>NW_010972742.1:6974922-7133946 GCF_000737465.1 Haliaeetus leucocephalus | reverse complement strand
TAAGACTTGTGCTCCAGGCCCCTCACCAGCTCTTCATCTCTTGTGCCTGGGCAGACCTTGTCGCTGAAAGTTTTTAGGCCTGAATTTCAAAGTGTCAGCAGCTTTTCTGGAGATCAGGAGAGGCAGAAAGAGTAGGCATCACTTGCTTCCTTTTTTCTCCATCTTTCCAGCTCTTCCTCCATCCTTTCCTAGCTCTGCAACATGGAGCTGAAATTTTAAATTCTAAAAAGGTTGTGGAATTTTCAATCTCAGAATGATTGTCAAAAAAATTGCTTTTTTATATCTCCTAGGACTCCCGCAGCCCCCACAAACCCAGAAAAAATCATAAACTTGTCATCAGAACTTTTCTGAGTGTGATTTATCATAATCTGGAATTATGGCATTTTAATTTCATTTTAAGTGGTTTTAGCTAGCTCTGTGAACTCTATTTTGAATACCAGTGTAGTGCCTGAAACAGGAGATTTAAAAGCACTTCAGGAAAGTTAATGAATTGTGCTTGCTGAGAACTGTGTCAGGAAGCAAAGTGCTATAATTTATATTCTTCAGATAGGGAAACTAAGACCTGGTTTGGTTAAAATTCTTCTTCAAAGCTATGCTTTGAAACTGTAGTAGAAGAAGGAATAGATCTAGATGTCCTGTCCACGGTCAATGTTTTTCTTGCAAATCCAGAATAAAAAGTGCTGCTGGATGTAGAGGATATTTTATGTTGTAACATTGTCTGCCCTTAAATTCTTCTGGATTATCCTCTAGCTTTTCCCTTGCCACAAGCTGCTCTTCCTGCAGATATTACCACAAACACAACAGTCGCAGCCATCACAAGATAAAAAAAAAAAAAATAATCAAAAGACTGCTCTTCTCTGATATGAACTGAAATTCTCAGATGATGTCCTGGCTTTTTAGGACATGGCTCACCGCCCTGAAAATTCACAGACTGGCTGAAGATTTTAAGAAGAGCCGATGTCCAGTGGAGAGCCACCCACTGACTCCTGCCTTATGCTGCAGCAGAAGACGAACTTGGCTTTCTCCCACACTGCTGTTGTTGACGGCACCAGGGATGGGGGTGGCCAGATGGTTCATCTCTGCCAGGGACCCTGCGCTGGCAACGCTGGTGCAGCGCTTGGCTCATTGCTGGCAGATGGACACAAAAGCTGGAAATACAATTAAAGTGCAAAGAGGGTGAATAGTTGGGTTGACACGGTGAACTTGATTCATCCCCTGGGTAAAGCAGCCTAGTTAGAGGTTGATATCTATGCCTATTATATATTAAAATATATTTTATATTCAGGACATATTTGCTGAATTTTGGTAGTACCAAAATACTACAAGCAGTTGTATGGCCTGACCTTCTGATATGTTAAAAAAACCCTCAAACCCAATAAACCATGTTTTCTGTGCTCGTGATTTAGTCTAAGAGCAGTGCTCAGCAGGCAGCAGGAAACTAATTTTATTTCATAGAAATGTACCTGTCTTTCCTACCATAGAGAAGTTCTTTCCTTCTGTGTTTATTTTCAGATGTTTCTAATAACACTTTTTGGTTGAAAAATAGCAAACTGTCAAAAACGAAAATATTTTCAGTACAGAGACAGTTTTCATGACTTTTTTACATGAAGCAAAAACATTATTCCTTTTAAGATTGCCAAAATTTCCATTTTCTCACTTTGAAACAAAACCTTCCAGGTTTCCCCTTTAAAATTCCTTGTCTGTTACAAACTGAAGTAGTTTTTCAGAAAATGCCCAAATCAAAGCACGATATTTCAAAATTATTTAAATTATATTTCCAGAGCTCAGTTTTGGAAACATTTTCACAATTCTGGCTTCTCATTCTGACTGAGGATGAGACAGGGTAAAGTAAAAAAAAGGTCTGCAAGACAAGAAAACCATTTCTCCCTATTCCACCGAAATGGTGCACTTCCTATAATACTAAGTGACTGACTAGTCCTTCACATACAGGACAGGAACAACCTCCTTGGGCTCCCAGGCTTTAAAAGTCAAATCCAGTATTTTTGGAGCTTGGGATGGGCAGCTATAACTGCAGAGAGCTGGGCTGTTGCTACCGCCCGCTCCCATGTAAAAACAGTAATAGGAACCAGCTCTTGCTGTAATTGTGTTCCCTCAGTTAATTCTGTCCCATTAAACTTAAAAAGCACAATCACACCAAATCTTGGCTCTTCCCTTGGTGGCAGTGCTTAAGGATGCTGAAAGCTACGTCCAAGGAGAGGAGTGCACACTCTGGACATAGGTCCCCCTGAATGAAAATGTCAAGGCTTTCCTGCCCGCCGGGGCCCAACCCTGTCAACTGGTGACTGCTTTTTTTTTCCAGCAAAGATCTTCCTTCATTAACACTTGCCCTCATTGTAGTCCTTTGCGCTTTCAGCTTCTTACTCAGCCGCTGGATATTTAACCCCTGTCTGCTGGAGGATATTGCCTTTTCAGCAAGAACAGGTTATTGCAATCGAAATACAGGGATTTGTTAAAGTGCGGAGATAACCCTGTAATTCATCCTTTGTAATTTCCCTAAACTGGACAGTGGGCCAATATCTGTGTGCTGCCTGCTCAACCCTTTCCAATGAACTGGCCATTTATTCCCCAAGTTTAACAGAAAACAATTTAGAGAGCCTGCAGCCCGCTACGCGACTAAAATGTTCCAGACAGAGAATGTGTTAGTCACATCTATGGCTGAGTTAATTTACAATTTAGGATCCTGGGAAGGACAGACATTGAGCAGAGCTGTACCCCGTCAATCAGTCTCACAGAGCGAGCTCCCTCATAAGAGTGCCCTCAAGAGATGTTTTAAGTGCTTTCAATACCAATAGGCCATGTTTGCCTCTCACTTACGTCGGCCACTCCATTGGCATCAAAGGAATTGCTCTTGATTTACACCGGTGTAAGTAAAATCAAGCTCTTCAAGCACACTACCATGTCCTGATAAAAGTACTGCAAACCTCCTAAGGAGAGCTTTCCTCTGACCAGTGCTGCAGCAAGACTGAGCCTTCCCTCTCCTCAGTCCTGCTCAGCAAACCCAGAAGAGGTAATGCCCAATATTTGCCCACCAGCACAAGCAAGACCTGGCAATTCCCTCACTAGGCTCGGCACCAGCCATGATAGTACTTTGAAAAACAGTGTGCAATTATTTATACATGAACCTGTTCTATTCTAGCAGAAGTGGCTGCAATTTCCACCCATGGCATGGAGCTGTCTGGGGCAGGGGATAAATGCTCTGCTTCGAAAATGCAAACATCCATCTGAGTTCATGCGCAGGACTCATGCGGCTGAGCCAGGATCTGGTCACAGGTCCTGTGACCCTGGTCTAGCAAATTATGCTGCCTCCACGTCTGCTGGGAACTGTCAGATATTCTGCAGACTCTCGTTTCTCTTCTAACTTGCTCTAAACCCAGAGAGAAAGCAAAGCTTTCTAAAGATTTGCAAAAGCCCTTTCCCTGCTCCCACCTCCACCTCCAGCCCCACCAGAGAAAGAAGCACTCAGAGGCAGGAACCACAGCCTCACACTCTGGGATTGTTAATGAACATGTTTTCTGTAGATAATTATAGGGACTGGCATATTGAAAGCACTTAAAACATCTCATTCTTTTAATTCATTAATTATATTGCAATTACGCAATTCTCAGGCACTCGCTGGCACTTTGGAAATGAGCCATTCTTGGGAGATATAGCTGGGTTGGGAACTGGTGAAAGGGGAGAGGAGAAATGCGAGGGAAGGGGTGATGGGAAAAGTCAGGGGCTCTGGCAAGGCTAAATGAGTTTGCACAACAGGAAACTGGAAACCAACCAGTCCAGCTGAAACCCCATTCTGCTGAGTTCCAGTGATGTCTGGTAGCACCTACGCACTACTGCTGCTGCTTATAATATTGTTATTCTAGACATGCTGCTGCAGATATCTGCTTAGGATGGATTTATTTCCCCTTCTTACACCAAAGTCCCAGCCCTACACACCTGAGGAGCTTTTTTTGATACTTGTCAATAACATTATTGACTTGGCCTTACAAGATACTCTATGGGCTGGATGCCCTGGCACTTATGGGGACCTTGAAAGGTTATTGCAAAAAGTCAATGCAGACGGTCTCCTTAAGATTCCCCTTCTATTTAAAGTTCTTTGCTCCCCCTGCTTCAAGGATGCAATACAGGAAAAGGATATTCCAGAGCAGTCCTGATGTTTCCCAGCTGACTGACCACTTATGGAGGCCATCATTCATAATAGTCATTATCAATTCCTCCCAAAACTAGGAATGGGCAAGCAAAATGTGTAAAATCATCTTTGATGCCAGACTCTCAAACACAGACTCTCAGTATAGCTTACGTCCTCAAAGCACTAAGCAAATATTAATAAACTAAGGAGAGCAAACCATTCCCTGGTTCCTCAGAGAAGCAGGGTCCTGCTGTGAAGCTCACCTTGGATGCAGGCCTGCAAGTGCAGCCTCAGCATCCTTGCATTACAAGCATTGCCTCCTCTGGTACACGGATGGGCTTCGCTGTGCGCATCGCAGCTGGAAGCCCCAAGATGTGTCCCAACTCTGGATCGGGATAAAACCTGGCTCTGAACCCCACGATTTTCAATCATACTCTGCAGCAGGTGCTTAGTGTGGGCAGGCTGGAAGCCAGGAGAGCAGAGAACATCAAAAAGCACCCCTGCCTCACCGCACAGACACAACCTGGCAGTCCCCAGTGCCAAAACCCAGGGATGATCTCAAGTGTTCATCCCACCAGGAATTCGGGCCAAAGCAGCCCACTTAACAGGACAAGCAAGAACGTACAGCTTAAACGAGTGGAATTAGCAGGAGGGGCATTCGCCGGTGTGGCTTGGTCCCACAGGGGTTTGGTCAGTCTTGCTAGTTCATATGGAAAAGATAAAAAAAGGCCCTTTTGTCTGCAGGTGTTTCAGGGAAGGCAGCAGTAGGCAGAAGGCTGCCTGGGATGTAAATGCTCTATACTGCGGCAGTACATGGGCAGAGCAGGGAAACGCTGCAGGCGGGAGGGTCACTGGTGGCCAGTTCCTGAATATACTGGGAATTTGCATTCACCATAATTCTCATTTGTTTCACGTGATATCCAGAGAAAGGGAGAAATGCACGGTGGAGTCGAGAGAGCCTGTTTGGCAAGGGCTGATCATGTCTCTCTCTCTCTTTCTCTCCTGCTCTCTCGGGATGTTCGGCCTCTGTCTGAATTGGCTAATTTTGTATTCACCAACCACTCTGTTGGCTGTAGGGAAAGAAAAAAAATGGGAAGAAGGAAAAAAAAAAAAAAGAGAACCCTGATAGGAAAACCTGAATGCAGCAGGCAAAGAAGGGGGGAGAAAAAGCTCTGCTTCTGTATCATCTTCAAGAGGAGAAAAACAAAACCAGGACAGAAAAAAGATGCTGGGATTTACCAGCAATGAGGGCTTGGATCTGCTGTGATTCAAAGCCAATATTTTTCCCCTGCGCATCTCAACCTGACCATGTCTAGGTGTGAAATGGAAAGATGCAGACAGAGGTGTGATGTGTGACATACATGTTTAGACAAGATGGCTTCTGGATTTGAAGCCAGATGAGAATAATCTTAAGGATAAAAATATATATGTGTATATTTCTCAGGAACTGTAGCATTAGGACTC
Source organism: Haliaeetus leucocephalus (assembly GCF_000737465.1). NCBI lineage: Eukaryota > Metazoa > Chordata > Aves > Accipitriformes > Accipitridae > Haliaeetus > Haliaeetus leucocephalus. The sequence goes on along the minus strand of NW_010972742.1, from coordinate 7,128,338 downwards.
CTGTTAATTGCTGTTTTGGTCTCATTAGAGAAAGAAACATTCACTAAGCATATTCACACTGCAAATGGGATTCATAACAATTTGTTTGAGTCTGAAACCACTTGTACCTCCTCCTGGAGCAAAGCCAATGCCTATATTTAAACCCAAAGGCTGAGGGGAGCTGACATTGAGGCTGGTGCCGTATTGGTGTGTTTATTTATAGGCAGCTGTGTGCGCTTTGCGTGCAATAGGAACCTCAGCGCAGCAGGGGAAGCGCAAAGCGTTTGTGGGCGGCTGCGCGCTGCCGTTTCGCTGTGGCGTTTTTACACGTGTGTGCCTGGGTCCATAGGTGTGTGCAGGCTGGATTTCTATTTGCCCGTGAAGCTGGAGCTGTGAGGGGTGGGTGTGCATTTCTGGGGAGTGCGTGTGTGTGCACGGGCTGCCAGATCTGCCAAGCACCTGCATTTTTTGCATGTGACAGAGGAAGGCACAAGGCAGGCGCGCTAACGCACTTGCTTTGCCACTGCTTCGCTGTTGCCGTCGCTGCCTGCGTTGCGTGCCGCCAGCCCCGCAGTTCGACGAGGGAAATGCTGACGCCTGCTAGCGCGCTGCAATGCCACCTCTGTCCCGACACTGAGCGGACACAGTGACACAGCACCCTGGGGTGGGGAAAGCTGCCATGGGGAGAAGGAGCCAGCTGCGAGGCTCTGCCCTCAGGTGTCAGAGCTGTCCGAGAGCAGCAAAATACCTGCCCTGCAAAGCACTGCTGCTCCACATGAGTTGCACTTGCCCCTCGCGGCCTGAGTGCCTAATTCCTGGCCGAGTCAGACTGCAGTTCTCTAGGGGATAGTCTGTTTTGCTGTTTTATTTCTTTCTTCTTCCTTTTTTAAATTTAATTTTCTTTTTTCCAAAGTCATGCCTGGGAGTCAGGAGGGGGAGCCTGCAGGCACAAGGCTAAAGCGCTGCGATTGCTTCATAAGCCACTTCATTGAAAACACAGAAAGCTCAAAGGCTTCTCTTCTGCTATTGCACTCTGATCACTCTTACAGAGGGATATCTTCCCTCCAGCCCTTCCGGGGGTGGGTGATCTCCGGTGGGGAACTTAGATGAAGGCATCAAAACAAGAAAGCTGCTAGAGGATGTGGCAAGGAAAAGGAGTGGCATCAATGTGATAAAGTGCATCTGAACCCACGTCTGACCCGGGGTGACTTTCCAATGATTGCTACTTGTAACATCCGTTACAAAGGATTGCCACAGCTGAGCCGAGAAAGAGCATAAACTGAGATGGATTTGATCATATCAAACCGTTGGTCTCATATAATACGCTGCTCTTCCTAAGCTGAGGGTGACACGTAAAAACTGGCCACAGCAGGAGGAGCAGGGACTCCAAAATAATTGCAGTGGTGAAACACGCTGCTGCTGGAAGGGTCCGAGCAGTGGCCTGAGTGTGGGAGCTGGTCAGCTGATTGCCATCTGAAGGTCTTTAAAAGACAAGATCGGTTTTCAGCTAAAGAGGTTGGCTCTCTTTTTCAGAGACTGTTTTGTTCAGTTAATGTTTTTAATTATTTCTTTTCCTCGGGCAACCAGAAAGCCTGAGGATCAACAAGTCTCTGTTCTCAGCAGTGCTCAGGCAAGCGCTGGGAGAGTTTCCATTAGTCTTTTTCTATTTTTTTTTTTTTTTCCTGGAGTCTCTGAACAGATGTATCTCTATCAAATTTGGTTATGTTTTTCTGACAAAAAAAATGTTGCTTTTTTTCTTTTTTTCCCTGTGGAAAGTGCTTAAGATTATTTTTCAGTTTTGTTGAAATATTTCAGAAGAGAGAAAGCAAGCGAGAAAAGGAGGGGGGGGGGGGGGGAAGCCACAGTATTTTCTTACCATGTCAGTTAGTTAAAATCTAAACTGAAATCTGCCCTAAGCAGAGTCTGGAGACTACTGAATCTATGGCTATGTATGCCTCAATCAACCCTGCACCGTAGGCGGGATATAACCAGTCTTACAGAGGAAGAGTTAGAAATGTTCGAAAAACTGAAATTTTAAAGAGATTTGCATTAAAAATTCAAATTTGGATGAATAAATCCACTCACGTAAAAGACATGAGATTTTTGCCTCCTCTTTACCTACAGCCCTGCTATTGCTGGAATAGATTTTATTCTAGCACATCTCAGCCGGGGAATGGGGGCTGTTCCCCAAGGTGGGAGAGACAACGTCTATACCAGCAGAGGAGGTTAATTCAGCAGCAAGGAGGGACTGTGTGCAGTCTCCGATGGGCTCATGGTGCTTCATTTAGGACCTGGGGAAGGGACAACTGGTGCTCCGAGGAAGGATCTCTGTCCTGGTATCAGCTGCTGAGTGAGACATACATAAACGGAGGGTAAAAAACCTAGCGGATTCAAGGAGAAAGACCGTACAGCAAGGCTGAGCATGGACATTCATGGTGATTTATCCTTCTAGAGTGATTTTCAGGAAGCCCAGAGTCAGTTCATTAAATCCACCCTCTGCACTCACGCGCGTACGTGGTAATGCAAGCCCCAGGCATGCAGGCTTGCTGGCAAGCACTGGGCTGAAAGCGTGGTGCCTTTCGTATGTTTGAGAGCATTTCTTCCCTTCTGGTTCTGCTTTCCATTGCCTCCCACCACCTCCCTAGCCAGGGATAGTTCTTGAGGGTTCGCTGCCTCTATCTAGGGATGCAGAAACTGCAGGGAACTCTTTATCAGCCTGCAGCTCTGATGATGGCTGCCATGGCTCTGCCACAGGGTGCGGGTGATTAAATTTTAAGTAACTTATATTTGGCCAAATCGTGAGGCATTTAGTGAGGCCTTATTCATGCTGGAATAAGCTGAAGAATTACTAGGGGAGGAATTCAGTATCAACCTGAATATAATTTCTACCAGAAAGCCATTTTGCTTCCAGAAAGTTTTGACCAAGTCACACTCTGTCCTGAACATATCTACCTTATGGTAACAGGACTCAAAACAGTGAAAAGAGGAAAGCACACAGTAACTCACCCTATAAATGTGCATTTAACACTGTTAAGCTATTTGGAAGAGCCTAGTCTCACAGATTGGTAACTCAGTATCCCCATAAAGAACTATGAAGGAAGAAAAAAACTTTCAAACATAGACAGCCCTGGGGTGAAGAATAAATACGTGTCATACAGACATGGCCTGGCACATGAATGATTATTATCATTACAGATACACAGACGTATTGTTTCTTTAAACCATTTTTTTTACATGCAACTAGCCTGTGGAAATCTATTGCACTCACTAAAAGAAGGCAACACTTCCAAAGGGGGTAATTCAACACCTCTAGAGTTATAATTGTTTCCAAATGCAACATCTTTATCCTATAAGAAAATAAACACTTGCTGGTAATGGTGTGCTTTGTTAATTACAATGATTCTTAAAATCTGCCCTAAATATGCATTATATTACAGCGACAATATTATAAATGAGCATCAAGTGACATTCATATCACCTATTAATAGCTGGAGGGTTTTGGCAGGTGGGATTCTGGGATTTATGCAAATAAGGAATGTGTTCTATTATAATTTCAGTGGATCTCCTCTGTAAACTTCTGCTGTGCTGAATTAATGTCTACGGTGCATTTCCTTTTTTTTTTTTTAAAAAAAGAGGAAGCCACTTACATACATTATAGGGGGATAATGAATTATTATTATTCAAAATGTAAGTTTGTTGCACTCATTTGCATATAATGTTTAATTTTTACAGAATATTTCATTCTAATGCATGCAAAAATGATCAAAAAACTCTCCAAATATGCTAATGTAAATTCTATTGCAACTACATTGCAGCCTTTATTTCTGGGACTTTATTATAAAACATTAAAAAAAGAAAGCTCAACATTAGGATCTTTTAAAAATATGGCAATTGTTCTGATTTAAGTGCTGGGTGAAACTCCCCACACGTCTCCAGTTACTGAAAAGCCTGGAACAAAAATACTTTTGTTCGGGTGTGATAGAAATCCCGATGAAATCCAGAAAAAGTCATCCAGGATTGTAATTGGCTTCCCCCCCCAAATTTTACAATGGGAGGTGTGTTGAGAGCCACTGATGAGCAGCTCAGCCAGGTTCTCCTTAAGGTGTAGGAGAGCTCTGGGAAAGCCCTGGACCTGCCCTGCCCTAAGGGCCACGAGCCTGGTCTCTGTTAGGATGAGTCTTTTCCAATCTCTGTCAAAGGAATTTCATCATATACCTCAAGACAATTAGGACACACTCCTTAACTAAATGTACTTTTATATGCCCTAGCCTCATCAGAAAATCCTCACTGGTTTCCTGCTAGTCATTCCCTTAACACGTTCTGATAACAGACCTACAATAGCCGATGCCTGAAGGTCCCCATCCACTGTTGCTACATCTGCACTGCTAGGGGCAAACACTAGTAAATGAAACCAGGCTGTAGGACAAGTGGTGGAACAGCCCTTACCTGCACCGCTCAGGGCTCTACCCAGGTGGTGCAGCACTTGGCGTAGGTCTCCTCCAGGCTCTCTGGGTGCCCTTGTCACTCTGCAATTCAAAGGCGAGAGCAGAGTTCAGGATTACCACTGTGCTTCATTCACGGTCCATTCTTCCTGCTCTTATTTCTTATACCAAATCTTTCTTTTAAATCTTCCTATCAATTATAATGATTGCAATTAAGTACCCTGTTCTGTATTTACACGCACATATGTACACACATTCATCTAAGGGAAACTGAAACAATCCCTATCAGTCCATATCTAAATGTCTTCTCTATTTTTTTTCCATAGAGTTCACTGACAGGTCTGTGTTTTGAGAGCCTATCTTTAGACATCTGCTGCTGAAAACCTTCTTTCTATGTATATAATTAAAGACATTATTTTACAGCATTCACATTTTTACAATCTGGCATCATTTCTGTACATAAAAGCTTTGGTACTTCCATCTCTCCCTTATTGCATTACACTTGTTTAAGTTCAGCAGTTCTTATTCTGGGAATAATACTGGTGGCCATTCTGCAGCCACAATTATTAAGCTAGGGCCTATAAAAGGAGATGAGTTTTGGATTGCACCTATAAATGATGATATGTGGGTTTCTAATGTTTTTCAGTGACTAGAAGTCCTACATTAGAGGAACTCCACAGAAAACAACTGCACCCATGCTCGGGGTTGATAGTGAAGGTCAGAAAAGGTTTCTGCTGGGCACACCTGTAACAGAGAGGTGGGAGACAACAAACTCCACCTGAAAACAGTCCTACGTGTTCCAGGCATTAAAGGAGGACTAGGGAACAATACACGAGAAATTAAATATGCTGAGGGGGTCTAGCCAGGGAACAATACTACGTTAGACTTGTAAACAAGAGTGTGGGAGAAGGAATACAGACTGCCACGCATGACAATGGCTGAGAGTAGAGTGATCTTAAGTGTTAAACAAACAACGAATTATAATGATATTTGTTTGAGTTCACAGTACGGATTCTATTCATGTCGCAGCTGTCATGAACTTATATCTTCATTTATTTGGAAAGGATATATGCCTAAAGCATGCTAAATATACCTGGGAGTGGCAAAACAGGATAGATTTAAAAGGATTGTGGGGTTTTTTTTCTGATAAAGGGAATGTTTTCAGTATTCATCTGAGGAGAATATTTGAATACAGATTATCTTTTTTCTGGAGTTGAGTATGAAAAACCAAAAGGTTTATGTTGAAAAACACTAAAAAAGAGAAAGCTGAAAACAAACCTATTTCTGACTTTCTTCCTAAGTGAGACTTTCTCCTCCAGATTCCTGAGCTCAGCCCTTGTCGACCTAGCACTGGGCTCTGTCATCCCCGAGCCCTCGCCTCGCAGCCCTCCGCTTCCCAGGAGGAGTGGAACACCTGGAGAGGAGCGCTGCTCACCACGTGCAGGATTCCTCCACCCCAGCACTATTCCCTTAATCAATCATTAATGAAGCTGTAGCTCACGCTCGGGTTTCTCCCCAGCTGGGGACAGCTGAGCACGATGGCCAAGGCTCCTGCCCCTGTCCTTTGTTTTGAGAGCATCAGCACTCTCCAGTGCTTTGAGCAGATAATCCTGTTTGCTTTAACCTTGCTGGAAGCGCTCAGTAGCTGCCTTGGTTTTTTCCACCATGCTGACAGCTCCTGGCCTGGTACTCCAGGCCTGTTATTATATCCCTAAACTCTTTGTTAGGGGGCAAACATGCATGGAACTAGGGGGGGAACTGGGGGTGCCTTTCTGACAGGTTGGGGGGGGGATGACTACCAGCCTTGCCGTGCCAGGGAGCATCAGTGTTAAAGTGATTAATTTCTCTTCTCCATTACTCTAAATTAGCTAAACAAATCCCTCGCTAGGGCTGTCATACTGATGTTCAGCATGCAAATTGTTTCTAATGAGCGGGGCACCGCGGCTGGTGGCGAGCTCGTAAATCGATCGGTTCTGACACTTGGCTCCCGCAGCCAGCGGACGGCGGGAGAGAGGGGCAGCGGGGCAGGAGGCAAATGCCCCTGTGCAGCTCGGGATGAGCTCTGCTCAAAACACCTCTGCATGCAAAGGAGAGAAAATATCTCATGGCTAGCGAGATGTAGAAAGTTTTACGGAGAGAAGGATGGGGGCTTGTTTTTTTTTCCAAATGGAAATGACTCAGCTGTGCTTTGCTAGCTAAACCCAAAGCACAGTGCCCTCAGTTTCATTTGATTTCACCTCCCTGAGTGCAAAATCCTAGCAACAAAATCTATCCAACCTTCTCCAGAAGATTCGGTGAAAGGGGTTTTTCAGTAAATACAAATGGCGTTTTCAGCTGAATGTATTTCCGTGTTTTCTATAGAAAATAGTGATTTCTATATTAATTGGTAGATTGTTCGAACCAAAAGCTTTTCAGCTAAAAAGTGAAAAAGTCTTGGTGTTCACTTTTTTTTTTAAAAAACAAAATATCATTACTTCCCATTGGAAAACAAACAAATAAAATCTTTGCCCCCAACCAGGTCTATTCCCCCACTGACTCCTTGAAGGAGTCACTTCTTTGACCTGCAGACCACTGAGCAACCCTGGAAGGATCACAGCAGCTTCTCTGACTTCGTTGCTTTTTTGTCCCCTTAGTGGACTCATATATTTTTAGTATAACTTCAACCTCTGGCAGGATTCAAGTATGTGCTTCAGGTCAAACATGTGATAAGCTTTTTGTTTCATAAGTAATGATTTCAGGAGATGCTTTTGTGGCCTCATGCTGAGCTCACCGGGTGGGGTTGAGCAGAAGATTTTCAAAGGATGCAGATAAGCACTAAGTGGGAATTTCAGATGCCCGAGAGCATTTGCTTGTGATGCACCCTAGGAATGCTGCTGGCTTAAGCACCTTTGAAAATCTTAGTGGATGTCCATTGGCATTTTTTGGCACTTAGTGCCTTTGAGTATCTACCCTGAGTGTATTAAAATGCCCTATTGGGTTAACAATGATTCTTGAAGTCATATTATTTCTTTTCTTGAGCATCCAGGCAGCAACAGAGAATTTATGAAAATGTTTGCAAATTTTTAATGTTACTCACTTCAGCATGAAGATTCATACCAGGAAGTATGTTATTCATTATTCATTAATCTTTTTCCTTTTACCCCCCCGCCTTCCCTGTTCAGAAGCATCATGTGTTGCACTTGACCAACCATAATGAATAATGAATTACTAGCAAACAGTCTAAAGCAAACAGTAAAAGCCGATAGGTTGAAAAACTATTTGTCCAACCTATTTGGTGAATACTTACAAATAATAAACCCATTCGTATAAATCAGGATCAGTTCATGACAAGTTTGCTAACTGGACTAAGGCTCTGGTTCAACGGAGCGTTAAGCACATGCTGGAGTCAACAGGATTTTCATTTGTGCATATAATTAAGTGGTTAAAATGTTAAGTAACTTGTTGATTCAGAGCCTGGTGTCTTAATGAAATTGCTTACAACAAACAGTCCCATACTTCTAAATGAGCCCAATCCCTCATGGAAGAATAGTAAGAGAAAAAAAAAAAAAAAACACAGAAAAAAAAACCCCATAACATTTCTATATTTGTTTTTCTTATAACTCAAAGTCTTGGCTGCTCTAGTGTGGCACTCAGACTCTTTGTGTTGACAACTGGGGCAGCCTAGATCATGTTTCCTACCAAGCATATTTGTGATGCTGGTTGAAACTCATGAAATGTCTCTTTGGACTGGTAAAACACAGATCTGAGCTTGTTTAGCCCTGGGGCGCTGAAGCCAGGTTCCTGGTAACAGTAATTCCTGGTTCTTCAGTTATACAGGCAGCCTGTCCTGGAAAAAGAGACTGGAAGGCTCCGTTATGAGAAGTCAATGCACGAATCCATCAGCCCGGGGGAGTTGATGGTTCAGAGGAAATGCTTCGGGTGCTTTGTCCAGCATATCCACTTCAGCATTTGATCTGAGTCCTCAGAGTTTTCTGGCCCTTGAGAATGTGTTTAAGCCCACACAGTAGCCAGAGCCTTGTAAGGAACTTCCATTTTACAGTATTATCTATGAGAGATTTTTTGTTGTTTTGAAAGTGTCAATGTGGTTTTAAATATAAGAAAGAAAGAAATAAGCTTTACTCTGGTTAAGATACTTCAAAGAGGCAGATGCTGTTTTTTTAAAGTAATCTTTCCCAAATAATTGCTTTTTAAAAAGTTTGAATATTAACTATTTTAAAGAGAGAAGCTATAACCAGCATTATTTATTAACTGATGTACCTGTTCCTGTGTGATCCTGTTCCCGTGAGTACTGGTGTTATATTTATTAATCAATCTGTCAGAAATGGTTATGTCAGCAAAGACAATGCAGATTCCTCTGGATGATACCCATCTTCTAAAGTTTTGAACTCTGCTATTCAAATTTTAGAAGAAACAACCAACCTTATGGAGGAAATACCATAATCATTAGCTATTCATTTGCTAGAACTCCATGGAAAGATCTGACTGACTTTTGTGGATTTCAGTGGACACAAATGTAAAATTGCTAGAAATGCCTGATGTAACTCCAGATACTCCTTTGCACCCAGAGAACCAAAACAGCTTTCCTTGACAACTGTTCAGAAGAAACTCATATTTTATTAAATTCTTTCTCCAATAAGAAATCTCCATTACAAAAGCATTATCGTAAAACCTCTGGGAATATATATATTTTTTGACCCCACACACGTATATACATGTGTGCCAAAGTTTTTCTTCTGGGTACCTGAAGGCCCTTCACCAGACTATCAAGAATAGACAGGTCTGGACATAACAAGACAGTCCATTGGGACCAGCCTGAGGTCTGTTCCTGAGCCAGGATCAGCCACTGCAGCTCAGGGAGAAATCCAAAGAGAAATTCATGTCCTTGTGAAGCTGTGATTAAACATTCAGCATCACCAGTGGGAAAACCAAAACAAAACAACAAAACCTCATTTCTTTTCTGATTCTGTTCAAATACAGAAATCTTTGGTGGCAAGGTAGAATTCCTTACGGATTCTTTGGAAATGGAGTGTGTTCTTCTTACATGAGATGCAGGAAGGAGAAGGATTATGTCCATTACAAAATAATGGCTTCCTATTTGATAATGGCCCAGCAGGTTCCTGAGGATCCCCCGAAAGCTGGAGGGGCCTTTTACATTCCATCTGTCACAGATGAGAAGTCACATTTCCCGTGGGGAGGCCATGTTTATCTAGGAAATGTGACTCTGGAAGCCAACAGATGGCAGTCGTAGAGCTTCTCTGCCAAGGCGGCATCGCAAACGCCATCACCTCTGCCAGCTGGTAGCCAGGCGTTAGAGGCAGATGTAACCAATTAGCAGAGATACCCACTCCTCAGCCACTGGCTGGATTTGTGATGCATGAGATCAATGCATGACAATGAAGGAAGACTTGTCCAAAGTCCTTCACGGGCCACCAGCAATACTCTTACAGAGGGAACCACAAGCTGCTTGAAGAGGCCAGTGCAGCTGGACCAAACATGCTTTTCATTCAAAACAGGCATTTGTTTAATCCCAGTCTTTTCATTTAAACTTGTCATCTAACTAAAGTTTTTGTGCAAGGTGGAATTTCTGGTCAGAAACAGATGCTGACTGCCAGAAATGGTTAAGCTAGAGAGGTAGAAGATGCAGTTTCAAATCCATGCTTCACACCAGGACTTCAGTTTGATGGTTCATCCCAATGGTCTCAACAGTCTGTTGACTATTAATGGCTATTTCTATAGAATGTTAGTCCTTTCATGAGAGAGAAATTGGTCTACGGTGGCAACACAACATAAACATCCACAGCTTTCGAGGGCGTATCCCAATATCAGCACTGCAATTGCTTTGGACGTTTAGGTTCCTTCAGAGATCTCCTTCTATGGCAACAACACAGAACAGAAGTTCCCAAAATTAACTTATGAAAGTCCTCTTTCCTGGCAATGGCTCTGAGGCAGAGCCTTTGGAAAGCCATGGACTTGAACTTGCCAACTGAGCAAACCCTTAAGCAGCCATGATTTCATAGCGCTTCTGATATTTGGGCAAAGAGATGAGGTGACACCAACTGCTGGGCTAACATGAAAAAGAAAGAACAGGTCATCATGCCGCACAGTGTGACATGGAGAATTGTGGCTGTGAACTGCGAGCTCTCGGGGGCAAAGAGAAGCCCTTCCTATCTTTGTGCATCACAAAGCACAAAATGGAGCCCGCTCACAGTTGCGTCCTATAGCTGCCACAGATAAAATAATAACATTGAGACAGGGAACTCGGCACAGAACCGAGCTCGGTTTCTGTCAGCTGCACTGATAGGAAAAAAGCACCTGAAAACCCTGCAGGAGTTGAGGACTTGGCTGTGGCTCTTAGCAGGTGTTACCACTTGAAGTGGTAACCACATGGTGCCCGTGGGGCGGAACTTGCTGTGGTGGTCACTTCACTGAACTCTAAAGGACTAAGCTGAAGGACTGCTCACATGAGAAAATGCATATACACACCATTTCTAAGCACATTGCTGTCCAAGCTGAAAAGAAACCAGAGCCCAAAAGAGGTTTATAATGGCAAATAATCGTGGGAAAATTCCTCGCAGGTAAAAGCAGTAACTTCTTTTACCTTCCCAAAATCTAGTGGCAAACAAAGCACTAACGGAGTTCAAGATGGGTCTGACAAATTTGAACCACCTGGTTTAAGAGGCCTTGCTGATGATGAGCAGTCAGCCCTGGTTGGGGTAATAACTGAGAGGAGAGCCGGCCTGGGTCACGGTATGATGGACTCTGTTGGGGCAGCAGGGGTAGGGCTTTGTCTCAGGATGTTTATCGGACTGCGGATCAGTAGTATCCAAAGAGGGTAATTACCTAAAGAGAGAGAAAGGCTTTCTAAATACTGCTAGTCATTGAGCTAAGAGATCTTCAGGAAGGATTAGAAAAAATAAGGGATTATCCAGGAAAGCAACTGAGCTTGTTGAAAGGCTGTGTTTTCGGGGTGTAAAATAGCTCTTTGACTCATTTAGGAGTGAAAGCTGTTCCCTCTTCAGGGTATATTGCCCATGAATCAGGAAGTTTTTGTTCTGTCAGTGTGCATATACTACCTGGCACAGTGGGCTCTGTGCTATGTTTGAGAGGGTTAGAGTAATGAAAATTTATTTTCCATTATGTTCTATTTTAGAAGTTTTTTAAACAGATATAAAAAATCAATTGAATTCAATGTAAGTGGAAGAGATCTACATCTGACCTCTCTCTACTGCAATGTAGAACTGGTTAATCCATTGGAGTCAAAGGAAATAACCTTGTGAAGTAAATGGGCTTAGAATATGACCTGATGTTAGTGTGCTGGGGGTTGGGATTGTTCTGGAATGACATCAATGTACTAAAGAAAACAGTGCCAATTAAGTACTCTGAATCAATTTACATGCCCATGGTGTTACCTTTGACATATGCTTTCAACAGTACCCTTGAGATGACTGTTTCCCTTGTGATGGACAATTTCCAAGCATATTTATTTAGATATGATGAACTTGAATATCATGAGGAGGTGGAGCTTATAATAGATGCTTTCCAGCCAACAAGTTTAATTTTTTCTCTCCCTCTCTCTTACTTCTGTCCAGTCACAGTAAATGCAATTCCTTGTATGGCCATTACAATATAAGTTTAAGCCATTCAATGTGATAACAATGTGACTTTACTGAAAAATGGGAGACGTGAGAATTTCCCAACAACCTGTCTGGATTTAGATTAGAGCACAATGCCATCGGTAACATAATATTCCAGCTGTACTAAATCATTTCAGCAGGAATGGAGCATGCTAGATACCTACAGAGGTTTTCATCATTTTGTTCTTGTATGGCAATGTACCGTTGGTGATATAAGATTCAGCTTTAAAGCAGACCTGGAGTTAACCAGGCTTCTGTAGTAGGAGCTACACAAGTGCTTTATATTGTTCTTTTGCTATCCTTCCTGCATGTGCCTAACATAGGCCCCTTGCTTCTGTGTAGGAGGGGAAAATTGCAAATACGTGGAGATCAAGCAAGTAAAGTGTGGAAGGGAGTTTGAGATGTAGCATAGGAGGAAAAGGAAAACCAGCGACTGAGTGAATTCACTCCCAGATGATGTTGAAGAGTTGTCACCTCTGTCCCATGTCTGTGCCCGGGATTCACCGGGTGGACAGAGCTGGTGTGGGTGAATTGCCACGGACCTGTCCTGGGGAAAGGAAACTGGGAGGGCATAACCTCAGCACATCCACGTGTGTGCTCTTATGGGGAGAGCTTGTGTGCTTGCTGGAAAGAGTGCGGAAAAAAGATGTCCCAGGTGAGGTGAAAGCTGAGATACTCCCTCTCACCATCCCTATTCCAGGCCCCTCAGGAGAGTCATTACCTCCAATTTAGTTTCCTGAATGTCAGCAGGAAGGCTGTAATCATTTGTTTGGCGGAGGCAGGGCAGGCCAGGACATCAGCGGGACCTGTCAGGGTGTCACTTCATCTCTCGCACACTTTGTTAGAGGCTGACAGCAGCTTGCCATTACCATTGCAGGGCCAATTATCCCTGCATTGCAGGAACATGCCCCAGTTGGCACCCCCCTTTCCTCACCCATTTGCCCTTCTGCTATGGATCATTAAAATGATTTTGCAAGACACAAACATACACACACGTGCAGCTGCTCAGCTCGTGGATTAAGCCAGTCCCAGCTGTGGGTTCCTCAAACCTGTCACCACAGGCAGGAGTACTGTAGAGTGGCAGGGAAAGACGTACTTTTTTTCTGGTTTAGAAATCATGAGATATTAAAGGCTTGTGTTTCCCCCTGGGTTTAATTACACTGAATGCATTTAAACTCCTCTAATAGGTAATAAATCTCAGAAAATCTGTAGAACAGAAGAGGCTTCATCACCTTCACACAAGATAGGGGGAATGTAGCTCTTCATCCCAGAGGGATTTCTCCAGTGTATGGAGAGGGCGTTTCTAGCAACCTTTGGGTCTTGGTCTTCTTCATTCTACATCAGGATGTTGGAAGAGGTTTGAAGTTCCCTGTCACTGACCATACACTCCTTTGCCTCTTTGGCTACTGGCAGCCAGGGGTTGGACAGTCTGCTCCCAGCCCTGAGCTGTTCAGGCAGCCAGGGCTCTCCTGTTCATGGCCAAACCGCAATCCTCTACTTTAGGCAGCAGTATCTGGGGATCTGTCATCCACCCACACTTTATATCTGCCCATCAGCCCAAGGGATGAGCTGTATTCCCATGCCCAGTGCTGCTTTTCTAGCCCCATGTCTCGTTTCCACTGTCCTGAGTACACGTAGCTGACGTCACCCTGCTGTGAGTTGAGATTGCTATTCAGGACAAACCTTTCTCCATTTATTTGTAAAATCCCTGGCCTCTGGGAATCTTAGCCAGACTATCTTCTCCTTCACCCTATCCAACCATACCATCTTTGTCTCTGTTTTTTTCCCTCTTTCATTTTTTTTCCTTGCCACTTTTGTAAAACAACTTAAATGTCATCTTTCTGCAATTACCCACAGAAAAGAGAAATGAATAGGAACATTCCCACAGGGGTCCCTGTCTTAAATGAGGCTTTTGTTGTTATAAATTGTTACTCAAAGCAGTACAAGCCTTTGGAATCACTCACATGTTCCTGGTAACTTGATGCATGGGGCTTTGAATTCAGAGAGCTTGTTTGGAGTCTGCCAGCTTTTCTGGAAGTATGAAATCTGAAAGCGTAATTCACAGCAACAGCATTTTACTTAATGCTGACTGCCACCTCGCCAGGCACAGGTGACTTTGTGTTGGGCCCACCACAGCCTCCTTGTCCCTGCATACCCACTGGCCAGCGGTGCCTTCCTTGCATCTGCCTCGAGTGACCCCATCAGGGAGAAAACACAGTAGCAGGACTTGAAAATATTCCTTACTGCCTTTGAATCCCACCTACCCTGGTATAGGATAGATGTTCCCCCCCAAAAGCTGCAATATTGCCTAGTGATTAAAGGAAAAGGACTTGGCTTGAGGAAGGTCCAGATGTCCCTTTGCTGCTCTGCTGATGTTTTAAACCTTCTTTGGGTGAAGGGCTGCACCACCGCTCCCCACACCTCAGTTTCCCCATCAGAAGTGTGAGGCAGTGGACAGTCTTCCCAATGCATGGGGGGAGGTATCAGGAGGATTAACACAAAATTATTTAAATCCCCCTCTTGAAGGCTGGGAGAAACTTAAGTGTTGGCTAAACTCCATAGTGAGCTGCAATCCATGCTTGCAGCACCTGGACAGAAAGTGTCACAGGAGGGCTAAGCTTTGCGATTGCATGGCTGAGAGAGCTGCTTAGTTTATTTTTTCCCCTTCCTGCAAGATTTAAGGATGGGAGGGTAAACACTGAGCTTTGAGCAGGGTTGTGGAAAGAAATCTCAACAACTGCACAAAGCTGAGCTGTCGCACTCCTGCATGAGCTCCCCCATGCATTGCTCTGGACCTCAGGATGCTTAGTCCAGAAAGCCAAGACCCACAGACCATGTAAGCCCACAGCAGGGACCAGAGGGTCCCCCGGGAATGTGGGTAGCAATCTTTGCCTCCTGCTGCCAGCTCAAACTTTTTTTCTATTCCTGAGGAAAGAACGGATTGGGCATGGGTGCAAAGCACTGATATAGCCAGAGCCGCAACGCCAAGTTAAGCTGCCAGCCTGAATTAAACTGCATAATGAGGGTGTCAGTCACTTTTGTAAAGCTTAGGGAGGTGAGAGGGAAGGGAGACAGCCTGGCTTGTCATGCCACATGTACAGGCACACACCCATTTCTCCTTCGTCTCTTTGTGCCTCTCCCCACTACAGAAAGAAAGAAACAAAGCCTACTGCATCTTCCCAAACAGATCACAAAATCAGCATCCTTTGAAAAGGGGCTAAAAAAAGATATTAAACTTTAAATACCATTTCTTTCCATGCTGCTAAGCAGCTTATTTATCACAGCATGAGCCCACCTTAAGAGCTGTGACGACAGAAAGCTCTGCTAGTAATTACTGCAGGGAGCCAGCAGGCATGAATGAGTCACCACAATGCCAGTGTGCAGCAGACAAGGTAAGGGGAGACAGACAGACACGGAACAAGGGCCAGCCAAGCATGGTGCCTTGAAACCCTCTTGGGAGGATATGCTGGTACATCTTCTTTGCCCCTTGCCAGGAACCAGCTCACCAAACAGACTGATGCTGCTGGAGCTTTCTCAAAGGAGAGCGTATCTCTCAGATGTAGGTCACTTCCTTGGGTACGTCGTCCTGACTTGCCAGAGGCAAATGAAGCCTTCTTGTGAAAAAGGTCCTCAGCTGGGTTGGTCTGTGCATGCATCCAAGCTGTGCCCTTCAGAAATGGTGCTGAGCAAAGATACCCTTGGTTTGTTGCTGGCTGTCCTCCCTGCTAGCAGACATGCTGGCTTCATCAGAAAGATCTGTCCTCCCAGTCCTGCGTGTTGGGGGGAATGGAGCCACTTCAGTTAAATGAGTGACATCGGAGTGAATCTAAAGCGACAAGCTGGATCTGCTGGGAAGGAAAGACAGCTCAGCACCAAGAAACCTTTGCAACTCCTGCCCAGACATTAGAATATGTCCCCTCCTCCTGTGCAGTGCTGGAGCTGACAACAGGGTCAGCCCATGCCTTGCAGCAGAAATAGTAGCTCTGGAAAGAAGGGAGATCATCTCCCCTTGCATCCTGGGAGATGATGGTAGGTGCCATCCTTCCACCATCCTCCTCCTGGGGAATTGATGGCAGATGTCATCCCCCTTTTTTTCTGTAATTGGATACTGTTCCCAGAGCAACTTCCAAGGTGTTTTTAGGAGGATGTTACTGTTGCAAAAAAAGCAATTAAAACATTATCGGAGTTTGGTGATGGATGCTGCACAAACATGCACAGTGCTAAAATTTCCTGGGCCAAATTGCTGATCTAAATAGCTAAGACACATTGCAGGGGGAAGAAGAGACGCAGCACGGAGAACTGAGTTGTCCCCATTCACCTCCTAGTTCGGTGGCTGAGGTGGGAGCAGGACTCAGATCTCCTGTTTCCTGTCCACCAGGTTTCCTGGATCTGGGCACAACCTGTTCCTCAAGAAGGTAATTAAATGGGACGCAGGCCCTGAGCAGTGTCTGATTTAACTTCGCACCTGGTGGGCTTAGTCACCAGCACACACTCATCTCCATAAAAACAGTGCCTGTTACCTGTGCTCTGACACATCAAATGTGGTCTTAAAATATCACTGGGTTTCCGACTGAGCTCCTCTGGGATTTCTCCAGATCTGTCTCTCCTGCCAATAGCACTTAAATGATTGTGTTCTCTGATGGCCGAAAACTTTGTGGTCTTTCATCCCTTCTCACAAGGGAGCTCTGGGCTGCTGTCCTCCCCACCGGTCCCTATCCATGTTATACCCTTTTGCAAGTCTTGGCATTGTCTTTCTGCTGTGGCTACTCCCAGGAGCAGGTCTTTAGGCTGTAAAGACACAGAGGCAGTCTTTGGCAGCCAACCCAGCAGTAGCAGATGGAAGTGTGAAGTGCAGGAGGAAAGCTACAAATGGCCCAATGCGAAAAACCTGACACGTTCTGGGCTTGCAAATCATGATCTCTTTCAAGCTGTGAGATAGCATCGACTTCTGAAAAGGGCTATTTTAGGCAATGTCTCATGGTGTTTGGCCCTCTCCACACGCTGGCCTTCACCTGTGTGTGGAGGTCGCAGTTCACACAACAGTAGCTTCATCACTGATCATGTCCTTCCCTCCAGTGATGAGTTAACACACAGCATCACATAGAGCATCATCCTGAGCAGCAGGGAGAGCCGTGGTGGTTGCCTGTGTGCATCTTCTCCCAGTAATGATCCAAAGTAGTTTTCTAGTGCATAAAAAGGTCTGAGGCCCACAGGTTTCTCCCTGTCCTTTTGCAGACCCATGACCTTCAGGAGGTTCAGATGAGTGCAGAGCCATGTGGCTGCTCAGCTGGACTTGTTAATGGCCGTCCTGCTTCCAACAGAGAGGCCTGAGGGGAAGATGGTTTTAACTCCAGAAGGGAAATGGCTGTTTCCATGGACAGTTATCAGGATGGTGGCTCCGTGCCATCCCTTCAACCTGAGGTCCTGACTACAAACTTAGAGCAGCCCCAGCAGGAAGAACTTGGGTCTGGCAGTGTCAGTAATGAGGTCCAGCTGGCTCCTTGGCCACCAGCTCTCTGATGCTATGACAATAACGCTGCCAAGAGCTGGTCAGGGCTGGATGAGTGAGGAGGATGAGAGGTGGGGAGGCATGAGCATGGCACCCACCAGCCTCGGAGATGCTCCGTGACTGCTGTGAGATGGCCCTGTGGCATGGAGATG
This sequence comes from Haliaeetus leucocephalus, assembly GCF_000737465.1. NCBI lineage: Eukaryota > Metazoa > Chordata > Aves > Accipitriformes > Accipitridae > Haliaeetus > Haliaeetus leucocephalus. The sequence goes on along the minus strand of NW_010972742.1, from coordinate 7,110,622 downwards.
CAAGAAAACTGCACCCAGAAGGCCGGGGGGGCAAACCCAGGTTCCACCACAGCCTTTAGACCTCTCTGGAGATTTGGATTTGGAGATCATCTCTGTGATCACAGTTTAGTCCTTTCCCAGATCAGCCTCTACAGAAGCTACCAAGTCCTGGTCCTGAAGGGAAGTCCCCCTAATTTCTACTGTATTTCAGATCACGTGAGAGCATCTCATATTGTCCACCTCCCTTCCCTGCTTCTGGGTATGGTGGGACAGAGTAGGATAGTGCGACTGTTCTGTGCATTACAGATCTTCTTGCTAACCAACACATGTAGATGGCCAAGGATAGGTATAGAAGAGAGGAACATCTGTATTTCAGAGGGAAGTAGACCCATACGGAGGCTGTATGGGCAGGAGGAAAGGGGGATTTCCCCCTCTGATGTCCCCAGTACAGGGAGAGCTGCTGCTGCATTTTTCCCATGCGGCCACCGGAGGGCAGCCCGAGGGAGGGAGCCGACCCCAGACCTCCCCAAAAAAGGGGGGATGGAGGGAGCAGGGGGGGTGCTGGGGGTCCGCAGTGGAGCAGGCTGCAGGGTGCAGGCACGGAGGGGAGCGGGCAGCGGGGAAGCTGCTTGAACTGCTGGAGAAAGTTCAGCCGTGAGCTGGAGATGCGAAGGCTGGAAGAGTTCAGCTTTCTGTTTAGGGAAAGGAATTTTATGTCTGTGGGATGAGGAAACCAATTAGAGGCATGATTTAATCACTGTGTTTTAGTGGGAGCATTAAGGGACCTGGATGCGGCATCAATAAGAAGCCGCCAGAACGCAGCGACGGTGTCCAAAGTGGTAAAGCCACCTCCTAAACGGAGCCTCTCCGAGGGATATTTGTAGCCTCCAGCCAGGTCAGGGTCGAAGTTGCGACAGGGCAAATTGTAGCTACAGCTGACACGAGCTGGGTTTAGAAACAAATCAGGTGGATCTGACAGATCCCTCAGGACACCAGGGTAAATCCTTCCCCATTGAAGTTGGCAGGGCCAAGGGATGTCACGTTAGTGACTGCAGGGCCTGCCTTTCTCGGCTTGAAAGAGGCTTTGGTAAAAGCATCTAGGCCAAAATATTCATCTGTGGTTCATGATCATAACTGCCTCTGCCCTTAGCGTTGTTGCAGTGCCCAGCGGGAACAGGCCAAGCTGCTGCAGGAGTGCAGGGCAGCCACCAGGATGGCTTCACCCCAAAGAATTCATAATTGAAGACTTTGGATTGACCTCTTGGGTTGTGTTTACCCCTTGAAGGACCCCTCAGCGTTTCTATCCTCTTCTGAAATACAGCGGGTGGTGTGGCAGGATCTTATGGCAGGAACAATGGCTTGGAGACATTAGAGACATGGATTTTGAGCAAGGCATAATATAGTCCCAAGTTGCTTGCTTGCTTGCAGTGCAGATTTCTGTGCTATTTTATTGCAAGGGGGAAAGGCAGTGAAGGTCTCTGGTGAACTGAATTTTCCCTGCTTTGATTCCTTCTGCAATTTCACTTTTTCCTCCCATTGCGTCTCAAAAATCCCAGTGGCATAGCTGCAAACTGCTTTTTTTTCCATGCAGCAAAAGCTGCATTTCAGTGGTCGGTGAAACAATGCTTTGCACAGATCATCTGCAAAGTGCTTAAGAACCCAGCAGGAGGAGAGGTGCTGCATAAAAGTAAAATATTATGGCACCAAGGAGAAAAAGAAAAAAAAAAAAAGGAAGACTTTGCCATTTGAAAAGAAGTTAATGCGACCTTTCTTTTCCCTGGGAGAGACCAAGTCCCAGCTTAGTGGCAGGAAGGTGAGTGCTATGTCTATGACAGCACTCAGAACCAAATAGCATTTACTTGCTGTGAACTCACTTTAGTTGAAAAATATAAGGGTGCCTAGGGAAAGAAGTCTAAAAGGAAGATAAATGCTGAGGCAAATGATTTAAAATTCTTGGGCTGGGGTCACAGCCCCTAGAAAATGCTAGTCTGTGAGCAAAGACTTGGATTTTGTTCTCTTACTGATACATCTTACATGCCCACGAGTATGTTGCCATCACTAAAATGGGCATCATCTCACTTCTTTCAGGAGTCTGTAGAAAATAAATACTTTGCAAGCCATGATGTACTCACATGCTACAATGATATGAACTACGTAAATACCTAAAATAGATCCATTCCTGTCAGCAAATACCCAGACATTCTGAAATCATTCTCATCAGCTCAATTTCCAAAGATAGATGGTTCCAGACTAACCTCATTTCTCCGAGGAAATGATTTTTTTTTTTGAAAGAGAGAAAGGAACACTAATGTATTTAACCAATCTTGATTTCAGTGTAATATTTCAACAGAGCCATATTAGTTTCGCTGAGAATTAACATAAGACTTGTAAACTAGTCTCTGCTAGTGGTTAAAGGGGAGATAATAGCAAATAAATCTGAAAGAGGAGTTGGTTTTTTGGAAGTTAATAAAGATTTCTTCATGACTGACCTTGGACAGCAATTTTTCAGCTCTGATCAAGCATTTGCTTATTGGGAGTTGGAAGGCAAGGTTTCACAGCAGCAGACAGGTATTGCACAGAGGAAGATTTGGATGATCTCAAAGGCTGGAGAAAGGGGCTGGCATGTGATGCTGTAATTCACACTGTTACATGTGTTGGGACTGGGAACACATCCTCTGCAAATGTCACAAGAGGAGAAACATCAGGGGGTACAAGCTGATCAAAGGAGGACTGTGAATCACCAATGAGTTTTGTCCATGAAAATGTCAAATAATATCCTAGGATGTACCAGGCAAAGAATTCCCCGAAGAGATAGGGAGATATTAATGCCATTATGCAAAGCCCTAATATTCTTTTACTGGGAATACAGCATGACAGCTTTGGTCACCCAAGGTCAGAAAAGATAAATGCAATGTGGATGGATGCAGAGAGACCATTTGAAAGGCTCTCCTTTCCTTCACTCAGATTTAGAAATGTGACTAGAGGAGTTTAGCTTGTTTGGGATATAATGGCTGAGAATAGATGATCTCCCGCTCTCGGGCAAGGGAGCTAAAGACCCAGTAAAGAGTGAATAGTAAAAAAAAATAGTATCAGCAGGGAATCTAGTGAGCATACATAGACCCAATAAAGTAGGGAAACTGGAGTAAGGTGCCTGATAATCAAACCAGTGACATTAAAAACAGCAAGCAATCTTGACCCTCCTTCAGCAGCTTATGGATGATACAGGGTGCGGCTAAGGCTAAGCAAAGGTGTCTTTTCCAGTCTATCCTCTAAGAAAATTAAGATCTCTCATTCAGCTACATGATCTTCCATGCTCCCTGCCAAGGAAAAAGGAAAAGAGGGCTGCTGCCTGCTCCGCTGTCAGCCCTCTGCATCCCAAGGAACTGAAGCAACTCTGAACGTACCTGAATATGTCTCTTTCCTTTACTTTTCAACAAGTTGGTCTAGCCTGGTCTCTTTTGTCATCTGTGTGCCCAAATAAGCAACCTTTCTATAAATCCTTCTATAAACATGTAATCTGTATTGCATCAAAGTCTCCTTTGGTATAATCCCTAAAAGAGAATTTCACATGAGAAAAATATGGTCCATTCTCTTGATATTCAGTGCTGCATGGGTAGTCTTCTCAATCCCACTAATGCCCAATAAGTAAAGGATATTTTTGACAAGTCCTGACTAGTCTGGGATACACAGAAAAGTAATAAAACATATTTCAAAAAGAGATCTGGTATATTTTCAGATCACAGTAAATCTTAACATAAGCCATGTACAATACCAAGCAGCTATTTCTTCTATGGCATACAAATGCAGGCAAGCTTCATCTCCTACCCAGCAATCCCTAGACAGCCTGCATGGAGAGATGCTGGGAGAAATCTCCCTCTGTTCAGTGTTTTGGAAAGGAGCAGCCACAAGGGCTATGGAGTTGCATTCTGTGACTTAGAAAAATGAGAGGTCTGCAAAGCAGAGTTTTAACTCCCAGAACAAGAGCTCAGACCCACAGCAGGGTCTTGGAGGAAAACATCAATAACAAGGCAGCATGCAGCTCCCAAGCCAACTGTAATTAAGATGGACTATTTGTCCGCTGCTCGGAAGAAGATGGCTCAGGCAGTGGGTGAGCACAAGCTCCTTGGAGGCTGGTGTGACCCCAGTGGGGATTTCATCTGGGGCTTCCCAGATGGAAGCAGAATGGCTTCTGGGGAAGAATGGGTGCATATTGCTTTTTCACTGCTGAATCAGCATCCCCAGCCTTGCAAGCATGTGGGCTTTCAAGCCATTTACATCCAAAGGCAATTGAAAAAAATCGTTTGACAAGCTTCATCCCGAGATGTTGGCAGATACCCAAGACTGACTTTGTTACTCAAAGATTATGTTTACAGTGAAATGATTTAGGGATTGAGGGATTATCCAACATGGGCCCACAGCCCAACACCTCCAGAAGTACCAAATACCTAATGATTCCTGACAGCAGGAATCAATCTCCAGGAGCTGAGATTCTTTTTATTTATTTATTTATTTTTTTCCTGGGATAAAACAAAACTGTTCTGTTCAAACAGTGCTGTCTACAAATCATTAATAAACGCAATTGGCTGATTTACATCTGGCATTGCAGAGGTCAGAACAATAAAACATGGCTTTATTTTGCAGCTAATACACACTCTCTGCCATTTTTTATAAAGGCTGTCAAAAGCCAGTGCATGAGGAGAAAGCAAGGTGGTGTACTGCAAGGATCTAGATGGGGAGGACCAGGAATTATTAGTGTCAGGGGAATATCGCAGGAGAAAGGAAGTGGTGCATTTCTAACAGGTTGGAGGGCTTTTTTGTCGTTGGTTTTGTTTGAAAGGTTTATGACAAAAAGAACACAGCTCTGGGTTTTTTAGGAGAGGACCACTGTGCTATCCCTATCAGGGAGCAGGTTTTTTCTTTACTTTTTGAAGCTATGTATGTCATTGGGTATTTCCTAGTGGAAACCCCAGTCTTGTTAAGGAGATCTGATATAAAGCGTCTTTAGATCAAAGTTTGCATGAGTCCAGTAATTGGAGAGTTTCTTAATGAAAAATGTTTAGCAGCAAGGTTTTGTAGTTCTACCAGGCCTTTGGGTTTTGACATGCTGTTTACTTCTGTATGTGTAAGTCACTGCATCTAATTAAATGGGAGCATTCTAGTCCTCTCCAAATACCCCATTAGCAGAGCGTTTCTTCCAAGGATGTGAAAATATGGAATAAAAGCAGTGAGTAGATGCCCACACCAAAGGCCAAACTTCCCCATGCTCAGCAACCAGAATGATTTTTTTTTAATGCATCTGGTCTGATTTATTTTTGGTTTTGGAAAAATCTGACCTTAAATAGATGTACTTGAGCCAGGAGATGTCAGGGACAGAGCATGAAAGCTAAGTAAGGTCCAGATCCTACAAGCTGGTGCACACAGCTGCACTCCAGCTGGCTGCAAGGAAAAGCAGACAGCCCCATACAGTTTGTTTGGATTATTAGACAGCATAATCAGTGGCCAGTGCTAGATCTTGAGCTGTTTCCTCATTGTAGAAAATCACAGTTAATAAATTACTTGATCAACCATACTCCTCATGTATTTTTTTTTAAATACCATATTGAATAGTGTCTCTTTTCTATACCCAAAGACCTTCCCCCCCAAAAGCAGAAAAATACTCAAAACCTAAACACACACACAAAAAAATTGTGCTGCAAAAAAATCCTTTGTCTTCCATGTATCATTCTGATCAAAACCCTGGTTAAATGCTAGACAGCAGGTCACAGCCATTTTCTTAAACTCTAAGGGCATCAAATTTTCCTGTCCATCCCTCAGACTTTCAGGCTGCTTCCCTTAATGATAATATTGATTTTGATTTTAGTTTCATCTAGTTTTAGTCTATCCCAGTGATGGACTCCCACTGCTCCCAACAGGAGATTATTCTGTACTCTGGCAGACCTCACTGATAGGAATCTTTTCCTGACATCCAACTTAAGTTTTCTTTTTTGTTTTGTTTTAACTTTTTATGCTTTGATTGGATGAAGTACTTAAAGTCAGGAGTTAGGGGTGAGAGAGAGAGGAGAGGGAAGGGGAGGGGAGGCCAGGCGAGATAAATTGCCAACCTACTAAAGAGATGTGCAAAAGTTTCCTCCCAAGGCCTGACTTTCTGTAGCAGCCATAGGTTTTGTTGAAAATACATTTGCCCAGAATGCTTTGTAAGGAAAAGAATGGAGAAGAATCATTATTTAGAGGAACCTGAGCCCAACAGGGTACATATCAATTACTTTCTGCATTGGAAAAAAGACTGTCATTAAGACATGAGCTCTGGGTTAAATTTATACTATATTTTGTAAAGAATTTTAAAATCATGTGGAATTGGCTATGATTATTTGTGTGGATCTTTTTGCGGCTGCACCCTCCCATATTCTTGTACTGCTGTAAATGCCAGACCAGTCAGATGAGAAGACCACCTAGGCCACTATCCTGCCTCTAGAAGTTATTATTAGTGATGCAAGGGAAGACCACAGGAACTACTGCTGTTCCCCACAGCTCATCCTAATCAATTCTTCTTTCTCCTTTTCATGCATGCATTTCCCAGACTGAGAGTCCTTGTAATCCTCTCTCCTACCTCTGATTAGACTGGGTTAGGATCAGTGGCAGGCACACGGAAGATCAGGAGATGAACAGTTCAGAAGTCTTCTATATTGCCCATTTTAATGGCAAACTCCATCAGCTGGAGTTGCTGATGTTGTGTCCAAAGGGATATAATCTGAGTTATTTTGTGATCCCGGACAGCCGTAAACTCACGTCAAAAGAAGTCAGACATAAAGATCTTTGTGCAGTAATCTACTGAACTGTGTGATCTACTGAAAAAATCTGCAAAGAAAATCTCTTGGGAGGAGCAAACAGTATATAGGACATGGAAAGAGTAGAGGAGGAAAAGCAAGATGAAGTTGAGCAGGAGGAAAGAGATGAAAGTCCTTGAAGTTGAACTTGATATCTATCCAGGACAGAAGTCATGTATCTTTTTAAGGCCAAAGAAGGCCATTAAAATGATTGCAGCCTGACTTAATGCAAAACACAAACGGCAGGAGCTCACCTAGTGATTCTCTCATCAGGGTTAAGAACTTGTGATTTTAATTCAAAAATACAGCCTTCGAAAAAGTTAGTCAGCTTCACAAAAGAGGCTGACTCACCACACCTCTTAGGATCCTGCTCTGATGACTAATTGCTCTTATTGTTAAAAACGAGCCTCTAATTTGCGACATCAACACTGACAACCTCAAATTCCAGCCACCTCATCTTGGTCTTTCATCTGCTAGAAGGAACTGAAGAAGTGGGTGTGTGCAAAAGAAAGAGAGAAAAAGAGATGCTAAGACTTTCTATAAAATGTTTTTCCTGAAAACTGCAGCCCGAGGGAAGGTAATCCACCGAGACAGGAAAAAAATGCAAAAATGGAACATGGTGACCAAGGCAGGCATATTATTAAGGCATTACTGAAAGAGGAAGGGAGAGATTTAGATTAGGATCATTTGGATTTCATGATATCTTTGATCTTTAGGGGAACGGGAAGTCAAAACCAATCTCCACCTTGCGTTCCTCAGGGAACAGGAAGGGGTTGGAAGGGACAGAGCAGTAATGAGAAAGATACTGAGATGTAGGGAAAGCCTAGGCAAGAAGGTGGGGGGTTTGAGAGAGCAGCAGCAAAACCAAGGGAAGACGGCACAGTAATATGGACTCAGGTGCAAAACTGGACCGATGAAGAGATCTGGGCTGAAAAGGTAGATCAAACATGGTAACTAATCAAAATGTGTGGACTGGTGAACAAGTTGCAAACATGGACAAGGAGGCAGGAAAAAACCTAGATACATTATGTGGCATCTTCTGTCTCTAATTCTACACCTCTAGGTAATAGACCTAAATCCTGACAGCTTAACTTGAAAGCAGCAAATGCCAGTGTTGTTTTTGCACAACAATAACAGAGAAATATGATTCAGACAAACATGGCTTTTGCAAAAATTAACAAACAAGACCAAATTTAAAAAGTAAAACTTAACCGAGACACTGTAAATAAAGATTTTTTCCCCCTTCTAAGCAGTTTATTACTCAGCTGTATAAAAAGACTGCTAATAAAGAAAGACAAATTGCCCATATATTCTGATTTTTGCATGATGAATTCTGAAGTCACAAAGAGTCTATTAAGAACAGGAATTGTAACAGGTGAATTGTGGCAAGACATATGTTAAATTCACACAATTCAACAAACTTAATTCCCTTGACAAGCATTTCTGTAACCAGCTATAACTGTGTACCTTCTAAAAACCCTTTAATAAGACCCAGCATATAATTTTGTGTCCTGTGTGTATCAACAGCCAGTAAGATCAGAACTCCTCTTTGACTGGTGGGAGTTGAAGTTCACGCCCTGGGTCACTGAAAGGTAATTTCCTTTAGCTTTGCAATAAACTCTCTGTATTGACCTAAGACCTCCAACATTACAAGTGGTTAACAGCATCCATAAAAATAAAATGTGGGTACAAAATATCTGAATTTGAGTAGATTTGCTAGAATTTTATTAATTTATAGAAGTTGAAGGTTATGCCATATGTCACTAGAAAGTAATTTTCTCTGAATGTGCAATAAGGGCTTAGATTTGATTTATGACCTAAATATTGCAAGATATTAATACATCTCCACACCAGATGGTAATGTACATGTGAGGAAATGTACCTTTTCTATCCTAAAATTGCAAGAATTTTCTTTAATTTACTAGGATAAACTCAATCAATGGCATTCATTAATTTTTGAACACTGAGTACTTATGTGGAATGTCCCCATCTCTCAAAGAGATAGCTGTGTTATTCCTGTATGAAATACATTCAAAATGTTTCCAAAAAATGCTTCAGAGACTATATATGTGGTACCCACGTGTATGTCTGCTAAGGTTGTCCAAACTTGACATACTTCTAGAAACAGACAAAGTTTTGGACTCTTGGGATTCAATTTAGATGCTGTTGGGGATTACAGCTGCAAACAAATAAAGGGGAAATATATATTCAGAATCTATTTACAGAAGCTAACAAACACATCAGGCACGTTGGAGGGAAGGGCTCTTTTACAACTCCAGGGCAAAAATTCATGAGATGGCTGTACAGCTATTTTAAAATTTACCGATGTATTTTTATGAAATGCAAAGATATCCCAAACTTTGTTTTCTAGGGACACAAGGTAGTTCACTATTTTCTGCTGTTTGCTTATAACTGCATTAAGTCCAGTGATTTCCTGGAGAGATGTTAATATCTTATTTATATACTGGGTAAACAATATGTACTTTTCTACCTCCAGAATAAAAGCTATGCACCAGAAATTCTCATATTCCCTGGCTATCAGTGCATAAAATCAATCTCTATGCCAATTCCTTTTGGAACTACAAGTACAGACTAAATAATAAGGGTTTGTTTCAAACAAGAATTTCCATCCCTTAGGAAACTCCAGTCTTTCACAAAGTAGTTTCATCTTGAATTGGGAGATGTTAATATGACAGTCACCTGACCCCAGGGAAGACCACAGTGTGTGATGGGAATTGAAGTCCAGCTCAGGAATGCAAATCACAGGGAAAGACAGAAATGAAAAAAAGTGATGAACAACTGTTCCCAGATTCTCCCACAAAATCCATTTTAATATTGTTTCAGTACAAAACAGTAATTTTGATTTTACAGGTGGCCGCTTTCATTTTAAATTCACCTCTCTTCTGCTCAGTGGCATTAACTCACCCTAAACGTGACATTAGCACAAATGGAAAATGTGGTACACGGAAATGATATCATTTCAAAGGTTAGGTGGGCATTGTTCAAATGGATACTGCTGCATGTTTAAAGTTTTGCTTCATAGTTTATTCATGCCCTGTATTGGATTTGCATGGCAAGGTTTTGGTAGCAGGGGGCTCCAGGGGTGGCTTCTGGGAGAAGCTGCTAGAAGCTTCCCCTATGTCCGATGGAGCCAATACCAGCCGGCTCCAAGGCAGACCTGCCGCTGGCCAAGGCCGAGCCCATCAGCGACAGTGGTAGTGCCTCTGGGATAACAGATTTCAGAAGGGGAAAAAAGTTGCTGCAGAACAGAAACTGCAGCCAGAGAGAGGAGTGAGAACATGTGGGAGAAACAACCCTGCAGACCCCCAGGTCAGTGAAGAAGGAGGGGGAGGAGATGCTCCAGGCGCCGGAGCAGAGATTCCCCTGCAGCCCATGGGGAAGACGATGGTGAGGCAGGCTGTTCCCCTGCAGCCCAGGGAGGTCCACGGTGGAGCAGATCTCCACCTGCAGCTGGTGGAGGACCCCATGTCAGAGCAGGTGGATGCCCGAAGGAGGCTGTGACCCCGTGGGAAGCCCACACTGGAGCAGGCTCCTGGCAGGACCTGTGGCCCCGTGGAGAGAGGAGCCCGTGCTGGAGCAGGTTTTCTGGCAGGACTTGTGACCCCGCGGGGGACCCACGCTGGAGCAGTCTGTGCCTGAAGGACTGCAGCCCGTGGAAGGGACCCACACTAGAGAAGTTCATGGAGTACTGTCTCCTGTGGGAGGGATCCCATGCTGGAGCAGGGGAAGAGTGAGGAGTCCTCTCCCTGAGGAAGGAGCGGCAGAGATGATGTGTGATGAACTGACCCCAACCTCCATTCCCCGTCCCCTGTGCTGCTGGGGGGGAGGAGGTAGAGAATTCGAGAGTGAAGCTGTGCCCAGGAAGAAGGGAGGGGTGGGGGGAAGATGTTTTTAAGATTTCGGTTTATTTCCTATTATCCTACTCTGAATTGATTGGTAATAAATTAAATTAATTCTCCCCAATTCCAGTCTATTTTGCCCATGACAGTAATTGGTGAGTGATCTCTCCCTGTCTTTACCTCGACCCACGAGCCTTTTGTTAGATTTTCTCTCCCCTGTCCAGATGAGGGGGGAGATTGACAGAGCAGCTTTGGTGGGCACCTGGCCTCCAGCCAGGGTCAACCCACCACATGCCCTCAGGTCACTTTGCTGCTCTTAGCAAGGAGCCAGAGTCAGATCCACACTCACATTTCTTTGGCGGTCACTCTTGTGTCCAGTACCGGGCTTTCAGCAAGTCTGATGTTCACCTCACCTCTGCCTGTTGCATTTTCTCCCTGCATCCTTGCAGGGAGCCATCTAAAAGGCCTTCGGGCCCTGGGAGTTCAGGAAATGCTTTGCATGGATTAAGTTTACAGTGAAAGCATGGACCAAAGGCTTTAAACGGCTGGTGATTGCCTGCCGGGAAGCCAATGGACATGCGAACAGTGGGGGTCCCGTCAAATGACAGAGGAGATGGGTTATTATTTCCCCTACCCTTCCTTGCCATCCCAGACCTGTTATTTCAGGGCAGAACAGTCAGCAGAGGAAGCGGAGCCTGACTCCCCAGCTTGGTTAGCATTTCAGATGCAAGACACCAGGTGGCTGGAGTGACGAGAGGCTGTCACAAGCTGAAATGTTTGCTGTCTGGAATGAGAAACAACACTCTGAGAAAAGCCTCTGCCCTGCAATGGTCCAACCTGGACCAGTCAGAGGTGGGGGGGGGGGGGGGGTTATACAGGTTGGCAGCCAAATTCCCTCCTGCTTTCTGGTTATGGTATGGACAAGGGCATACAGCAACCAGCCAGGGCTGGGAAGCACGGGACAAGATGTTGCAGTTACTGATGAATTGAGAAACGGCATTAGCAGGAGAAGCAAGTGACTGATGGCTGATTTGTCCTGAGCACATGCCGAAAGAACAAGCTTCCTCCTGTAAATTGTTTTCTCCCTGACTCAACCAAGAGAGGGCTGCTCTTCTGGTGAAGTGACAGATGCTGCTACCAGTCAAACGACTAAGCAAAAATGCTCTCATTTTTAGGAATATGGGATGATGCGTTCTAGTATCCAAGGGTAATTTCTTACTATTTATTCTCACTTGCCCCTGGCACATTCCCTGCTATCTATTTCTAGAGTTTTCCTCCTGGGTAGCAGACTCAAGTCTTTTCTGTAGTCTTTCTTATAAGCCATAAACAGGAAAGTACAGTATTTCTGCCAAAATGCACACAAATACAGAGATATTCGTGCAATACTGCATGTGCCAGTAACATCCCAGAGCCATTGCTGGGGGCTGGAGCATCACTGTTATATAGGCACAATTGCGCACAATATGAGGGCAAAAGACAATCCAATTTTGCAGAAATTTAAAGCAGTATTTTTCCACTTAGGAAAAGGGACACACAACTGTCTTTTGTCTTTTCCGTGTGACTACTCATCTTAAGCTGGGACTGGGTCTTGTATATCCTAGGTGCTGTACATAAAGAATGAAAATCAGACACTGTTTCAAAGAGCTTTCCATCTAGGTATAAAGCAAGAAATGCATAAGAGGGGCAGGAATGTAGGGAAATAATAAGATGATGTGGGTCAGAGTGAGAGACCGAAGCTGGAAAAGTAATTGTCATGGGTTTTGCAGACATCACAATGGTGAGTTTGATTTAGGAAGCATTTTGGGGGAGTATGATGACATAGCCTTGTAGTCATTTAAGAGAGCATGAGGAACAGTATGGGATAAACACAAGGATAATTTGTTTGAAGATGGAAGAAGTGGGCGAGGGAAGACTGGCACCGGGGGCCAACTGAAGGTGAGAACCAATCTTTCGAAGCTGAATGACAGATGAGGGAGAGGGTGGGTGAAGATGGACTGTGAAGGCAAGTATGTGCAATATATGTTTGAATTGATATAGAAAGGGTGTCACCGGAAGGCAGGATATGGCAGGATAACACACTGACAGCAGTGGGCTGGGAAAGGGATCTCTGCATCCGTATCCTGGAAAGATGTGTGAGCGGAGCCAGGCTCCATTTGTTAATACCAGAGGAAAGGGCAGTCCCTGCAGTCATTATGAGATACAAAGTGAGAGGCTGGACAAAAGTTTTGGCTGTGAGGCAGAAGAAGAAAGGTCACATCTATTTAGAAATGTTACGACGGAAAAAGCTTCTCGAGGCATAGCCTGGATGTGAGGCTTTAGACTGTAATCCGGGCTGATGCCTAAGGTTACGGGGCCAGCATGGGGATACACACACTGCAGGAGCTAAGATGCAGCAGGAAAGCAGTGGGGTAAAAATTAAAATCTTTGCACTAGCCTTTATGACCCTAAAGTGGTGGGTAGGCAGCCCCAAGATGTCAGAGATTTCCTAGTAAAGTGATAGAAATGTTATCCTGGAGAAACAATGCAGGTGGTGTTTATCCAGTGTAGAAATGACAGCCCGATGCCTGTCTTTGCATGGCACTGATTTGTCTTTGGATAATTGTTCATCTTATGCATTGTAAGTTACTTGTTGGCTAACACCCAGGACTCCTCAGACTAGCTTTGGCATCCCCTGTCTAAGCTGTGATCATTTTCATATTTCACATGTCTTGGCTTTCACACAGGCACATAGCCTGCATAGGGTTTTCTTCTGCGAGAGGTGGGTGCATCTGAAACAGGGATGCCACAACGCTATTGCTAAGAGATGCAATTCTGCCCCAGGTCCCCATGAGCCAACCTGGACCTGACTGTGGCTGTGGGAATGGGTTTCACTCTTTGCAGATGCTGATAGCTGTCATTACACTGCTTGATGAACCGTGCTTTTTATTTCTCTGTTTTTCATTATTCAGTATTTGCTTATAATAGGAACAGATTTTTATTAATTTTTTTTCTGCAGGCAGAGAAAGATTTCCACAGTGTGGAGTATAACATCTCTGTAAACACAGGAGTAGAACAGCCTGTTTGATTCCCCTTTAGCCCTGGATACAAAACCTATGACCAAACTTTTCCCAAGGGACCAGTCCATGCCTTCATTTTCATGTGGTAAGGGCCACACAACCTGACATCTCAACAGTTGGATCTCTCAGTGGATCCTGATCGGATCCTTCCCAACCATGTTTCTTAAAAACATCAACAGAGCAGGTGGTAGCCAGAGTTTGTAGCCTTCCACCCCACCTTCCAGAGCCTCTGGCAAAGAACAGTAAGCAATCACTTAGAAGCAGCTACTTTTGACAATGAAAGTCATATTTTGTTTTGAAAATACCCTGTGCTTGAAGAAAAAGTTAAAATAAAAACTCTGCGCCCATAATGTCTATCCTTTGCATTTACTTTGCCTGGCTTTCATCTGCTCTCCTGGGGAACCACTGTGGCGTGCTTGCTGTAGCCCCCGGCTTTATGCTCTTGACAGCTTTGTCCTCTTCTTCTTTGTGGGTCCAGTCCTTTAACAGATCAGAGTCTTTTGATCTCACTCCTCTCAGCATTGTCAAAACAGCCTTGTCAAAACAACCCTGTCACTGGGATTGGGAATGAGAAGTCCTTCACAGCTATAAACCTTCCTGTTACATTTGAGACTTTACATCTTATCTGGGCCACTCTTTTATATCTCCTGTCTTTCTTTTTCTCTCTTTTACTAGAGTGATGAATTTCAGCAGGGTAACTTTACACAGGTGCACTGAGGGGCATGTGGTATTAATTGCAAATATTTCCTTATTTTCCCTAAATTTTATCACTGCAGTGCCTGACCACCTCATGAGACCAAAGGATGACAGGCAAGTGTGAAACTAAAGGCATATGGAAACTATAAAATTTTTGTTAATAGTCAGAAGGGTTATCTGTGAAACTTGAATGATAGGTTTTATTGGTCCTGGACCAATAAATCTTAAAAGAGTTTAACTAAATTTTATGCTACAAGCATTCTATTTTCATGTAGCTAAAATAATCAGGATGAGCCACCACTATCCAAGGGTATATTATGACTCCCTCTTAGGCAAGGGACATCTAGAGAAAATTCAAAGGGAAGAAGATGATTAAAGAACTTTTAAGCTCAGCGGGCAGGGTTTTGGAGGACACTTTGGGATTTAGCCCCTTATCTGCAGTTTTCCACTTTCACTAAGACTCAAGAGAGATAGGAGAACTAATTTCTTCTCTGTTTCCACTATAAGGAGCACATTTTTCCAATGTAACCCCTGGAAAAGGTATCATCAATCACTGCTTTTTTAATCTGGGAGTTGTGACTTCCAAGAGTTTGATGAATAGGTCCAGAAGTTACTGTAGTTTGTGACCTTCCTTTCTGGACAGATGGAAGGAGAAATTCTGAATTTCTTATACTTTATACCTCTTTGACTTTGATTAGGAGTCACAATGTAGAGAAGATTTGGAAAAAAAACTTGGCTGGATATTGGCATAGCAGAGTGTTTGGCTGAAAACTGTAACATTTGTCACCAAAAAAAAAATAAAATAAAAACAACTCCACAGGAGGAAAAACTTTTTTTTTGTTCTCCATCCCACAAAAAAATCTCTATGATGCTTTATTTGTGACTTAGAGGTATTTGATAGGAAAGTTTTTTAAAAAGAATTTGAACCACTATATATGGAATTTTATATAAAATTCAGGTTGCCATCTGCAAACAGACATTTCCAATATTATAACTGCTGATAAGAACCAGTGGGGTAGCTAAACTCCTTGACTGCACAAATCCTGGAGGGCTAACCCTCTGAGATGCCTTAGTCCTTCAGCACTAAGTACCTGCACACCAGGGCTGGAATTTCTGTACACTCCAGAGTTGCTCCTTCTGATGTGTCAACAGCTGAGACCCAGAGGGACAACCAGTAAAACCAACTTGTATGTTAACATTTTAATATCAATGAATTTTAGAGACTTCAGATATAGTGGAACGGCTGCTTGATTGGGGGGGTAATAGGAGATATTAGTAAGGGTAAAAATCTTCCAGCATCCCAGGCTTCAGACTTGGTGTCTTTGATGGCAGAAGATGCCGCTGACCTGCAATGACTGTAGTGTGCGAGTGTGATCCTGCTGTAATTCTTCAGGCTTGAATCAATCATGCCAGCAAAACCAGTGCTTCTTTGATCAGAACAGCTCACTGTCCCGCATGGCTGAAGGTATAAAATCACCAGCCCTCCTGTTCGAAGTAGAATGGGCATTCATAAATCAGGCTGGCAGACCATAAATTCATTTACCCAACAGAGACACGGTCAAAAGCAGCTCAATGGGCTTTTAAAGGCCTTTGTGCAATGCTGGAAATAAACAATGGATGGAGGGGGGGTGAGGAGAAGAAAGTGGCATCTTTATCCTCTGCTGAGTGAGGTACTGCTGGTCTGGTCTAGGGTTGTCTTTCTTTGCTACTTGGTGCTGAGGGGCTTTGGGAGGCTGGGGCTGGTTCTCCTAGAGCTGTGGCACAAGTGTCTCACTCACTGCTAAAGCAGAGATGGGGTTGGGGTAGGGACTTCTGGGTCTCTTGGCAAAAGCCTTAAGTAGATCTGAAAGAATCCTACTTGGCATGAGTGATGATACAAACTGTCTCTCCTGCCTGCTTCTGCTGGTCTCCAGCAAAAGCAAAATAGGAAATAATCTCACAGCTGAGTCCCAGACAGACAGGAGACTTTGAGGCGTCCTCAGTGAGGGATGTCTCAGGCTGAGCAGCAGGGACTCTCCCTGGCTGTGTTTCTAGGCATAGCCACATGTTTGCATCTAGATTTGGTGTTGTGGGAGAGGAGAAAGACCATCAGACATCCAGATTCAAGTCTCAGCCCAGTCTATAAGAAAAGAGTCACATAAAAATCTTGCATGCAGTCATGCAAAACACAGCAAGTGAACCTTTCAAGTTCATCAGAACAAACCTGAGACGCAGAGTTTCTGTGGCTGTTTCCCCTTCCCTGCTATCTGATTTCATCTGGCTTGAGAAATATATATATACTATATATATCTATTTAAACAATATCACAGCAACTATGTCAGTTGCTTCTAATAAAATAGCTCTGCTGAAATAATGTAGTGTCTGAGAGATTGGGTGTAATATGGTTAAATGCTTTTACAATCCCCCATTAAAGTAAGTGGATAGAAATTCATAAAATATTTATAGCATTTGAAAAGTGTTCATTCACAGATCCATCCAGAATGCGAAGCAGGCCCAGAGCAGCAAGTGCTGAAGACAGATGTTGATACCATGATGTTCCTCTTGCATTGAAAGAGAAGATGGACTTAGGTTAAATCACATTGCTGAAAAGTAGGATGTTTGAGATCAAACCCTGTGCTGCACTTTGTTTTAATCCAGTTACTAAACCAAACAGTGCTCGGTTTTCCTGCCGCGTATGATGGAAATAACAATCCCGGGCTGGCAAGGACGCTACATTTCTACTGTTCCTATCATGAGTCCAGGGGCATTAATGAGACCTTGGAGTGGGAAGAAGAGCTATGATTTAAATCTAAGTGATGAGAGAGGGGTTGGTTGCTTTTGAGTCAGCGCTGAGATGACCTGATCTCTCGCTCAAAAGGCGTCTGGCTGAATGGCTTCCTGTCTGTGGCGAAGGTAATAGCAAAGCTGGCTGCATCCCCCTCTTTGGCAATTATAGTCGAGTCCCCTGGGTATTAAAATAAGCTGGCTCTCCTCCAAAGGCTAGGTTTTTAAAAGCAAGAAGAAAAAAAAAGTTGTTTTTCACCTGAACAAAGTACATGTCTGTCTTCTTGTGTCGAGTCCTGTGTCTGCAGCCACAGACTGCTCGATGCAACGCCTGGGGAAAGACGAAAGGGCCTGGAAAGCTTAAGGACTATAAAAATAACTGCAGGATTAGAAGAGGTGGCTATGAGAAGGACTAAGACGAACTGCCTGAGCAGAATTAAGTCAAGACCTGGTGTTAATCCAGCAGCTTTACGTTGAGAGCAGCTTTGAACTCTTTCATGAAGCCGTGGACAAG
Source organism: Haliaeetus leucocephalus (assembly GCF_000737465.1). Lineage (NCBI taxonomy): Eukaryota > Metazoa > Chordata > Aves > Accipitriformes > Accipitridae > Haliaeetus > Haliaeetus leucocephalus. Next base: position 7,092,930 of record NW_010972742.1, on the reverse strand, counting down.
GTTTTGACAGAAGTAATCTACAGTTACACAGGAATAATCACCTCGACAAGTGATGGGAGGGAGGAAATCTTCTGTTGGTGAGGAGGAGGTGGGAAATGCCCAGTGCAGCACCCCTGTGTGGCTGTGTCTGAGGTGTCACACCAGAGGGGACAACTTCTGTACATCACACAGAGAACAGTCCCAGACTCATCTCTGTCATTGGGTTTTAGAGAAACTCCTTTGGAAGAAAGTAGGTAGCAGAAATTAAGATACCTGTGGATCCCAAGGACTGTTATCCCAGGATTGAATTCCTGCAGTAAATGCCCCAGCTGTTTCCAGAACAAGTTTGGGAAACAACCCAGGACAAAATGTTCTCCATCCTCCTGTGCCAGTCTGGTTTGAGCAGTCATCATCTTGACATCTCCTGCAAGTATTGGAAAGCTCCTAGCTGTTCCTGTTCATTAGAGATCCCAATTCTCATTCATGCCAGTTTTACCTTCATGTCACTCAATTGACTCCATAGCAAAGGAGACGAGAACCTGGGTTTATATTTCTCATTTTGCAAGAACAGCTAAATTAACCCTGGGGTCAAAGCCAAATGCCAGCCTCTCTGAACTCCTCCAGGATTCAGTGGCTATACAGCAGTATTGCTGTAAAAGTACCCAAGCTTGTTTTAAACGAGCAGTACTCTGCTCAGATGGGGCAAATTTATTCTTTTTTTTTTTTTTTTAGGGCTTTGTGGTCCTCATCGACCTCCAACCTGCTGTTACCTAACTTTGGAAAGCTTATGCTTCCCCTGTATGCAGACCTTTAATATAGACATCCTCTCAGCTGGATACTGTGGTTAGGACTTTACTCACTATAAACTAGGAATAATTTCACCCAAGCTGAGGAGTTTGTCCAAGTTTCATTGAAAATGCAGTCTTTTACTTCCCAGCCTGCACTCAGCTGTGGTGTTGCTATTCTGGTTACACAATTACTGTATCTCATCTCAGAGACTGCTGCACATCAGAACTGAATCTCTCACTGGTGTGTAAATTAGAGTAAAACAGAGCTTTGGGATCCATTAAGGAGAAAGTGTCAATCTAAGGTTATTTTTTGCTTAGGTTTGCTTCCAATTTTCTTCACCTTGTTTTATCCTCCAGCATGGCAGCAAGTTGTGTATGTTTATTAAATGCACTAAATATTCCTTTATAAATATGTATTTATTTAGTTTGCTTTAATAAATATATATTTACAAAGACGTATTTATACCTACATTTATAAATATTAGTATAAATAATTATCTATTTATACATCAGTATACTAAAGAAATACAGCTATTAAATGAATTAAATATAATTAAAAGCTTGCTATTTTCCATCATATTGGCAGCTGATCTGTCTTTCTTCAGCTAGCTCTGAACTGTTAGCTGAACTTGCCTGCGTGTTAAACCGTCATATGCTCCACTTCAGGGAGTTCCTCTCACGCTGTACAACAGTGTATCTGTCTGAGAGGGAGCAGGAAAGTTGGTCTTCTGATTTATTGCTGATGGGGAGCAATAAATTTTCTTTAGGGGAAGCACAAGGACGTAGATCATAGATGTAGGAACTCTGGATCAATATTTTTTTCTTTTCTCTTATATAGGGTGTAAGTAGCTGCTGATCTGTTCTCACCGGAGCAAGCAAAGTGAATCATCTCTCAGTGTTATCTTCTTCAAGTCTGTGCTTCTACAGAAAGACAACTCCAAGATGCCCAAGGATTTTTTTTCCTAACCTTTACGGTGGTTTTTTTAGGCCCACTAAATGTTTAGCAAATATGACCTGTTCTCTGTACAGGAAACCATCCCTGTGGCTTGTGTAGCTGCTTCTTCCACCTAACATGTGAAGGACAGCATTATAATCACTCTATCATCTTCTCTTCAAAGATGAAGATGAAACAGCATGTTCCCAGCAGCTGCAAGAGTTGCTCCAGTTAAAACCTGAGTGTATGAACTCAGGAGGAATGGGAATCCCCTGCAGGCTTCCCCCAAAAGACACGCTCCCCAAATGTCCTTGCTATAGAATAGCAAGTCCTCGGTGCCCCAGGCCAAGCAATGGACTCTTTGCAATAATACATTACATTCATGTATTTCATACAATTTTATTCAAGACTCTTTTTCACTGCCTTTGTCTTCAGGAATACTAGACCACTAAGGGATTAGATGAGTGATAACAGAGATAACAGAGAAAACATACCAGGAACCTTTTATTTAGAATAGCTCTGATCATGCTTTTCAGTTCCTGGACATCTCCTGTCCAAGGATTTAAGGCCTCTTACCAATGCTCATTACCCGGTAAAGAAGATGTGTTGTGTTATAATCATCACAATCCTCTTGCTTGGCTAAAATCGCATATTAAACCCATGCCTGAGCCTGGAATTAGAACCTGCAACACAGACTCCTCCTGCTCCCTGTCCCCTAAATCTCCTTATCTGCAGCCCATGTTCTCCACTTATCTGCCCTATAATGCAAGAAAACAGGCACTTTAGTGGAAATTTGCCCTAGCACCTAAATCTACATAGGGGCATGTGGTAACCTGCTACTTGCCATCATGGGCAGATTTGTCTGGTCAAGATGGGTAGTTCTGCTTTCTAGTGTTAATGGATGGTACTTTTGAATGATCATATACACTTTTCCTACACAGCAAACGCAGAATAACCTCTTTTTTTTCCTCCTTCTCCTCCTTTTCTCACTTACAGATGCTGGCTGCACAGCTGGTAAAATAGATAGGTCTTTCTAACCCTTTCATGCATGCTCGATGAGTCCAGGTAGCTTTATAAATATGGTAATGGTTTCCAGAGCATGTCTGGACTGGAAATAAGACAGAAAGCCACAGAGGCTGGACCTGGAGAGATAACTGCAGAAACAGCTCCGCTGCAGGAGAGACTAAATCCACACTCCAGGTCAAATTAACTGCCTCCCCCCTCCCCACCATTAGTATGAGGAAAGCTCTTGTGCTCACCTGTTTGCTGATTACATCCATGAAGAAAGCAGCAGCTCTTGTTTAGTTTATTACCAGAAGGCCCAAGCTTGTGATAAAATGCATTGATTTATACAATGGGGGATCCTGCCTGGCACTTCAATGCAGTTGTCCTGCTGAGAAAATTACAGATAAACTCTTAATTTATTCTCCCTTTAAGGGAGAGGGGAAAAAAAAGAGAAAGAAAAAAAAGCCCCAAACTCAACAACAACCTTCTGATATGTGTTCATGAAAAGGTTAGTTTTTACTAGTCTGCTTCTGAAGGCTGATTCCCTGGAGGTATCATCCTGGGGTCGCTCCCATCAAGGGCTGGACCTAAGGACCATTTATTATGGTCCCTCCAGCAGAGCTCTTGCCCCCTGAGGCTGGCTCGCTGTGGCATCTCACTCAGGTGAGTGGGACACCATCCCTTGTCCTTCTGGTGGCAAGGATGTGGCTGTCTCTGCCCAAGATCATACTCAGGCATTTCCAGGACTCTCTGGAAAAGTCATCACCTTTTCTATAGCAGAGGATAATCAGTAGTGACTGGTAGTTTAGCCAAGGGGGGAGGCAACAAGGAAAGCTGTGATTTCTAGGACAGGTTAGAGTAGTTTAAGACAAGGGAGGCAGGAAAAAAAAGCAAGGGAGTGGCAAGAGGAAGGAGATGGATCTCAGCTTCACAAGCGATGCATTTGACAAATGTTTGAGATCTAACCTTGCCTTAAAAAATTAATATTGCCCAGAGCTCAGAAGTAAAATGAAGCAGTACATCTAACCTGCCAGGAGCGCAGCGCTGGCATCGTGCATGCTTCTGTCCTGTTAGGTGCTTGTTTGTGCTGGGATTTGGGGATGACTGGCAACAAAGATGCTCACTGAGAAAAGGAGTCACTGCTCTACAGCCCTAGCTTCCCTTGGAGCTTGTGGAAGCACCAGAGCTTGTTAACCAGGAATGGGTTCAGAGGGCGAGGGATGCCATATTGTGAGGGAAGAGATGTTCAAATGCATCCAGTGGAACAATAATCCAGGTCCCATGAGCTGTATTTGGGACTTCCAGCATCATGAAAGGAGCCCTACACTTGAAATGAAGGGTTGTCATGGATTAGCAAGCAAATTTAAGGTGAAGTCACCTCTCTCTCACATGACACTTAAATGTATATCTACTCTGCCTCCTCCTTTTGATGTCTGATCTGGCCAGGTCCCTTCTTTTTTTCAAATACACTTTGTTTTCTTTCCCATTTTGAGAAAAGCTGAGCTCTTCAATTGCTGGTGTCATGCTGTTTGCACTTTGCTGTGTTTTCTTGATTTCTACAATATTCTTTGTACAATAAGCTGATGAAAATATGTATGTTATCCCTGTTCTGACAACAGAGCAAAAGTTTCTGTATCTGGACACCTGCCCAAAAACACAGAGCAGCCCTCCTGGCAAGTCCACTGGGGCCTGGGTCTTCCCAAATTTGAATGGCCTGGCATGATATCTTCCAGGAATTTTAATTCTGTTGGTGCAGCAAAGGCACCCAAACGACGTTCTCTAGATCCTCCCTACACGTGCATTTATCTAGGGTTGAAAAAAAGGATGGAAAAAAATAGCAGAAAAAGAAAGAACTCATCATTTCCTGAGATTTTCCTTGATAACATAGGTGTACAGCACAGACCTTCTCAAGCTTTCAGATTTATTTCCTAAGGTTGGAAAAAATAGCCGGAAGCCCTACTCCATACAATATTTCTCTAACCTCCCCTTTGTTTCTGACAGTGATGGATTTTACCCTCTGCACTTAAAAAATCTTGCCCTCAGACATGCTCTCCCTGGATAGCCAAGAGAAAAATCAACCAGATGTCACCTTTCTGTCCACAGCCCTTGCTTTGGAGGACCCACAGCCCAACACCAGCCACTGTTGCCACCCTAATCCTTCCTCATGCAGCTCTTGCCTAAGAAGGAGCAGGAAAGTGCTAAGGAGAGAAGATGAAGAAAATATTCAGGAATAAGTGGTCAGTTTTATCCTCTTCCTCAGCCCACAGTGAGCCTATCCTCTCTATACCATTGAGCTTGATGACAGCAGAATTGTCCCAGTGCCAAAAGCTCTACTCCCATATAGGTACTGTCAGGAGGAAAGCAGGGCTGGACTCTGGTTAAGTTTTTGTCTCCCTCTGTATACGTAGTTCAGCTGTGGGAGCTGGCACAGGTTCCTTGCCCACCATGTATCTGCCAGAGCCTGCCCAAGACTTTCTACACACCCTGTAGCCTGGTGTCTCATTCCAGTTGTGCTTTCTGCACAGATAAGCCACCGTTTTCCACCCTGATGGTTGGGAGAATATGCTCAGCAGAGGCATCGTGATGCCTATTCACAGCTTTCCTCCTGACAAAGTTAACAGTGTTCCCTTCCTCAGCCCTGACAGTTTTTCATTTTTGTGTGCTCCTTCAAACAATTTGTGGGGCTTGGTTTTTTATTTTTTTCTGAATCCATGGCAGCTATCTTTAATTAAATCGCAATTCCCTAGGTGGTTTCCCTCTTCTGTTGCTGATTAGCGTAGCCAGTATCTATAACCCCCCCACTGCTGGAATCAAGACTTAGAGGTCTCACGTTTCCCAAATCTCTTCTCCATCTCTCTCTAAATACAAGTGTTACCATTAATAATGATAAAAGCATCGTATGGAGCTTCTCATTCCTTTGGGGCCCAAAGGGCTTTTCAGACCCTGAAGGGAGACAGGCTATCCACTCATCACCTTGCAAAAAGCTGCTCTCTGTGGGGAGAAATGCAGCTTGTGTCCTGTGGTGGGAGCATTGCATGACAGAAATGGCTTCTTGCTCAAAAGCTAAGGGATCCTCATGCTGCGATCCTGCCGCAAACACACCTAGCCAGCTTGTGCCCCTGGGTGAAGCTTGTGTCAGGTGTATGAATCAAAATATGAGAAGCAATGGATACCGCACTTGTTCTCACAAGCTGCTTTTGTACCAACGAAGAGGGGATTGCCATAAAGGTTTGGCAGAGCAACCCTGGCTAATACAACTGCCGTCCCTCTTCAGGTGAATTAGGGACCCCCAGTCTTGACTGAATGCAGCCTTTCACCATACATTTTCCTCTGAAAGGCCGATCCTTTTCTGATTCAGCCTCTCTCCGCCTGGTACCCTGCTGCAACTGTTTGCTTAATGCTTTGTCTGAAGGAAAAGCATCAATTACTGAATCACTCACCTCATCTCCCGCAGCACCACAGGCTTTGTAGCCTGCCCCCAGCCCTCTGTCAGCTGTGGCTGATGCTAATTAGGTTATAGCATGACCGTGGCTCAGGGCATTATGAAGGACATTATCACTGTATACCCCATATACATTATCCCATCGGTAATTCTCTTGATATATTTCTTTACCTCTTCCACTGCTTTCCTTGTGTTCCTTCCTTTGACATCTTAATTCTAGGGCTCCACAGGGTGAGTTTTTAGATGGTTTTTCTTCTCCTCTGCAGATACATATTGCTTTGTCACAGTCTGTTTTACTTCAGAAATTTTTTTCCTGCTTCCATCATATCTTTTTTCTTTCAAAAGACATAACTGCCAAAATGGAATCAAATTTGATGCAATTTCTATTTAAAAGACTTTGATTGCAGGGGAAGGAGGAGGTTAAATGTCAATGACTACATTGCTCTAGCTTTTATGAGAAGAATTTCAACTAATTGTTGCATATATACATTTTTTCATATATAAAAAATTAACAGCCTTCAGAATGCTCGCAAATTTCTTTGGCAAACCTGACAATGGGTGAGAAACAAAAAAACCCCCGATCTTTTAGTTTAGAGATGGGATCTGAGGACTCCATGTGTGGTCCTATGGTTATTCCCTATTTGTTAGGCTCCACAGGATCAGGGAAACGACACAATCTTCCCTGGGCAGAGGCCAATGCCGACACAAAAGAGGGGCAGGACCTCCCGGTTGGGGCAGAGGAGGCAGCAGCCCTGCCTGCATCCCCTTAAAGCAGCTGAGGAGTCACAGCCCCAGTTTGGCCAATGTGCCCCAAATCAAATGGGATGTCTGGAAATGGAGATCAGTTCCCTGAAGTTGTTGCATTGCTTTAAACCACACGCTCCTTTTGTCCTCCACATACATCTCGGTGGCATTTCTCACCGTGGCAGCATTCAGCAGCTTTGCTGGGTCTGACCACAGCCAGCCCCTGCGTCTGCGCTGGAGGAAACAGCCCGGATTGTGCAGATAATTTGGCATCTGTGATTGCAGCATCACTCTCACAACTGCCTTGTCTCTGCTATTTCCTGGGGACCTGACTAACGCCTTTGCTGGCCTCTTGATCCCCGTGTCTTTGAAAAACTTCTTGTCATTTAGCTTACCCTTCACTGCCACCACCTTCTCCTGCTCTGCTTTTGCTTTTCCCCCTTGTACTGTTTCACACTGTTTATTGCAGAAGTCTCCTTACCTGCTCAATCAGTAATATCAGTGCATGCCTCTCTGTTCTATTCATCTATAGGGAAAAAACATGGTAAAAATCATAAGCTGTGGAAACCACAAAGTTTGGCCCGTTAAGGTGAGTGTGTGTTGGGGGGGACTTGGGGGGGGGTTGATATGGCAATTTTTCTCTGCCCAGCAAAGGGCCACCTTGAAATTAAGGGTGAACCAACCATCGGAAAGCTCTGAGCTCCAGACTCACTAATTCAAAATGTCCTTAATATTACAATAAAAAGAATCAAGCCTATCTAGGATGCTGCCAGCACTTTCTCCCTCTCTGGTTTCATTAGGAAGCAGGGAGGAGCAAAAACTATTTCAGATGCTCAAAAACAACAACAAAAGTATGAGTCTAAAAATGCACAAAGGTTTGGCATTTAAATATCACAGCTGTAGCCTTCTTAGAAATACCAGAGATACATAATGAATTATAGATTGGGCTGAGCTGCAAAATTCAGCCCCCCTGCTTGTCCTTTAGTGAAGTTCTGGTCTGACCCAGGGGTTTGGTTCAGGTCCATCTCTAATTCTGAGTTCACTCCCTCTGTGATCCCTGACTTTTTCTGCACTCCCCCAGGTTTAACTCTGAATGTTAATGAGCTGGGATGCATTGTCAGGCAAAGGGAGGCAATGCCAGGATTTGAACATTTGACACTTGAGCTCAGGGTGGGGTTATAGTTCCTGAGGCTTGGTATAGGCATTTTCAATCTTTTTTTTGTTTTGGTGTCTCTCTCCTGCTCCAGTAATAGCGTTGTCAACACTCCTTAACATGAGAGGTTAAAATTTTAAGGTGTCCCTGTGCAGTGGTGCTGGTCAGCATTCATCAGTCCTGAAGCTAAAGATGCAGAGAGAAACAGGGAAGATGCCTGGGTCCAGCAGCCTCAATACCAAACCCCCATTTTTAACTCCTTTGCCATGGCCCACTTATTCTATTTGTTTATTTATTTTGCAGACACACCATGATCTCATGATATCTCCTGCGTCTCAGTATCTTGTCCGTGTTTTCTTTCCTCAGAAGTATCCCTAGTGGTCACAGGACAGAATAGCTGAGGTGAGAAGGCACCTCTGGTGATCCTCTAGTCCAACGGCCCTGCTCAAATAGACATTTTAACCCAATAGAAAAGGCATCTGTTCTTCCCCTGATGATGCTGGCTTTTTTGTTCCTACCCATATCACACCACTGTCTCCTCCAGCTTCAGCTGTTCCCTCCAGCATGGGGCCACACTGTCATCATCCCCTCCTTGTCTGAAATTCAGCTTTCCCACAGCCCTGGGAAGCCTCATAAAGGCTTGCTGGGACTGGGGTGGGGGTAGAAAGGTGAGCAGAAGCTGCTGGGGTTTGGGATTTATGGCAGGGAAAGGATGCTCGTCAGCAGAAGGAGAAGGTTATCAGTCCCAAGAAGCACTGTCTAAGTGAAAATTGAAACTGTCAGACTGCCTGTGCTCTCTGCTCTGTTTCTGCTCTGGGATTTTTAATTATTATTTCTCATTGGATTTTTTTTATCCCTCCTCTCTTAGTTTCATTTGAAAAATGTTGTCTGCAGATATAAAAGCAGGATAAATCATTTGTGACCTTCAAACATGCCACCTTGTGTTTTCCTCCTCCTACTGCTCTTAGGCCAGCCCTGAGGAAAGCTATGTACTTGTTTCCCCTCAGGAACCCGTGCTCACTGACTTTTGGACCTCATTTTCCTTTGGGGAAGGGTTTGCATACCCTTCTACTAGCACTGACTTGTACCCTTCTACAAGCACTGGCAATGTCTGCACAGCCAGAACAAGACTTGGGATAAAAATGTTTTCATCCCATCTTTCCCCTTACATCTCTCCTCTGCTTCCTCCATGGGGCAGGGGGAGCTCAGGACATCCCAGGACCATGGCACGGCCTCCTTCTCGCCCCTCCAGCCCAGACATGGCTCATCGGTCTGGCAGCCGATGGGACGCGGTAGGCAGTTACCATGCAGGGGAAAAACTGCAGAGCCATAGAGCAGCCAGAGCATTTGTGTCTTCTCCTTTGAGCTGTTTCCAACCTTAAACCACTGAGCTTTTCCATGGCTTCCTCCCCATATTGGTGCCAGCGCTTTGTCTCTTGTTGCTGGGTCCTGATGCTTAAGCATCAATCCTGGATGAGCAAGAGTCACAGGACGCAGGTGGGCTGTGCTATGATTCGGGGCACCAACATGTCCAGCCTACACATGCCACCTACTGAGGCCCCTCTAAAATCCCTTCTGCAACACTCAGGCCATGGTGCTGCTTATCAGAGCCCAGGGCTGCTCAGTGCCTCGGGCAGGGGAGGCAGCAGCAGAGAGCCAGCAAACAGAGCTGAGACATGGGCCAGCCAAGGTCTGCTCCATCTTGGCAGTGCTGCCTATAGATCCTGCCTCCAGGAGCCCTAATTTGTTAGGCAAATGAAAAATGCAAACAGCCTGACCTTCCCAGGACCCCTGACAACAGCCACAGTCCCAGACTAGCAGGCAGACTTAATCTTCCTTTGATAGGGCACCGCAGGAGAGCAGCGTGCTCTCCAGAACTGCAATGCTGTTCCTATCAGACAACCACAGTCCCATCAGGAGGACTTTCACCCTCTAGCTGATTAGCTTTGCTCAGCACTGTTTGGGACAGATATATACATAAATAGAAAGGGAAGCGTGTTATGGCTGGGAAGACATGCTGTTTTAGTATTCTCGTTGTTTTAAAGATGATACCCGCATAGAGACCTCCTGCGATGCTGGAGTTTGGGGTTGTTGGGTGGTGGACTTTTTTTTTTTCTTTCAGAGCCAGCCATTTTGTGAAAAGCTTTAACAAAACAGATTAAAAAAATCTGGAAAAACATAGGAAAATAGGGAGTGAGATGGAAGTGAGAACATGAAGGGCAGCTAGGGTGCCTCGAAAACTGCTCTAGCCCTTTGAGGTAGACTTCCCCAGGAGAAGCTCACAATAAAGTGAAGGCAGCTTGTTGGGCTAACTATGCGGTGTCTGAAATTGCAGAGCCAGAGATGGAAATCCCTACTAAGGTTTTCAAAGGGCTCAAACAGATTTTGTAGGATGATTTCTGAGCCTGATTTAACTTGTAAGCATCCACATCTCAAGCATGAGAGGCTTATTACTTGCAGGCTGAGGTTCAACGCATTGAAGACATAGAACACCACCGCCGTGGCTGATATGCCCATCTTTTGCACAGCATTTTTCCATAGCCATTAAAATCCCATTCATGGAAGTGGAACTGAGGGATAAAGTATGGGAAAGTAAATCACTGGTGGTCCCTGACAAAGCCACCGCCAATGTCAGTAATCAGTAACAAGCCGCACATGGTGTCTTGTCTTCATGGCTGCCTTTTGTGGGCAATCTCATCCAGCCCGACACTGCCTGAACATTTTGTTCAGCAGGAACCAAACACTTGCAAACCCTTCCAGTGCAGGCAGGCAGCCTGCCTTTGCCCCAGCCTGGAGAAGCAAAGACCTGCAATGAAAAGAGAGACAGTCAGATGCAGAGACATCCCATTGTGTCCCCTCAGATCTGCCGAGACTCATCCTAACAGAGTTTTCTTTTTTTTTCTTTTTGCATTTCCACTTCCCATTAAGCCTCCTCAGCTCTTTTATTAAGGTTTATTTTTACCTCAGTGCAAGAGGTTAGGAGCACACGGCTCTGGCTTTGACTGCTTGGCATTTTGTGAAGATTGTGTCACATGGTACTTCATACCTAGCCAAAAATAACTCCCTGTGCACAGGAGCTGCTTACTTACCTGCAGAGACCACTTATTCCCAACCCTTTTGATTTTGTTTTAGGGGGATTGCTGGGAATGACAGGGTGGGGGGAGAGGGTGAAGAGCTGCTGGATTTGAAGCCTGAGGGGTGGGGAAAAGCAGCATGACATGTTTCTGCTTTTTGAAAGAGGTAGTCCTCGTGTTTTCCTCCCTCCCCCTTTGCCATGGGGGAGGAGAAGCAAAGAAAAGGCAACATCTCTCAGCACCAAGTGGGCCTGGTGTTTGAAAAGAAAAAGTATGGGAAATGTTGGAGGAAAGAAAAGATTTGTTTTAGTGATGGGTAATCATTAGAGGGCATTAGGAGTGCCCTAGGGAAAATCAAATTGATTTACTCCAACACACTGCCGAGGGAGGGCCCCCACCGAGCCCAGCGTGAGGTCCTCATGCCCTCAGCAGGAGGGACAGGGACCTGATGGCTCCCAGCAGTGGGCTTTGTCACAGCAGCTCTTCCTTTCAGAAACAGAGCAAAAGCAGAAAATGTAGAGCCGAAATGCGTCTCTGGTGCCCGTGTCGCTGCTGCTGCCAGACTGATGCCGGGGGTGGGCTCAGCCACAGACCTGCCATGGCCATTCCCTGCTTCCCTCCCCTCCTCCTCCAGGGTAGATGCAGTGGTGGCAGCAGTGGCTCTGCCCAGCCTCTGCTTGGGGACACGTGGCGGCCGAGCAGGAATCAGCCGTTCAACAAAAATTCAAGTGAAAAAAATTACTCCATTGTGCCTGCTACCCCCCTGCTCATCCAGAATCACCTGTGTGAGGAGACCTGGCTGTTCCTTGAGAGCCCTCCCAAGAACGAGCTGTGCTATAGCACTGTATGCTAAATGACATATGTTAGAATTTTCACCCCAAACCAAGCTGTCCAGGATAACAAACCCAAAACACAGATGAAATGAATCAATTGGAATATGTTATTTTCAAACTCTTTTCTTTTGAATCTTGACTTTTCTTTTAGTGAAAATGAATGACATCTCAAACCTGTTTTTTCTCCTGTGAACATCAAAATAAGTACTGACAGCCCTATTTTCTGCAAGCCATCTCTTTTTGTGGTTTGGGTTGGGTTTTTATTTATTTTTGAACTGGAAAAAATATAGTAAAGTGTTTCTCCCCTTTATTTTAATAGTTCTTTTCCTTACAACCAGATAAAGGAAGGAAAAAGTTATTAAATCTGAAAATTCCCAGTTTAGCCACATTGCACTTAGTAGCAGTTGGTGTCCAAATTCCACCCTTTTGGTTATTCAAAATCCATGTTGCTGAAGCTCAGAGAAGGGACCAAACTCCTTGCTGAAGGTGATGTGATGCCTTTCCATGCACGTCCTGCACCCTACGCTGCCTGAGCCAGGGGATCCCATCCTGCCGGGTTAACACATGCGCCGGTTGCTTGGAGTGTAGTGAACAGAATAGCAGGAGCGACAGAGCTGGAGGTAATACTGCTCTAAATAGATAGCCGGGGGATTCGTTTTCTATATAAAGTATTGATTTTTCATAAACTAAGAGCACAAAAGGCCATGGAAAACAATCAAGTCCCAGTGCAGGAAGCTGAAAAATTAGACAGCACTCTAAGCCCTCATGGCTGTGCTTTGTGTCGAGACTTTCAGTTAAAAAAGCCTTATTTATAGGCAGTGAACTTCAAAAATATCAGAGGTGTGGTTCTAACACACTGAAAGTTTGTTTCCTCTCAAACGGGATGCTGTGAATCTCTGATTCAGGCAGGCAATATCAGCAGAATCAGACTCATGAAATTTCTTGTATATTCTGCTTATGGCTATGCTAAATAGATCCTCAAAACAGCCTTTCATTTCAGCATTTCAGCTGTTTCTTTATCATCCTGTGATGGCAAATGAGATATGCAAAAAGGCAGAGAGACAACACGCTATTTCCTTTTCTTTACTTTCTGTCTGCCTTTCTATAGAAATTCTAACTTTGATCAGAAGTGGAGCTAGAGAAGTTCAAACCTGAATTAAGGTGTCACCTGCTTTCCAGTGAAAGTGATGAATCACTGGAAAATCCTTTTCAGGGAATGTGGTTAGATTGCTCATCCTGAGACTGGTGTTAAAGACTGCATGTCCCTGCTTAAACCATAACTCAATTGAGGTTCATGCAGAAACCAGTAAGTGGAAGAAATCTATAGCCTTGGTTATACAAAAAAGTGGAGCAGTAAATCATAGTTGTCTCATGTTTGAAATTTACAAAGCCATCACATTCAGAATTTGTTAGATTTCAAGTTTTGGTTCCAGATCATTTTTATTTCAACAAAAGAAAAGAGAACAGTAAGGATCTTGGTATTGTGCTTAAATGTAAATTAAGGCATTGTCAAACTGGGGTGGAAATCATATCTGGACATAGACTTCAATGCGCCTTCATTTTGTTATGAGCATGAGACTGGAAGCCTGGATCCATTTCTAGGAGGCATTTGTGTAGGAATTAGCTTCTTACAGTTTTATTCCAAGAAGGGACCAAATCCCCAAACCAAAGGTAAAGACTCTTTAGATTAAAATACATAGCTGGTATATTGAATAGGATGTTCTCCCCAGTTTCTTTGTAAGAAAGCAAGACACACCAACAAGGAGCAAAGGAACAGACAAAAATTAAAAGTGTGTGAGTTTATTCTACAAAAATCTGTGTCACCTATCATATCATGACCTACAGGGTGATAGCAAGGTCTGGGCATCCAATGGGGAAATTTCCAGCAGCAGCAAAGGGACACGTGTAGTCAAGTGGATATCTTGAACATGCCAGGAACAGCTCTACCACACGTGTGCACTTGAGGGCCCTGAAGGTGCCTGAGAAGGCAGCCAGTGTCCAGCCATGCACAGATGTACCGGAACAATTCACACAGTAAACCTGATGCGGTCCAGGCACACCAGGTTCCTTGTGCCAGGGCACGTCTGGTTTATCCACCCATGTGCAGCAGCCATTTGTCCAGAACTTCTGGATAGTTGACATCCCCATTAAAATCTGTTTATTTCCACTTATTCCTTCCCTTTGAACACAACTTCCAAGCAGGGAGGAAAAAAAGGGACACTTCTAAGGAAACTAAGATATCTGTCAGCCTGAAATACTGCTGCCCCCATCACACAGAAGGATTGCTTTCTTGGGGCAGGGGACAAACCTTGGGTGGGAGATACCTGAGCTGAAATCCTGTGTTTCTGTAACCAGGATCCAATTTGTATGGAAATGGTTTGTTTGGCTTGGGAGGACAGATCAGAGAAATAGTTCAGGTGGCAGAACCAGTGACCCTGGTAAACTTTCACTCTTGAGCCTTATGGCTGTGTCTTTTTCTATTAGATGTGATTTTAAATAAACATGAAAGGACCAGACAGGCCACAGATGCAGGTTTCTAAGCAACACAAATAAATCTACATCTGTGTTTATAGGTGCAGCCAGGACATCTCTGGACATTTTTTTTTTCTTCTCCTTCCTTTCAGAGACACAGAGTTTAAGTACAGACCACCAGAAAGAAAAATAATAAGCAAACAACCTTCTTTCCTGGGGACTGATAATTGTAGGGGACTGTATGATAAGGGGCAGCAGAAAAGGTGTCCCCGTTCCCAGGCCTGATGTGATGTGGCTGCAGATCTGTCTGTTGTTGTCACATCTGGATATTTTGGCACCTGCCATTGACTGCCCAGGCCACGAAAGTCACTGTGAGGAAGGTGATGAAAGGCAGAGAGGTACATATCATGATCATGCACAAGTGCAAGATGGGTGGGGAGAAAAAGAAGGGTAGTCCCAACCTTGCAGAGCCTCAAGGCAGATAATAAATGATTGCATAGGACAAGATATAAGCCAGGACAGAAACACTGTCTCATGCTCTGAAAAGGCACCTTTTTGTTTGTTTCTCCCATGTTCAAAAAGATGCTCACTCGCAAGTGTTGGGAGATTTAACTCTGTGCAGATGGGAGGAAATGGTTTTCAAACTGCCTGTTTGTAAGCTAGCTTGAAAATGACAGCGCTGCCACTGCTTCTTTTGTTCTAAACACCCAATTAAACTGGCTGTTTACACCTTCCTGCCAGATTCCTGTCTCCCAGCTGAAGAGAGCTGAGCAGCTAATGAGGCACAGCACAGAAACCGGCAGGGGAAACGCAGGAGATTGCCGCAGAACTGCAGACTCAGCCCGGTCTGGTGGCGAAGCAGAGAGAGATTGGGCTGTGCCAGGGTGGGATCCTTCCCAGCCCCTTGGGGAAAGAAGGGCACATCTGGGTGGTAGCCATGCCACCAAGCAGGCTGTGGGCAATGGGTGCACAGAGCCAGACTCCTGCTCTAGGAGACTGAAATAGCCATACCTACACCCTTCTTGGCCCATGGTGCAGCCAGTTTCTCGCTAGTGGACATTATGACTTCAGGATGGAGTTCATGAGATTTTTTCACATTGTTGTAGGAAGAGTAAGGGGGTAAAAATAAGAAGAAACTGAGGGATGCTGGAATCAAGGCAGAGGTGGTCATCAGAGTGCTGTGGGATGGAAGATGCCACTTTTGGAGTAGGTTAAAAAAGGTTCCCTCAGTTCTAAGAGTAACCACTGTAAATCTGCAACCTAGGGCGTTCTCAGAGTCTTTATTTCCCCAGGAAAAGATGCAAGAGAGCGGGGGTGGGGGGGAATCAGAGACAGATTTCCTGTACATGTGCCAGAATTTTTTTCTACTGAGAGAAGCAGATTTTGCTCTAGCAGTAGAGTTGGTCATCAGAGCAGCCAAACCGCCTAGGCAAAATGGTTGCTCTGATGCTAACAGAGGTCATTAGGAGGTTGCTGCCCAGCATACGTGATGAGTGTTCCTATGTCCTAAGACTAGTGCGAATGGAGGCAGGTGTGTCTATCTTCTGCAGCTGGGGGACTTGACAACTGTGGTGACAACTTGAGAAAAAGCTGTGCTCACCAACCCCTGGAGAAAGACTCCTGATGGAGGTCAGAAATGACATCTGCCAAATCTGTGAACTTCTGAAGCAGGAAGCCCAGCATTCCTTCTTTGTTGAGGATGATAAGGCAAGGCAGTCTTCTCCTGTCATTTTGAGCAGGACAACCTATATTTTCATGGTACTGACTTAAACTACTAGCAGCTTGCACCACAGTAGACAGTTTGTTGTAATACAAATGCATGTTTATTGCTAGCTTTCTTAGTGTCCAGTGGATAAGGCAAAATTTATGTTGATCTTTTTATAACATTCTAGTAAAGGCAGAGCCTTGTGTTATGAGTTGTAATGCCTACTGGCCTTATGATTTACTAGGAACAAATGTGAATGTTGCATCCCCTCGCTTAAGGACTCTGTTATAACTTAGGTGTGATGATCTAAGATGTGTTTGCTCGCCTTTTAGAGAGAGTTGGAGATACGCAAACAGGGTAAAAACTGCCCCAAAGGAAAAATTCTGCCCAGCAAACTTTCAGATGAGCCCTTGAAGCTACAGCCTCACTATGTGTGGTGAGGA
The DNA here is from genome assembly GCF_000737465.1 of Haliaeetus leucocephalus. NCBI lineage: Eukaryota > Metazoa > Chordata > Aves > Accipitriformes > Accipitridae > Haliaeetus > Haliaeetus leucocephalus. Next base: position 7,076,358 of record NW_010972742.1, on the reverse strand, counting down.
TCTCAGATGTTCTCTCATCCCAAGGCTATGTGAATCTGATTAGGTTTGATTGCGTATACTGCAGGCATTATCGATCAGCCAGATGATTGATGCATTGGTTGCTGTCAGTACCTCATCTTTGATGAAATTGCATGAATTATTTGCCAAGGCCAAGCACTTTGTCCTCAGAAGTGTTAACTATATAATATATACATGTGTCTACATTTATAAAATTTCTCTCTCAACAGAGATTAAATTATTTCCAAAGGTTCTGTATGCCTCCCCCAGATTGTGGGGAAGTGCGGATCCATAAATCAGTGGATCGACACAGATGGAAACCTGAAAGGTTGCATGGTATGTGATGAATCCTTTCCACTTTGACACATTCCCTCTGAGACTATGAGTGGCAGAAGCTTCATTGACATTGGATTTACCCTGCATGGAGCCTGGTGGTTTGGATCCTGGGGATCAGAAGAGTCCCCAGCGGTAAGGCTTGTGACTCTCCTCTGAGCAACTCAGCACAATGTTTATCCTTGCAAGCAATGGCAGTACATATATAAATATATAGATATTATAGCTGAAGTGGCACCAGATGGATAATTGCAGCCCCTGAGTGCCTAATCTACTCTCCAGGACATGGGCAGTTTTCTGAGCCAACAAAACTTAATTGAACTTTCCGTTCCAGCTGGAAAAGGTTATGGATCTAGCGAGTGCAAACGGAAGGCAGGATGAAAAGGTCAGATGTTCTGTTCTCTTTGTAATGGATTGACCGGGGACATGTTTTTATCTTTCTCACAACCGCTGGATTGTAAAACTTAATTAGCAAGTCACTTCTCTTCCCTGTCTGAAGGCATGTGTATGATGATTACACATAGATCACTTTTTATGGACGTGTCATGTTTTCATTTCAGAGTAACAGCCTGCATGAGGGACGTTTTTGCCACATATTTACATCAATAGTTCAGAGAAGGGCCAGTAGGACAAAATGGAGAGCTATCCTTGACATCAGATAAGCCAGTTCAGCTACCAACAACATCAACTGATGGAACTGCAGCTGCTGAAACTCTGCCTTCACCTGCTGTGTTGGGAGGTGAGAAGGGAAGTATCGCAAACATAGGCAAAAACAAGAGATGGAGAGGAATGGACATACAGACAAGGAATAATATGACATAATGAGAGAGAAAATTCAAAGAAAGAGGTAGAAAAATGAAAGGGGATTAGTGTATGGTAGAGAAAAATGTGTAAGCATACAATGACAAACACAGGAATGTCTGAATTCAAAGGACAGGCCTGCTGCCCGTACAGCCTGATTGGAGAATGATACTTTCTCAGTTGACAAGTGTGGTCTCATCATCTGAAAGCATATCTTTCATGTCTCCAAAGAGGTGAGAAAATAGAGATAATTGTTTATTTTTTATTAGACATGAAGGAAAAACATCCAACAGTAAGGACAGTTAAGGACTGGAATAGATTGCTGTGAGATTGAAACCACCAAAGGTTTTTAAGAGCAGGTTAAACAAACATCTGTCAAGAAAAATTTAGATGTAGCTGATCGAGCCTTGGGGCAGCATTGGACTACGTGACCTCCTGAGGTTGCTTATTTTCAAATTTATTTTCTGTGATTTTACGTAGTTCCACTTGCTTGGTAGTGAAGCTTATCTCCAGAGCATCAAAAATGGTCTCAGTGAGTTAAGAAATCCAAGTAGGATGAAATCTGAGTTAGTCATACACACAAGGAGTCACGATTCAAAGCATGGAAGTTCTTTTAATTTATATTTCAATTAGGAAAGGGAGGAAAAGTTTTAAAAGACACTTTAATTTTTCAGTGGGATAATTTTGAAGTCTAGAATTTTCCTCTCCATCCAATAATATTTTTCCTTATTGGCATTTTACCTAGATACACAAGGCTATAGCTTCTTCAAGTTTTAGTGCACCTTGTAAGAAATCCTGCCATTTTTCTGGAAAGCTTGAACAACTAAATGGAGGGATAGAGCAAACTGCACTTAAAACTAAGTGAAAGAACAGAATACATCAGGGCTAAAGGGAACCTCTTACAGTCTACCAAGTCCTGGGGATTAAGACCCCAGTGCAACACAGTTTATTTATCTCTGGAGCCATCATATGTTTAGATTCCAAGTGTTGTTACAGTCAGATTCTTCTCTCTCTTTCTTTTTCTCTTTCTGTGTTTAATTCCCTTCTAGAGGTCATCTGTTGTCCTCATCAGATGTACCAAGACTCACGTACCCCAGGCTCCTACTTCCCTCTTCACACCTCCAGCATCTCTCACATTCACAAGCTTGGGAAGAGCCCAGAACTGTGCTGTAGCTTGGACTGTGCATTTTGATAGGGCCACACATGATATGAAAAATTGGTGGAAAGCACAGTCTCTGGCTGGCAGCTTTGAGTGAGAATTTCTCCACTGTGTGACTTTTGGGTGGTAGGAAGCATTTCCACTCTTGTGGCACATGTCAGTCTTTAGGCACACCAAGCAATGTGGATGGGAGAGATGTCTTTGGCAGCAGCAATCAGGATGAATTCAGATTTTTCAGAGCAGTAGTTTAGTTTTTTGTACTCCTAAAGCTTTGGGACCAGGGTTTTTGATTTGAATCTTTCTCTTCTTAAAAAGCAAGTTAACCACTTTCCTTTGTAAGGGGGTTACTGCATTCATGAACCCTTTCCTTACATAAAGAGGATGGATTGCTGAATGGATGGCAGAGAGAATCCAGGAAACAAAGGCAAAAATTCCTGCTGAGAAACTCCTTGTGCTGTAAAGCTGGCTCAGGAGGGAAGTGGTGAAGCTGTCAACATAACTGCACAGGGAAGATAAAGAGACGGGAGACACAGACTGAGCATATCTACAACACATCAAACAACACCAAGTCAATCAAAGCATCGTTAATCCATTGGACTATGAACCTTCCCCTCGGATGCTGCCAGATCCATCAGTCAAGGGCCAGCAGTAGAAAAGGAGCATAGCAGGTACTGGTTGCAAGGGACAGCAAAACAAGAAACCCTTTAAGGTATCTGCTCTGCCTGGGAATCTGGACAGAGAGTTCTGTAGATTCAGGCCACCAAAGAGAACTGCTTAAAGGGGATTTTGAGGAGTGATGGCTTTGCCACTGGATGAATCAAGACACAAACAGATGCTGTGTTAGTCTAAAAGCCTCCAGCAGTGCCGTCCCCTCTCCTGCCTTCTCCATCTCAGCAATATTCCGTGGTTAGGAGTGTGATCCCTGGGGAAAAAAACTAAAACAACCACAAAACAAAACAAAACAACCCCAACATTCAGCTTTACGTGAAATTGGAGAGAAACAGTCAAAGGATCAGACATGCAAGTCCTAAAGAAACAAGCAAATATCAGTGATTTTTGTCTGAAACCTCTCCCTTTGGATCACTTTCTTTAATAACTTCAGAGGAGAACTGTGATCTCGTGCATGTCAAGAGAAAAGCTGCGCATGCCTCATAAACAACTGTTTTTTTCATCCCTTCATGAGGGAGTTAAAATGAGTTTCCAACAGCAGACATTGGTTGTATTACATGCAGTGACAAACAGTGATAACTTGATCATGGTCATTCAGTACTTAGATGGGGAAGAGATTTGTAAGCAAAATGCTCTTAAATTGAAATGAAAATGTTCTAACAAAGCCCAATAGATGCAAACTTCAAAGATATTCAAACTTAGATGGAGGTGTGACTCTAAACAGCGGTGGTAATTAATCACTGCAACAGCTAAATGCTGTGGATTCCTTGTCACTTAAAGACCTTAAAAAGACATCTGTGCTTGATTTAAAGAGGTGTTACAGTGTAAATGGAAAGAAAGGGATTGATATAAATTAGTGGGTGAGAGACAAGACATTAGATTAAATGAGAAGTTCCCAGGCACCAATAAGTGCATCAATGGTGATGTGAAATCTACTCCAAAATGGCATTGTGAATGTTTCCAGGACAGTGTAATGCCACCTGCTGCACATACTCAGGTTGCAACTCAGAGACAGAGCCTAATATTTCAAAATGGCCAGTGATGGTGACAAGTAAAATAAATTTAGGAATCCACAAATCAAATCATTATCATCATCATCATCATCATCATTATCCTCATCATCATCATCATCTTCATTATCGACATCTCTTTGGCTATTAAAATTTCTTAATCACCTTAGCCGCAGTTTAGCCAATTAATTGCTTGGAGATTATCCGGCCCAGTAATCTTGATCACTTAAAAACATGTCATGAAGATAGCAAAAAGGAAAACGGGGCGGGGGGGGGGGGAACCCAAAACACAAAAGGACTGAATCTAAGAAAGTAAACCTCCTATTGTCAGAGGTAGTTTGTGATACTGGTGGACACATATTCTGAAGACAAGGTTCAGGCAGGGGAAGACCCAAGTCTCCTGTTGCATATTTTGAGATAATGGAAGAATTTTTCTTTTGAAAAGAGGAAACAGTCCTACATTTATCTATTTTTTATCTTTTTAAAATTGTAAAAGTTGATGAAAATGCATGATCTGTTCAGTCTATATTTATTTTGACTTTGACCCTTTTTTTTCCTTCACATAGCCTTCATGACTGAATTTCTTTTTAAAGCAGGTGCAAATTTCATTAAAAAGTCTTGTAGAGGAGAAATTTTGACAACCTTTAAAACATCTTCTTGGTTGTTGTTGTGGCTGCTGCTGCTGCTGTTGGGAACATATTTTAAATTGACCTTATCCATAAAAGTGACATTTACATGGCATAATTCAGTGCTATGTAGAGATACCTAAACTAACTGAATACATGAGGCAACATATCTATTTAGTACACAAATCTGAGCTGATTTACCCTTCTGAGATTGTATTTCATTCATACAGTATTGATGCTGATCTGTAAGAATAAGTTACTCTCATTTACCCTTACCTACACCATGCACATAGGCAGTTAGTACGAAGCAACTGACGTGCTTTAAGTTCAGACCACCAGTTATTGCAGTAACTTTTGTTCCTCTGACAAAGTCTTTAAACTGGTCAAGTCTCTCAGACGGAGAATAATTTCTGTAATCACAGCTCCCAGACTCTGCCACAGCTTTGCCATGTTCCCAGCCTTTGACTCTGGGCAAAATTCCTTGATCTTTTTGTGCAAACATTTTTAAATTTATAAACTGGGAATAATAATTCATTATTTGCCTCTATAAGAGTTCTGTGAAGCTTCATCCAACCAATGTTAGTAAAGTGCTTGGAGATCTCTGGATGAAAGCCACTGCATAAATGCATAGTATTATTGCTGGACTAGCAAATGTTATTACTCTTCTTAAAAAAAAAAAAAAAAAAAGGTATGTAGGTAGAAAATAGCCAATCTCAATATTTATAAAATTTCTGCTTCCTCATAAATACAGAAGTTCCATAATCCTCACTGGAGCTGTTGGTTATTTATCTGCATTTGAATTTTAATGAATAAAAAAGCCATTTTTTTGTCACAATTCTTACAGCCCTGGCTCCCTGCAAAATTCTGTTTTCCATTTCAAAGAGTTCATTTTTTGTTGACTTTTAGCACTGGGACAAGATTGACTGACAACCCTACACATGAAAATCCCACTGCTAACCCACAAGCTGAAGTGGCAAGACAAACTGGTCCTTCTAACCCCACCACAGTGCTTGGACTGTGCCACAGAGGAAAGGTCCATGACGCATCCTAGCTGCGAACCTACAAAAGCTATATGGCTTTTGTGGCTTTGTTGCTTCAGAAGAGGATGGTCCTTTCTGCTAGAATGGAAGATGTAACACATGAACTGAATGTCAGGAGAGGTAGAGCTTAGTTCCTGGTTCTCATGTGGACTTCCCCTGTCCTCTCTCCTGGTACCTCTTGCCCTATCCAGATTTTCTGGTGCGTGTCTTCCTTGTCCATCCTGCAGTTTTGACAGGGTAGATACCTGGGTAGGAACTACCTGTGTCCACTGGGCACATGAGATCAGCTCTACAAAAACATGCAGTGAGTTTGAGGAAGCTCTGTGCCTTGCTGTATGCATGAACTGGAGTTGATGTGTGCATATGCAATAAAATACACCTATCTCGCTGTGCCTGTGTGCCGTGTGTGCACCCTATGCTCATCCATGTGCATAGACTAACTCCTGCACAGACCTGTGACAACCCTTACACTTCATCTGCATTCACCCATCTGTAAACAGAAAGATTGACATTTTCCTATAACAGAAGATATTATCTGATTATACTACTGATGCGCTAATGTGGGGCATCTTACAGTCAGCAAGGGACGTATAAATATCTACACAGACAACATAAAAGGTATCAAACATCCATAAAGAAAAAATAATTGGAGGTGAGACTGTACCTGGTTTCCAATGAAACTCTTCAGAAGTAGATTTCAGATACACATTCCTGACTTCTGGCAACTAGCAGTGTAATGCATGCTGATGTCACTACTGATGACAGAAAGTGGGAGCAGCATGTATTTTTAGGCAGACGTTTCAAACTAGGAAGCAGGTCCAAATAATACTTACATACTCTCTTTTCTCTGGAGTAAATAGCAACACTAGAGGAAACGGGGCCAAAAATTAGGCCTGTCTAGGTTTATATGCAAGGTGAATCCTCAAAGGCTAATCTTTCACTGGAGTGGAGAGATAAAATGTCTTCAAAGTCAGAGGACTCTTCCAAGGCTTAATGGCTACCGCTCAAATGTGAAATTCACTCATGCTTCCATTATCTCTTCTCGTAACACTCTGTAGTTACAAAGAGCAACAACAATTTCAGCAGATGAAGCTTTACATTGTCCCAGTACGTATGGTAAGTATTGTCCTTGCTAGACAGAGGAGAAAAGCACAGAGAGATGAAATGACTTGCTGCAAAATGCACAGGGAGTCATTGTTCAAGATGGTTTAAAAACCATGTCCTCTGATAGTGCATTCTGTGTTCAATAACCAAAGCACTCTCCTGGCTACAGAGCGTAACTGTGTGACCTGGGTAATATTTGAAGTGATGTCTCTGAGATGAAGACTCTGTATGTGGTGTTATCCATTCCTGGTGAGATCCAGCCCCTTACCTCCTGTTCTCTCTGAGTCCAGTTCTGCAGGGTGCACTTTGGTCAAGCACAGGATCTATTCCATCAGGTATACCTTTCCCAAGGATTTCTGCTTCATTTTCTCTTTAAGAGTCTTTTCCTTTCTTGCTTGTGTTCAAGGTGTGGACAGTTTCCCAAGCAAAGCTACAGCTGTATTAGAAAAATCAGTCCTCAAACTGAGGGTGAAGCAGAGAAAGTAAGTTGCTGCTTTTTGAATTTTGCTGATGATTGGAAGCAGTTTTAATACGTGACAGTTCCACCTACACAGCAGCTCTACTAGGAGCAAGACAAAATCCTTGGCAATTGATTTCTTTTTCCTAATGGAAGATGACCATCTAAAAGGGGAGAAAACATCACAGTGATCTGGGTTTCTGTTGTGGAAAATAGATCAGATTTAACCCTTCAAGCTGTGGTATCACTGAAAACTCTGATCTTGAAACCAGAGTGGAGGTAACTGCTGGTGAAACTCGTTGCCTCTTCCTTCTTTCCATTCACATGGCAGTGCTGCTGTATTTGGAAGCATTTAGTGGCTTATGAGTGCAAACACTAATAGTTGATGGTTACTATCTGATGGCACCAGTTGTTATACAAGTCTGTGAAGACAATTATCAGTCTATAAGGTACATGCCATGCAACAAGGAAGAGGCCCTGGCACTCCCAGAAGACTACTGACTTGGTGCAGCTGCACAGGCCATTTTTAAGAATAGTCTTCCCACTCTCAGTAGCCAAAGAAGGAACTCAACAGTTTTGGGTGTGAAACAAAGATTGTGTTGGCTGGGACCATAAAATATCACTTGGGCTCTCCTCCTGTCACCCTGCCTGTGTTCACAAAGCGGGTAGGAATCTCTGTCCCCATTTGCCAAGTGTAGTCAACGTCACAGTTGGCAGGGAGGGACAATCCAATTGCATAAACCTCTTTTCTTAGGAAACCTATTTAAAAATAAGAACGGAAAAGGTCTCATTTTCATTCAGATACAAACAAACTTGAAACCTCAGTCGTTTTTCACCCAAGAGAGTTTTTATTTGTCCAACAAGTTTGCAACTCATTAACCTCAATCCTAACTGTTGGTTGAAGATGTAGTTGTCCCAGATTTGGGTTCCAGTCACTGGTGTTGTATGGTCCCAGAAGTAGGGTGATAGAGCATGACTCTGGAAGTCTGTGTTTGCTTCCTAGCTGAGCCACTGACTTGCTGCCTGACAGAAGGGATGTTACTTCATCTCCATTTGCTGCCTGTATTTGATTTCTTTTCTTCTCTGTCCAGAATCTAAAACAAGGCTCAGTCAAGGTTTCTAAGGGCTACTGTATCCTTATTACTAACATTAGAGAGTGACTTTGAACATGAAGGGCTTCCAGAGCTTTGCAACAGCTCTTGCATCCAGACTTGCAGAAATCTGTGATGAATAGCAGATGATTGCTCTTTTGGAAGGACTGGGCTTGCTTCAAGTTTAATCAGTAAACAGCTTCTGATTATTTTTTCTGTTCTGTAAATATCCCTTGGTGTTTTTGAGGTGACCGTGGCCTACTGCCTCTTTCACACCGTGAACTCGGCCAAATGTGTGACACCCTCCTCCACTCGCACACGCCCACTGAATTACTCTGAGAAATAAATGCAGCAAACATTGCCCTGCAATTCAGAGCTGTCATCCGAGGGTGACCAATGACTCCTGGGGTTTGTTGGACAGAGAGGCGGAATTTGTCCTTCAGAGACAGTGACCTTTCCTTCCCACGTGAAGAACTAATAATACTTTCCAAACAAGCTGCAATACAAAGCTATTGCAAGCAGATGGGCACATGCAGACAGATTTTTACATGCCCTGAGACTCTCCCTCACTCTCTTACCATGAAGGGGGTTAAACTGAATGAGTATCTGGCTATTTTGGCTATTTCGACAAACTATCAGTGAGTTGATGTTTCAGATAGAACTTCATATTGTCATAGTGCTAGATACAACATTTTTTTCACACCTCAAAACAGGGCTGAATTTACATTATACCGTTCAGAAAAAAATCTCGCTAATTCTTTCTTTATATCAGGTAACTTATACATTCCAGCTGTTAGCACTCAGGCAGATAATGGTCATGTGTGTGTCTAGCTCCAATAGTAACATACAGAATATAAAATCCCAAATGGGATCAAATACAAGTGCAGGCACTAACACTCACACCAGGCAGTGGCTCCTGATAGGTATGCATCTCCCTCAACATGTGCTGTTGCAAATTCAAGTAGTCATGCTGGGAGAATAAATATCTAATAACAAGCCATAAACCACCAAAGTCTCAGTGTCAGAACCTCAGGGTCTTGTGCTGCATAAATCATGCCTGAGATTTTGCCCAAAAGGGAGACCAAGGGCAGGTTCTCTATATAGTGAGGCTGTAGAATATTTAAGCAATTTGAGATATTTTCCAGACCTATTTTCTCTGATATTCACAGTGGAAGAATTCCAGTTCAGGAGCGTGGATTTCCTGGTAATCCACAGTCACTCTTCCAACTTTTCAAGAGCACCACAAGATACATCCTTTCAGCAATGCCTTTGCATGAATTTGAACCATTTCTCAGTCACATATGCCTGAGTGTGGTAGCAGAAGGAGGAGGCCTGTTTCTGCAGCCTGCTGTAGACAGTTTGATTTAATGTCTTATTGCATCTAATTTGTGGCAGCAGCCCAGATGCTATGGCCATAGGTGCCTAGAAAATCATTAAGCAAATGCAGCAAGACACATAGAAACCTAAATCAGAGCCCAAGGACACCTGCATCCTGAGATATTGTCTCATAGCTCCAGGACATTTGACCTTAGCCTTTATTCCATGGTCATGAGCTTTTAGCAAGCGATTGGAGAGGGACCAAAAATTTGCAGAAGGAATGTTTCCTGCAGAAAATGGACTGACCTATTTTTTATGCTAACTGTCTGCTTCTTCCTTGAGTTGAAGCTTAAGCGGTAGGTTTTTACACAGCTGTGAGGTGACAGCCTCTAGTCCTCAGGTAAAGCTTAACAATGGAAGAATTGTATTTTTTGGGCTGTAGAGGTGGAATTGACCTAAAGGTGAAACACAAGGTCTTTACGCATGTTGAGCAGCATTTTAGCCCATTGGATAATATTTTAGAAGGCCTGAAGGCAGAAAAGCACATCTCTCTGTGAATAGACCAGGGCCTGAAAGAAAGAGCTGTTCTTATTGCTGAGATCTGGGAAACATGGTTGCAAACGGCTCCACTGGAAAGAAATGGACAAACTAAAATTAGTTTCAAGCAAGCAAATAGAAACATTCCATTTTGAAAATGTAAGAAACCCTGCGCATTTCAGATTTGAAACATTTCTTTCATCCCAATTTATTTCAAACTGAACCATAGAGCAGAACAGTAGGAAATGTACAAAACGTGCTTTTATTTCCCAATCTGGTTTGGGGTTTTTTTACCCCAACAGTGTCACCTGGTTGGAGCTAGAATCTCTGTATCTGCAGGAATATGTTGCTAGATTTGAACACTGAAAATCCTGTCAGGCTGACAGATATGCTTCATTTGAACGGTCTGGACCCTAGTTGTGACAGGAAATTGTGCAAAAAAATACAGAGGCAGGGAGAGAGTATCCACAGGCTGTTTGCTTGGATTAATCAGACTGCTGGGGTCTGCCACAGGGGTTTGGAGGTGTTCCTGAGGATTGCTCTTATTATCGTATTGATTCCTTTCTGCTTTTAATCTGTTTGCTACAAATTGAAAACTCAAGTGAAGTTAGCTCCATTTCAGTTTTCATCTTTCCTCAATGCCAAACACATTTGTTTCCAAATGGGAATGAAGATTGACAGGGCTTCTTGCTTTCTCCAAACAGTTTTCCCATTTCTGGAAACAAAAGCTTGGGCCTTTCTCAGTCAGAGGTGAAAAGTCCTTGCGGGAGAGCAGGTTTTGCATGTCTACACTTCCACATTCACTTTGTAACTCAGCATCTTACTCAAGCCCAGACTTCTGTGGGACTTGAAGGTCTTGTGCTCTGGCTCAGTTCCGGACTCACCAAATTAATTCTTGGAGTGGAGGAATGAGGCATTTCATGTGCATTGACAAAAGGGTGAATCTGTTTGAATTTGAGTGTTTTCCTTACAGAGAGCATGAATGTTTCTGGCTCACATGGTAAAGCATACTAAGGTACAAAAACCAAGCATGACTCAGGTACTCCCCAGACGTCAAACTCAATGGTATGTAAGTCTAAATACATAACTCCAGCAATTTTTGTGAAGTGAGTACCTTCTGCTGTATTGGAAACACAGCTGAAGTTGTAGAAATGTTTTTTCATGTATATGGAAGAGGACTAAGCAGAGCAGGGAACAGTCTGTTCCCATGTAGCCCTTCATTTCCATAGCAGCAAACCCATCAGGAGCCCACAGGCAAACGAGACCTCCTCAGCACACCAGAAGGAACCAGAAGCAGCTGTATTGCAAAGATGTAAAGTGACTTTGAAAGGCTCCATACCACCTGTCAAGGCATCTTCAATAGAGATTTCCCTGCTAGAATATTCACTTATTTGAGGCCTCACCTGCAAAACCACATTGCATGTGATATTTCTAGTTAATTACATGCATCCTGTCCACCAGTAGAAAGACCAAGAGCATGAACAGGTTAAAGCAGTCAACTTTCTGCTAATAGAAGAACATTTTGAACCAAACCACTGCAGGGATAGTAAAACAGCTCTTGTCACCCATTCCCAATCTCTCTTTAATGTAACCAGAGACTTAAATACGACTGAGTTAATCTTTGAGGAAAACAGAAAATACTGTAACAATAAAGGTTGTAACATGGTTACAAATGAGAGCTACTGCTCCCCTCTGCATTTTGAATTCCTGGGATAATTCTGCGGAGCTTCATTACCGGAGTATAATTGTGTTATAGAACTCTAAATCACCCTGCTACACTTAACTGGCAATAACATTAAGATAGCGCAGATATTCATTTTAATTAAAACATAGCCTCAAACTATTTCCCTGCTCTAAGAGGCAAAACTTTTTCCTCCTTTTTTTTCCCAACACCAGAAACTTTCATTTGTTCCCAGTGTGTCTCTGGTCACCAGAGGGTCCAGAACCAAAATGCAATTAAGAAATACCTTTCTGCAAGCCATCTCTTTCCTGTGAGCAGCTTTCTCTCCATATGAATGACTCTGCTGCAGGAAGGAGGATGGCTTTCATTGGTTCTCCTCAGTGAGACCGGCATTTGTCTAATTCTAGCAGAGAATGGATCATCTAAACTGAGTATTTTATCTGATTCATGCTAGTTCTAGGTAGCTGCTACATTCCGGAGCAGACCACCTGGCCAGCCCTTGAAGCCTGCAGAGGCTACTACAACTGGAAAAATTCAGCTAAAGACAAGACATGATATGCTAGCAGTGGCAATGTGACAGCCTCTATTAGTAAATCTTGATCTCCTTATCAATGCAGCCTATCAACCATCTTAACAGGGGTGCAGCCCAAGGCCCTTCCTAGCCCAATGTGTATCTAGAAATCAGGAACTGGAGAAAAGTGGTTTTGGAGGGGTGTTTTGGAAGAGATAGCCAGTCATGAGATCAGCAAATAAGATGCAAGTGAGCTGAAATACCTTGAGACAGCAGGTGCTGAGATCCCCAAAACACAGTAGAAAAACATGCGAAGTTGGCATGTGTATGCCTGCTTTACCAAACTGTCCAAATTCCTCCCAGATGTGCAACAGCTCTATTCCCAGTTCTTGTTTGCATGTAAACCTCAGCACAGCTCCTCTGACTCTGGTGATGAGAGAACTTGGTCATGAAGAGGTTCCACTTGAAGCCAGTTTCAACTTAAACTCTTTGAGCGCAATATAACCAATGCGGATCTTAGCTCAGCTAGACTACAGTTGTGTTCTCCACGATCGGATAAAAACTGTCTCAGCCTGGATCTGACACCAAGCCCTGAAGAGGGCTGATCCTAGCCATGACCTTGGTAAGCAGTGTATTTTTGCCTTTTGGAGCAATGGTACACTCAAGAGCTGTGGGTTGTTGCTGAGTGCTTGTGGTGCTGCAAGATTCCTCTATGCCTATCATGACTGCTCTCTCTCTTTCAGACCAATGCCAGTGCTTCCACTATAAATTTAAACCTGTCTTTATGGTTGAACATCTTCACATTATAACTGGATTATCTATGCATCATCTTCCTCAATAAGAAACCAACAGAAATGAGGAAACAGCCAGAAACACTTTTTCCATTAGTGGGGAAAAAAAAAATAATCATACTGTCTTTATGGAGAGACCTTTAAGATGGTTTTGAAATGTACAGAAAATAACAGTTTACAAATCTTGGGAGAACTGAGACTACTTATGTTGTGTTCTTAGTTGCAGAATGAATGATATTAGAGATGAGAAACGACATTCGTATGATGCCTCAAGGTTTCCATGCAGGGTTTTCAAACATTTTTAATTTCTCCAATTTAACTTATTTAAATTTTACTTAGAGGTAATTGGGATGAATTAATATAGTTACAATTATACAGAAATCAATCCATTAATGTCTGGAAAATCTTGTTAATATGGTAGCAATTTCATGGATACAAAACAAAAATCTACCCACTTAAAATAATCTAAATACTTCAATTTTAGATAATAACAATAAAAACCTTCTGAATTTATATTAAAAAAAAATCTTTTCTACCCAATAATTGTTATGGCTGATTATCGTTGTTATTGCAGCCACAGCACCTAACAAACACCAGTAATCATTTTAACCTAGGGTCATTCTTTTCATGTTTTTCTGTATCACCACAGACTGCGGTATTCAGGTGTTGGACTCCAAAATGTTACTGCTATACAGATAAATTAACAAGTAACTTAACAATCAGTGGGCTGTACTACCATTTATTTACCAGTCCATTATTACCAGTCAAATTAGTTATTATTGGTAAATAATATATCATTGGTATATTATTACACATTACCAAAATACTGTTGGTATTTTATTCATTTTGACAATGATCAGAATCAGTAAAGGGTCTAAATTACAAGAATAAGTGGAACAATTCTGCTAAAATGCTGAGTTTTGTCCTCTTTCATTTAGCTTGAGGTCATCGCTTTGACGTGTCCTCCAACTCAAGTTAGCATCCTTTCCAGGCAGTAGCTTCTGGCAATAGTGGCAAGGTTTATGGAGAAATAATCCATAGGGTGAAATGTATTGTGCTGATTGGTAAGAAAACTGCAAAATTGAAAGAATATAGAGGAAATTTACCTTATGGACCGGAAATGATTGGATATTGTCTGATTATGAGGAACCCATTTTTATGAAGATGAAAACTTGGTTGACTGCTCAAGGGTAAAGATGCTATAATGTGTTAAAAAATATTAATGAGAATCTTAGAATATATGTTGGGTCCAATTAGGTTAATAATGCATGGAAATTTATCAGAAAAGCAAGCCTTAACTAGAGGGCTTCCAAGTAAGAAATTTTGGTCCAAGGAAACTTATAAAGAAGTGTTCAAAATTGCACCTTGGTTTTCTTTGAAGTGCCCATCACTTGGATTTGAGTGACGTGTAGCAAGGGTTTGTAAAATGCCAAATATCTCAATCTAAATTATGCCTGGCATGTTTCAGATTTGATAAGAAATAATAGGCAAACCTGATAAGATTCACTTTGGATGACTACCTAAAACTTTTCCAAGCTATCTGAACACCTTATATTAAAAAAGAGGGCAAGGACTAAGTACAGCATTTCTTGAATGATTGTTCATCCTTATAGGTATGACAGGAAAAGCATAGATACTGGCATTTTTGTGGTTATGGGTATGCAGCCATGTGTTGGGCATTTCAGTAGTTCCTTTCCAGAGAGGAGAAAGACAGCAAAAAAATTTTGTTATGTTTTCCAAAATTCAGTTCAAGCTTCCAGAGCTGTTTGTATCAGGTATGCAAACTGCTTCTCAAATCAGCAGACAATAGAGGAGTTGCATTAGAGATACTCAAAAATCAGAATTTCAGTTCCAGCAAAATTATTTCATTCTTCAAAACAAAACCCCACACAGACAAAAACAATCTATTTAGTTTATCACAGTAAGTAGAATTTTTCCCACAGAAGCGAAAACACAAATAGATGGTATTTTATTCGTTTGAAAGCAATTGAGCCTAGGGACTAATCAGCTGAGGATGAAATAGAAGAGTAATCATTCTGAAGCAATTGTAATGGAGGAACAACATTATAACTGTGCCATTTGCTGGGCCAGACTCCTCTGAGAACTGAAAGTTCAGGGAAATATGCTTTTTCTTCTTTTTTTTTTTTGCCAGACTTGTTGGTTTTGGTAAGTAGATATTTATGTGGGAAAAGCCTACTATATTTTTGAAAACTTCTGATCAGCACAGCCCACAAATGAATGCTGACTGGCAATTACCTCAGAGAGAAATGAAGCCCGAACTGCACTTGGAATTTTTTGAGATTCTGACAAATGTGACTTCTTTGCAAGGGAGAGGATTATGAAATGCATTATGGTTTTAAACATACAAAGTTATAACACTGTGGTAAGCCAGTCATTTCCCCTTGTCAACCACCACCATCTTAAAAAAGCACAGACTTTCTGGTTAGTGTGATGCCAAGTACTGTTTCACTGATCGCCCCTTTTTTCCCCCTATGTAATTTTCCTTATTCTCCATTCAAAGACTGAGGGATTACGGAGGCCAAATGGTAGAAAAGCACAGACGCACATCTCTTGACCTGCCTGGGTGACCATGGAAATCATCCTTGTGGAGATGGGGCCATTGCTCACAGCCTGTTCTGTGCTCTTGTTCGCTCTAATACCACTCTTTTGGCCCTTAATAACACTTGAGATGACTGAGTTATTTCCTGGCTCTTTTCACAGATCATGGGCCTTTCAGCTACTTTTAGGAGCCCTCTGTTCTTTTTTTAACTATGCTTCACAGCCTGGGAGATGACAAAGTCCCTGTGACTCACAGGAGGACTAGTTCTGCACATTTTAGTAAGGCTTATTCCAGGAGAAGCTGATGTCTGCAGCTGGGAATGGGCATACCAAGATGAGATTAGTTGAGATGTTTACAACGATCAACTACTTTTTCTAAGTGCAAGACCCCTGTTGAGCTCCAAATGAAAAAAGTGAGTGTGTCTGAGCGCAGAAATACAGACGTATATGACCTCAGGATCTCAAATGTTTTGCATATTTCAATAACCTACTTTCATGAAGAAATATGAACACTGGAATTCTTTTTTCTTTTTTTTTGAATGAACAATATGGCTGTCTGGAAGCAATATTAATCAATAACTAATTTCATAGTTGGACAACTGTTTTTAATGACTTTGTACTTTTGATGCATTGTTACGAAAGACTTCGGATCATTCCCATAAGAACTTGTCAAGGAAAGGGCAAATTCATTTACTTGTCATCATGTGAGAGCCAAAAGGCTCATTAGGCTAATTAGGAAGAGAATCATTTGGGTTTTCGCTCACTCAAACACAGTAAAAACCTCTTGTTCCTGATTCAGTGAAAAGAATTTGCTGTACCTATCAAAATCAGGGTGCTGTGAGTGGATATAGGACAGGTTAAAGCTATCACAAGTTGGATTCTGTAGTTGAGATTAAATAACTCTTTGCTCATGTCCAAAGTGACACCTGCCACAGGAAGTTGTCAGACTTTGGCAAGGATTATCTGGCACTTGAACTCCTATTTCTAGGAGATTGAGAAACCTTTCTCCGGTACAGCTGTGGCTCAGCTAGCTGTGCACGAAGCACCCGCTCGACCACAGCTGTCTGCGCAGAGCAGCTATCTCAGACCAACAGCAGACCCAGCACAAACACGGACCAATAAACTCTTGTGGATGACAAGCCACTGAACACAAAACACTTTCTCTGCCAGGGTAGTCTGACTTTATTTTGTACCAAATCTCCCAGCTTTCAAACAGATGTGAGGGTTTTTTGCTTACCCTCTCTTTTCTCTATCCTTCACGCATAGAGTTTTCTATAGTTCTGTCTTCCTAGTGCTCGGAGGTGGCTGCATTTCAGTGGTGGTGAAGCATGATCAATGCAGCCCTGTCGCTGCTTTTCCTCTTGTTAACCAAAAATGACCAAAACGGGTGCTCATCCAGCACAGACAGAACATATTTGGAGGATGCATAACATCAATAGCAAGTCGTATCCCTCCAACACTATGATTAGCTGAAGTAATTTTTTATTGTCATGGGTGTCCCCTAGGCCATTTTCTTCCTTTTTCTTTCATTTCAGAATCTGGATTCCTTCGTGTCCTGGTTTCAGCTGGGATAGAGTTAATTTTCTTCCTAGTAGCTGGTATAGCGTTATGTTTTGGGTTCAGTATGAGAATGATGTTGGTAACGTGCTGATGTTTTCAGTTGTTGCTAAGTAATGTTTAGTCTAAAGTCAAGGATTTTTCAGCTTCTCATCCCCAGCCAGCAAGAAGGCTGGAGGGGCACAAGAAGTTGGGAGGGGACACAGCCAGGGCAGCTGACCCAAACTGGCCAAAGGGGTATTCCATACCATGTGATGTCATGCCCAGTATATAAACTGGAGGGAGTTGGCTGGGGGTGGGGGATGGATTGCTGCTCAGGAACTAACTGGGCATCGTCTGGTGAGTAGTAAGCAACTGCATTGTGCATCAGTTGTATACTCCAATTCTTTTGTAATTATTATTGTAATTTTATTATGATTATTATTATCAACATTATTATTTTCTTCCTTTCTGTCCTATTAAACTGTTCTTTTCTCAACCCACAAGTTTTACTTTTTTCCCCAATTCTCTCCCCCATCCCACTGGTTGCAGCTGCGTGGTGCTTTGTTGCTGGCTGGGGTTAAACCACGACAGCTTGTAATTCATTAAATGGCATCTTTGTAGAGCAGGTGATTTAATCATGTTGTGACACATGCCCAAAGTTTTCAAACAGGATCACAAGATACGGAGATGGTGCATTCTTTCTTTAACTAAGCATGGTTGATGGAGAGTAACAAATAACCAATGCCTTTATTTTGTGGGTAAAAAGGGTTTGTTTGAGAAGGCTCCCTGTCTGGGTTTACTTGCAAGTTATCAATGCCAGCTTGCAGCTTCTTAACCAAAATTCTGCTAGAGTGGGCTAAATAGCCCATTTTTTATTCCAGGAGGAGGGGGGCTGGTAATAATAGTGGGTAATAGGGTTTTGTTTTTTGTTTTCACTACTTTTACATCTGCTAGGCACCGCTCTCTGCTTTCCACCTGACATCCCCCTCTAGTGACCTGTGGTTATGCTTTTGATCCATAATCTCCAATTTTCCTGGTGCACAGAGGACCATCCTCCCTACCAAGCACAGTGCTGATAAACAAGCCCAGGCAGCCAGCCTCCAAGCAGGAGAAAGAGAAGTTACATGGGAAAAAAAAAAACCATGAAGGGATGCTCCATGTTTGTTCCTCTTCCAATTCCACTCTTAAAAAGTGATGTTGATGTTCCAGCAGACACATCTCTGTTTTCTGCTACAATGTTTTTTCTTGCATTGCACCTGGGCAAAACAAGGATCATGAGAAGAGACGAAGGCAGCATTCTTTGTGAAAATATCTAATTCACGAATATATGGCACCTGGGGAAGGAATTAGCAGTTCTTTTCAGGTCAGATTCAGCATGTGAAGAATTTCAGCTAGGACAAAAATACAAAGTTAAAATTAAGAACCAAAAAGAGAGGTCAAAACATTTTCCAATATTTCTGTTTCCTAACAGAATGCTTCCACTTTTCCTTCTGAAATAACACTTTCTTTTTGAAACTGGCCTCTTTATCCTCTGTTACTTAGAAAAGAAAACAACAACAAAAAAGACAGGAATAAATGCCTTAAAATAAAGTAAACTTTCGGGTTTGGGTCAAAACATCTTGTTGAATAACCTTGAAACACTTTTTTACTCTATGATTTTGCTTCAGTTTGACCACTGAACCAAGTGAGTCATTATTTGCAAAGCTCAAGATGCTAGTGAGTGCTGACACTGCTGACTGTATCGGGGATGCGAGCACAGCATCCTGTATCCATCAGATTAAAAGAAAATGCATTCTGTCTATTTTTCACCCCCACCCCCTTCCCACTGGTTAAATGAATGAAATTAACTCCACAGCTTTATTGTCTGAGGCCAAGAAAAGTTAATGGAACCGCAAGAACCGAGACTGATAAATGTCCTTGTGAAGCTTTGCAGGGAAACCCAGCAACAAAGGCAGCTTGCAAGACGGGCTGGGTTCAGCAAAGAGCCAGGCTGCGGCACACACAGCGGACCACTCTGCCAGCCGTGGCTCCAACTGAGGAACACCACAGCCCTTCGTCAGCACCGCAGCTCTATCACGACGTTGGTACCATGCCCTAACAGGATCCTGGGGTGGGTCTTGGTCAATCATCAAAATTTATCCCTGTATCTATGTCTATACCTACTTACTGGTGAGGATGGTTCCAGTGTTTAAGAAGCAAATTGGGTGGATCTCAGTCAAGCTGCTAGTAGAGGGAAGCATTCCCCTTTACAGAGTATCGTTATCACTAGCCCCATTTCATTTATCATCCTAGCAAAGGCCATAGCATGCAATAATATTTGGCCATAGAAATGAAATTATTTTCACCGCAGAAGCCACTGAGAAGCAGAGAGAAGTGCTGGTAGTTATGCCTGCCACATCACCTGTATTGTGTTTAGAGAAACCCAGCCCTAAAGACTGTCATGCCAACTTGGGTTTCCTGCTGTAAATCCTCATTCTTTCCTTTTCCGTTCCTTTTAAATGCAGCAAAATGCTCAGCCACTTCTTTTCATATGCAAATTTAGCATCTTCACCTGGTTTTTCCCTTCTCTCCTGGTACTTTATTTCGCTGAGAAAACTTGAACATGAGCAAGTAGGAAAAAAAAACAAAACCAAAACCCTTCCTCCAAAGGCTTTAAAACAGGGTGATGAAAAATAAATTCCTGCTGCTAAAATTTGGGCATCGGATACCTGTGTGGAAATAAAAGTAACGTTTACCCCCTGTGTGTATTCACACTCTCCAGCTCACTTTCTCTCCCTTGCTTTCTTTGCTCTTGTTTTACATAAACTTTTTATTGGTGATGGACTGAACAATAAAGCTTGTAACAAAGCAATCAATACGCATTACTCAGCATGAGTTAGACACAAAATTGGAGACTCCACAGCCAAGTAAGGCAGGGAATAATCTTGTTCCTTATCCTTTTTAAACAGGAAAGGGAAAAGCAGAACTGGATTTTACATCAATTCTCATCTTTCTCTTTGTTTGTTTCAGTGGTTGTTTATACTCTGCAACCTCTTCTTGCAGGACCAGAGCATGTTAGGGTGAGATGGCTCCCCATTAAAGGACTTCAAAACCCTCTATTGAAATATCTGTTGTATTTTATACGCTTCCAGGAATGGATTAGAGCAGTTTTAGGTATCTGGGTATGCCTGCTGTGTTGGTATTGTTTGGGTTTTTTACAATACAACTGGGCCATTGGAGGGAGTTGTTATTTTGTTGTGTCAACAGTGATAACCACACTAAGGATGATGTGAACTGTCCTCTTAGTTTAGGACTTCTTCAGGCTAGAATAAGTGCTGAACTTATATTGCTAGCAACTAGAATAAGGTGAACATATATTGCTCTCCATGTCTTGATTTTGACTAGTAAAAACCAAATTCCAGCTTCCATTAAAAAAAGAAACATTGTCCCTAAGCCTAGAAAATGTGAGGAATACCTTGAAAATGTGATGTCTGCTTGAGCCTGCAGACAGCCCAGAGCAATAGCTCTGAGTCAGCTGAGCTGCTCCATCCATTGCAAAGGTTTGTTACCTTCGGGACCGGCTCCTCTGAGTGTCCCAGCCAACACGTAGGAGGCAGAGTGCCAGGGGTGCTATCACTAGAAAAATATAAGGTCAGCTCCTCTGCTGTTGGAGTGAGATGAAGTTTCCCTCTTGAAGATTTGCTTAGGCATAAGAAACAGTGCTCTTGTGAGGTTGGAGCACCTCTGGGTCCAAAAAGGGCAGAAATACAGTGGGTACCTGTTTCCTGCCCATTTTTGCTGCCCTGTTCTTTTCTGCTGCCAGCCCTTTGACATAACAGCAGTCTCTAGCTGGGCATTTGTGTAGCATTTCACACAATGGGGATTGTGGGATAGAGTTAAAATTCCAGTTCCTGTTTTCCCTTGCACTTCACTAGCAAAGCTGGAAGATACTGGTGCAGACAGTGCCATTGGGAGGTCGCTGAATCCCAAGAAAAGCCAGATGCTTCCCAGAACGTACATTGCTTGGAGGAGGACTGGCAAGGGTGGCACGTGTATATGCGGGGAGGATGTTGCTGCCAATGTAAAATAACTGTGTCAACAGCATTTCTGAAGGATATTTTTAGCTTACAGATTCAGTGTGTTTTGTGGGCTACGGTCAGACTGACACAATAGACTCT
This sequence comes from Haliaeetus leucocephalus, assembly GCF_000737465.1. Taxonomy (NCBI): domain Eukaryota; kingdom Metazoa; phylum Chordata; class Aves; order Accipitriformes; family Accipitridae; genus Haliaeetus; species Haliaeetus leucocephalus. The sequence continues at coordinate 7,054,979 of NW_010972742.1, read as the reverse complement.
TAATGACTTCTTGGGGACTTCATTGTCTTTTTCTATACACAGCTTATTAATGTAGCCTCTATGCTACTCATGGATGCAATAGCCAATAATGACTTCAAAGGGGTCATTGTGGTCCAGAGCATCTGTACATAAGAATAAAAAATAAGATGAATAAATACTCACCCACTAATCCATGGCACAATAGATTGTAATCAGTCTATCAGGGTAAAGATTATTTTTTTACAGCATCTTTTCATCCAAGGAATTTTGAGAACATCTTTTCATCCTAGCACTCTGTAGACATTATAAATTGATCATCTTAAGTCCTTTGACAGAGCAGAGAGGAGCAGAAGTGCCTTTAGTGGTTGGAAGCTGTGACTAGCTCGTGGCAAGCAGAAAAGCAGATAAAAAGTCTGATTTGTCTTTTCCCCAGGAGGTTCTGTAATAATCCCACAAAAGCAGTGCTCCCTGGGCATTTGAAAGAGTGGGCACATTCCTAAGAAAACCATGTGTAATAGGGACAGCACCCTGAGCAGCAGGCAGAGAGCATCTCTGGCAACTTTCAGAGCAGTCCCTTCATCAATGTGGAGCCACTGGCACAAAGATGGACCAAAATTACATGAATAAATTACATTTGCCTGGATTTACATCATTGCTGTAGCAGCTGAATCAGCTAGGGGTTTCCCAGAGACAGAGGAGTTTTGATCTGCTGGAAACCCCTTGTCTCCTCCTACTGGCTAATTAACACTCTGTTGACAAAAGTCAGTGGTCCCCAAAAGTGGTGGAATGTAGTGGTTTTGACACCTCCCTTCAGAACTTATTTGCTCTTACACTCTGCGTGTTATATTTAAGCTGTTAATGCTACCAAAGGAATTATATGCTGCTGCTCAGCCGTGTACACATCTTTTGGTTTTTATGTTATAGGATTAATGAAATATTGGAATGACAAATCCTTGCTGAGTAAATGACCAGAAAAGGTTATTATTCAGTGAGTATATAAAAGATTAAGGTGGGGAGGAGTCGCCTCCCCTTAAGGTGGAGAAGGAAGGAGAACACAGAGAATCTGTCACTCCCTGTAACAGGAGAAAGCACAACTTTCAGTTGTTGGTTTCTAAAATCATTATAAATAATTAATATATGCAAACAGAGCAGAAAGTCCAACAAAGTTGTCGCAGACACCTTTGCTTGCTGAAGCCTCTGTGTCCCCTATTGTAGAAACAGAGAAAGACACTAAGAGTTCTGTATGTCCTGGGAAGGCAAAGCTTCCCGAATGCCAGGCTGTGGGAAGCAAGGGTCACAACTCTGTGCATCTCCTTGCCCCCACCACCCGCTTCTGTGCAGCTTCAGCTTCTTCCACACCACCACACTGGAGGGATTTTGCAGAACGGTACCTGCAAGTTTTGTATGATAGGGAGCCAATCTCTTCAGGCAGTCAGAACAAGGCACTGATTTGTTTTCCATTTTGTGACAATCTTTGATAAACTTTCTAATCTGGGCTTGACCTCTGATGTGGTGGAATGAAGTAGTTTTTACTCATCTGTAGCTTTGTCTCTGAGCATGATTTCTGGAGTGACCTGACTCACAGAAAGCATTCAGTTTCCATTGGGGGTGGCTAAACTATGAAGTGTCAAATTCCTTAATCTTAAATTGCCTAGCACAAGGAGGAAAATTTGCTTGAGTCAAAGCACATGGTAGATACTCCCTTGGAAAGCCATGTCAGAGAAATGAAAAAGTTTCTACCTCTTACTCTCACCCCATCTTTGTTGCACCCTGATTTTTGATGCATCCACACTACTTTTCCCGGGAAAGGATTCCTCACAACATGTAGCAATGGGAAGCCACCACGTACATCTCACTGTGGGCATCTATACCCAGGGAGACTTGATTAACTGTGTAGATGAATTTCTGGAAAGCTCATAAACGCTGATTTCTGGCAGTTTGTCTCTCCATGAGAAGATCTACTATCTGCTGACAGAAGTCTTTGCACAAAAGATCTATTTGACTATTACCATGATCACCTTGACTATTACTGTTCATACTGCAGTAGTAACTAATCCCAGTCCCTCCACGATTTCAGCCCAGGGAAATGACAGTGCTCTGAAGTTGCTAGGATAGGGATCTAGCAAGCCCTGTGAGCTGCAAGAAGAGCTTGCTGCATTTGGTTGCTCAGGTATATTGCTGAGATAATCCTGTCTGATTTTTTTTTTTTTTAAGCTAAAATACCCAGCTGCTGTTCTGTTCCTGCTCCTTAGAGGGTAAGTGAAATTCAAACCCTACTGAAAGGAGAAGGAGATTTGCCATCAACTTTGGGACTTTTCTGTTCTTTCATCCCTGCAGCCGACTTCAATTTACAGTTTTTCTGATAGACCGATTGTACAAATGGCTCAAGTGTATTAGGAAAATCTTCCCATCTACCTTCTCTAATTCTATCCCCTAATATTATCTTGGCACTGCCTCTACCCATAATCATCAATGTATTTATCCCTCCCATTGTGCCATTATACACCATGGAGCTAAACCTCAGCAGATTCTCCAGCCCTGCCTGACTCCTTTGTAAAACTACCTTTCCTTGGAAAAACAAGCTAAAACCTAATCCAAGGCAAAAGATAAAGGAGGGAGCAGCAGTCAAAAGCGTGGAGTGTCCTGCCCTCCCTTCCCACACCCATTGCCTAAGTCACAGCACAACTTGCAAGATTGTACAGTGTCCAAACTACTTTTGTAAAAATAGCAGACAATTCTGTAAAAATAGAGCAAACTTCACCCCTGCTGAGTGCATCAGAAGAGACCACATCACAAAAAAAAGTCAATGTTTTTGCTTTAGCAATGGTTTTCTCCAGGCTACTGTATTGCAGAAGAGCACAGCAGTATCCTCCAGCTCTTGTCTTAAATACCATTGCAAATCAATTACCTTTCAGGCCATAAACTTCACTTAAAGAGACAGAACACAACCAGACATCTCCTGGTAACAAAAACAATTATATTGATGCTTAAGCATCTTAAGTTAAGTCTCTTCTCTCAGTATATGTGTGTGTGACTTGTGATTGGGGTGCGAGGGCAGAAGGAACTTGTCTTAAACTGTATGGTTTATAAACGAAACACAAACATATTGATAGCAAAGTTAATCTCCAGAGCACAGGCAGCCAGCCACCATGGGGAAAAGGGTGTCTGAAGGACAGGCAATAAGCACTTCCACAGAAAAACCAGGAGTGAAAAAACAGCTGCCCCCAAGCACCGCCCTTTAGAAACCAGACATTTCCGATTCCAAGACAATTTGTAAAAAACAAATACAAATCACCCAATTCATTCCCTCATATGAATTAATATTTAATGCCCAAATAATGAATCTTTCAATAAATATTTAATGCCCAGACACCAACATATATGGCAGAGCAGACCAGGGTCTCTAGCCATTTAAAGCAATTGAGTTTGTACAATAGTGGCTGTTGAGAGGACTGGATAATGCAAATTGGGATGTAGCAGAAAGAAAAGGACCCTGTCACAGTGAGGGTGGTTTGGGTCCTTGTAAGCTCTTTGCAGAGCAAACAGGATAGTGGCTTCTGTGGAGATAAGTCTAGCACCGCTTCTAGCAACTTTGCACTTTTTTGTCTTACGCCAAAGAGCTGCTACCTGCAGGCTAGGTTCTGGGCGAAAAACACATTTGTCATGTCCAAGCAGCAGGTGCAAGGCTGACTGCTAACATCTCAGGAAGCATCTGCCCATGAACAGACCCACTTGGAGATTTAACACTACCTTCTCTGCATCTGTCTTTCCAACCCAGAAAGAGGCCTTTTTCCAATAGGTCAGGTCTTTCTATTCCCACGGCTGTAATCTCCACACTTTCCATATCATCTCCCTGCTGCTACTGGAGAATATGGCCCAGCAAGCATGTTCTGCAGATCCTTTTCTTCTTGCGGATAGAGCATCCAGCCTTTCCAGCAATTGCTCTGTGAACTACTGCTGTGCTAAACAGGTACCCATTTTCCTGCATTAACCCAGAGTGAAATCCTCCAGCACAGTGGTGCGCTCTGATGGCTGGACCAAGTATGGATGCTGAAATAACACAGCTACCTCAGGGCAAATGGAAGAATGTGGAAATGCAATTATTTCTCCAGCTTTTCTTAGAGAAGGAATATTTTTTGCTCTGAACAAGTTACACTGGCACTCTTGACTGGCTTCTTTAAAATCAGCACTTAAGACATTTCTAAATAGCTCAGTGTTTCTTGCTAAGGGAGGTCTTGAGTGTGGAAATAGCCCTCAAAAAAAGCCATCTTTGGAAGAAATTTTGTCTTGGACAGAATGGAGCAATCTACTTTCTCCTTACAGTGAGGTAAGGCATCACCTAAGGTAGTGTCATCTGAAGAGAAATCATTCCAACAGCCTCATTTTGCAAATAATCTATGCTAGAAGCAGCAGGTGCCTGGAAGACAGGGAGCTGCCTCTGTACTTCCCTCCTCTTCCAGGGTGGATCTTCCAACAAACTGATCCACAGATTCAAAAGCTGCCCATGTGAGTGCCATCAAGCCTCAAGTCAAACCCCAAATCCCCTGAATTAGCCCACCCACACCAGAACATCTCTTGGGTCAGGTCAGAAAAAGCCCTTACATCCCCAATGGCACATCAAACCAGGCACATCATAGACTTATTCAGCGATCTGGGGTTGCCACTTACATAGCAGCAGTCCCGCAATTCTGTGCAATCCAGCGTGCTTGAAGATGCTCCTCGAACACAGCACCACACATCATTTACAGTGGGATGCAGCTGACATGTGCCCCCATTTCTGTAAGGATCTGCATTGTTCTGCTAATGCATCTCCACTTGCTTCTCTCACTATATTGTCCCCCATGGAGAATTTACTTTCAATCCACGCGAGGTGGTTTCCTCAGCGTTTCATTACGTGATGCTTCGGGTGGTAAAGAAACACCTTGCCTGATTGAGTCCCCAGCTGCTGAAGTGGGAATATTGAGCTCTCTGTGGATGTTGAGGGTTCTCTCTGATTCACAGGGTAGATTTTGCTAGCAGGGCAGTTTGTGTTTCCCCAATCAGTTTTGAATCTCAGCTGAAAGATGAGTGGCCAGGGGTGTGAATGCTGTTTTTGGGGTAGGGCTGGCTGGTGAGAGCAGAAAGGATAAACGTTGCATTGGGATGCTGGTTTAGACTTCTTTCTTAGTGCCCACAGTGTGCAATTAAACACGACGATGTGCACTCAGACACCACACATTAAGAGTTACCACTTTTCAGCTGAGGCTCCATGCCTGCTGTGATATGGACTCCTTCACTAAGGCAAATGCAAGGTAATTCAACCCAGCTTATCCCCTAATAAAAGAGCTGTGTTGCCCAGCATTTGCAGTGGGCTCTCAAGTCACACATAGCTCCTGCTGAAGAGCTAATGTGATAACTTAGTGGCCACAACTTGACCCTGTATCTGAGCCTCATTCTCCTTCCATCTGGGGAAGAAAGACAAATTGAAAAGTAAAATCCATAGCTGCTTTCAAACCCAAACATAAAAGCTCGTTAAGCAGCTGATGATATACTATTGCAAGCTGGGTAGGAAAGTCCTATAATGCACAGGCCTTCCTTAATCCATAGAAGTAGTCGAAGCTATTTAGCATGATCATCTGCATGGCTAATGCTTCCCGACTTAAACAGACTCTTGTTCTGCAGTATAAAGGTCTCTAGCCCTTACCCAGTAGACCGTAATGAAGCCAAATGGAAAAACAGAGAAGCAGCAAACTTCTAGGACCGTGTTTGCATCTCACTCCACCCCATATTGCAGTAAATTTGTGTCATCTGTGACCACAGTGCTGAAGGTGACAGCACTGGGACATTGGGGAGTGCCGATGGACTGTCAGACATAACCAAAACCTGCAACAGTGGGGCTGCATAACATAAGGAAATAGATTCATTGGGGAAAATCAAATTATGTCTTCTATCTGGAGGGGATGAACTGGAACATGCTAAAAAAACTGAGTGGAATTTGCTGCCTGAATACCGGGAAGCTTTTTGCAACCATTTGAAAATTAACTGAAGCAAACCAGCTCGATGTACAGCTTCAGGGAAGCAAGCTAAAGCATGTGCAAGGCTCCTCCTTGACTAAGGGTCCACTAGAGATCAATTAAACCAATTCCCTGCTTTCGAAGAAATGGAGGCCATTTATTCCCTGTAGCAGACAAATGCTGTCCTGGCAGCTGATAACTAAGTGGATTTAGTGCATGCTTTCCCTCCTGATCCTTTCACCAGCCCTGCACTATCCCTGCACTCTGGCCAGACATAGAGCTTCAGTCTTCTGTACTGTCAGCTCATCTCCCCCTTCTATTAGCCTGTATCAGACTGTGCCATCTATCCTTGTCCATTAAGAGTGCAGAGGACTTCAGTGTCCTGCACTTGTGTCTGCTGCATCCTCTGACCCTCACAGAGCTATATTGCTGTCCACTCCTTCCCTTTTTTGCCAGCTCCATGCACGCTCTGTCCTTCTGAGTTTTCCAGCTGACAGGCTATGGAGAGCCCCTCCAGCTATGGCTCTGTACACAGGATAGTCCTCAATATCCAGCCGAAATACTTGGGAAGCAGATATTTTCACATGCTGTAAATTGGTGCTACAGTGGGGCTTTGCTGATTTACATCAGTTGTGGATCTCATGATGAGTTTGGATCCTGTTACAACTGTTTAAAACGCCTGCCATCTGTCTATTCATTGGGTTTTGTTTCATCCCATTATGTAGGGCCCAATGTACAAATGTCAGTTTGGGATTGAGATCCAAAGTGAAGGAGAGTGAAAAGAGGTATCTCTGTGTGTGGCACAGGGCTGTTCTTCTGCATCTGTCCCATTTCCTACAACTCAGTCTATCACAGAAACATGAGACACAAATGGCTTTATTTGCTGGCTTCCCAAAGTCATGCAACAGCCTCAGTGGGAATTATCTTCAGTGGTGGAAGGGGACAATTACCCAGCTAATGAAGCACATTTTCCTTTTTCTTCTCCACCATAAAGCTGCATGGAACCTGATTCTCCATCCAGGCGCGCAGAGAAAGTGCCGAGCGCTTGCAGAATGGGCCCCCAATCAGTAGTGGCAAATGCACTTAACATGCCTGCTGGAAAATGAAATGACTGATACCATGTAATTAGGCCTTAATTATTTATCATTTTTGTTTAATTATTGCCACTTGGAAGTTAACAGGTTATAAAACTCTTGGGCTGTGTTTATTAAATGTTGGTAGATTATTAGCAAGTAAGTGCCATTTCTGAACGTTAATGAAATATCTGTGAAAAGCCCATGGCCAGAGGCACTCCAGCACTACACAGCCATTGCACAGGCAAGCTACAGGAGCTCAGGGCTAATTATGCCTTGCAGGCAGGGCCATGGGCAGCGAGAGAAGGGCAAAAGTCAAAAGTACCATCACTAGTTTGCACCCAGATGGGTGTCTTCCTCATTGCCTTCTGCAATACAGTAGCCTGATATCATCTATTGTACAGGTTGGGAAATGCTCCTGCTGCTGAATGCAACATGCCCATGCTTGAGTCTACCCTGAGCTTCTTTCATGTGGTTATTGTGGTGGGGTAGGGTTGTGCCATCACTATTGTTCAAAAAGCTAGTTTGGGATAAGGTAGTCTGCACATCTCTCTCTGTTCCGGGCAAGGGAAGCTCTGACCAGCAGAAAATGACAAGACAAAATAAATGTCCTCAAAATGTAATGATAAATTTTGCAAGGGAGAGCTTATGTGGGATGAAACCAGAACACTGCTGATCGTTACTGGTTTTAAGATTTTGAAAATTTAACTCAGAACACAGTGATAATGCTCCAGGAGCAATAGAATACCCATTGTATTTCAAAATGTGTCTCTAAAAAAGGAAGTAATTATTTCTCCCTGTTCAAAGCACTAAAACAAGGAGCAGTTTTCCTCTTCTATGGAGACGAAGATGCAAAGCCCGATGCTGTGAAAGCTGGCGCTTATTCCAGCTTAAGGACAATCTACAAATATCATGGGCATGTTTGCTGATCCGAGCCTATAGTACTGACCGAAGCCACAAAGGAAGCCTGCAGTATTGCGGAGGCTTTGACATTATTTCCCCTTCCTTAGGTTCATATCTCAATCAAGGATCCAGTCTGCCTCTGCCGAACACAACCCTAAGCCTTTCTGCTTGCCTTGAAGTGAGATATCCCACCGACCTGCACCCAAGCTGGTTTCCCAGTTGTTCTTTACCCTTTCAGAAAACACAGGTTTGGCAGGGATGTGTCTGCACTGATCCTGTCCTCAGTTCTTCCTGCGCTGTCTCTGCCCGTGGCCTGGGAGCAAACTAGTGCCAAGGGATTTGCCTGCAAACGCCAGCACTACACCTGCCCTGCTACTACCAGCTGCCAGTTCCTAAATTATAAATGGAAGGATATTTCATCAGAGCATTAAAGGGTAAGAAATGTCATTTTGTACTAACCAAAACTTTCAAGAAGAAGACAGGCTGTAAATTATTGAGGGGAAAAAGTCACATTTTATTCTGCTGGAGAGTGTGATGGGGAAAAGAAGGTATGTTTTCTTCCCTCTTTCTGTGGGGAGAAAAACTGCAGAGGAGGAGGAGCTTCTTGTTTACCTAAATGGCTCCCGGTGACCTCCCAGTTCTCCCTAGTATTTTGGTACTTCACCAAGACATTATTCCTGGGTGTAAAGAGAAATGGATGTCTGGTCTTCCTTTCCCTTGGATGGATGGACCCAAGGAGTTGCAGAGAGGTTTTCTTGCCCCTGCTGTGAAAACAGGCTTTGCATCCAAGGAAACATAGGTAATTGCCTGACCTGGAGCATTTCTGCCAGGGAAGAGTTCATCCTTTCGTCTCTGGAGCGTCTTAGCCTCCTCCAAGGTGGTTCATTCCCTTTGCACTTGGGTAGACACAAATATTCTTCCTTCTCAGAGATTCACCAAAATGCTCTTCAAGACACCTCCCTAAGTCAAAATATCCTACCTGGTTCCAAAGAGTGTCATTTCTGTGGAAGAAACTGCAACATTTCTGTTCAAACTGATTTCACAAACAGGGATTAGAGTTCTCTTTTATCCCTTCCTCACCTTTACCTTCCTCCCCAGTCTGTGCAAGGGGATAGTCCCCACTGCCACCCTCTGCAGGATACTTTGAGGGCCCTTTCTCTCCTGCATGGGAAACACCTGCACATCCCAGGAAAGTGCCAATCTCGTAAATATGAAAACCCTGCTCTATTTTCCCCCCACACCCTGAAGGAGAGTTAAATGCAGAGATTATTTTTAAACCCAACCAGAAGATTAGCATCTAATTTCACCATTTCTACGCTGCCGATGAAAGATGGGCTGGGGAGAAAAGCATTCCATTTTTTCCCATTTCAACCCCGCACCAGGCTAATTAAGAAGCCGAGGTTAAAAAGCTCATCATAAACTGAACAAGTTCCAACCCAATTTCATTAGGATGCCAGGGCTTCATTGATTTAGGCAGGATTAGCTATTGTGAAATGGAAATGATGCCATTACACTCATCTCCCCCTGCCTCCTGCTCCCCCCCGCCTCCCCACGCCTCCCCACACATCCACCTCTCGCACCAAGCCCGGCTGGCACGCTCAGCCGAGGCACAAAGCTGGCTCATTTCATTATGGAGAGTTTAAGCAAAAGAGCCAATCAGCGTTTATTCGTCTGGCTGCAGCTGGAGTCAGCTCATCAAACAAATTAACAGGATTTTCATGGAGGGTTTTGGCCAACACACCACATTTCACTTGGAGTTGACTAAACAAACCTGGGCTGTGTTTCATCGGAGAGCAGGGAGGATGGGAAGGGATGGTGACAGGGTGCTTAGTGGGGCGAGGGCATCTTCCCCATCCCACTGGACAGGGGCTGGGATGGTGCTGCTCTTCTTGGCCCCTGCCTTGGTGGGAGCTGGCTGGGAGGGAAAGGTTTGGAGCCAGGAGCAAGGGGAAGGGACCAGCTCTCCTCCGGAGCAGCAGCAGCCGCTCAAGTGTCTGCTTGCAAGTGACAGGGAGGGATTCGAGCACTGCACTGAGGGTCTCATCACTGCTTTCTGTCTCTCTGCTGGCTCTTCACCCTCCTCCTGCCCTTCTATCCACTCCATCCTCTCCTTTCTCCCCACATGTGTTTTAGTCCTGGAGGGGATGAGGCTTTCCCATGGTGCGACCCCTCGTGTCTTGCTCCCCTGCTGCAAATACAGGTGGCAGCAGCAGAAATCAGGGCAGGCAGAGATGAGGCAGGTCCTGTGGGAGAGACCTCGGTGTGGAAGAGCCAGGATCCACCACGCTTGCCCCTGTCTGGCTGAGACAGGAGGCAAAGGAAAGGTAATTTGCTGAGGAGGCAGAAGAATGCTTTTGGGGGAAAGCAGAGAAGAAAGGGAAAGCAGGCTGAAGGGGAAAAAAGGGGCGAAGTCAACTTGTATGCAAAATTTTCCAAATATGTGAGTAAGTGAGTATAAAATATTCCTGGATAATGCAAATGAGATCTTGACCCAGGGGTTAGCCATGCTCCTGCATAGAGGAAAGTCCATGTAGCACAAAACCATGCTGTAACAGACATATATATATATATATATGCACACACACACACACACACACACACTTTGGGCAGCAGTTTGTGCATTTATCAAATAAGGCAGAATGAAATACGTTCATGAAGGAAAGTCCTGCCAGATCAGCTTCGGTTCCAAAAAAAGGGTAAAATATTCACCCCAACATGATCCTGCTCAACTTAATTTTTACTGCTGGGCTGTTGGTTCCAATACAGCACACAGAAGAATGAACATTGAGGGATGCACTGCAACCCAGACCTGCAGCTGTGACTGAGCCATTGGGAGAGTACCACCAAGATCTCTTAGATCTAATTAGATCTAACAAATCAATCTGTTCTAAAGCTTCTCTCAGGCTGCTTGGAAAAGTCAGAGTTCAAGCCCTCCAAAAACTGAATTATTTATTATTCATTTATTGTGCGTAGAATTGCTGGAGAACTCAATAACTATAGTATCTAGGTCTATTATTTAAATATACTCTAAGGTTTTCATTCAGTTAGTCCCCAGGAGGAAAGAATGGCCATAGTTCCTTGTGTTAATTGGCTTCTGGGACAGTAATAGAAAATTATTTTGGGGAGGGTGTCCATTTTTAGCTAAATCCTGGAAAATCGATCCCTCCTGACCAAAAAGGACTTAAAGAAAGTGAACACTCCCAATTATGTCAATTATCCTCCACCAATTATCTCAGGAGACCCATTTCTCACAAGCCCTTTCAGTTTAATCTTAGCAGACTACTTTTTTTTTTTTTCTATCAGACAGTACAAGAACATGGACACAATTAGTGAAACCAAAAAGGTAGCTCAGGGAAATGAACCCAGCATACGGGTGACATTCACAGTTCAGTGCCTCAGGGAGGTTATCGAGACAAGAAGTCCACCAGGCTCCCTTTTTTTTAAGAAGGTTAGTTATTTCCCCATGCAATAAAAGCATCAATTGCCATGTAAGCCAGAGAATGAGACCTCAACTCAGTCAGCCAGGCCTGAAAACATTTTTTCCTTCTCCATTGTAGGCTATGTACAGCTGGTTACATACATAATGCAATATTCAGGAACCAGGTACAGGTAAATGATTGACTGACACGATTTCTCCCAACCATTGTATACTCGTGCAAGATATCAAAATAAATGAGTTGATATGAATGGTTAATATAGTAGGACAGATTAAACCTTTGCATAACTCAAAGATACAAAGGAGCTTTAATCAGGAAAAAAAAATTATCTGCACATCAAAGCAATGGCATGTCCTCCTGCAGAGACTTTTGCCCTCCCTTGCAAAGACATGGAGTAGTCACCTTCTCCCATGTCTAAAATATGAGTCTTTAGCAGTTTTAATTCCAGAGCTCCAGGAATGCATCCTCTGTTGCTGTGCAGCTGTATTCTCCAGTGATATACTTTGCAAGATATTTTCTTGTGTCTCATTTTCTATTCTGAATGTCTTCAGGTGTTTGCCAGTTTATAAAATTAAAATAATAACAATAAACTTGTTAGAGAACCTGAGCCTTATGTTTCCTTTCCTAGACTGGGTTTCTAGAGCTCTTTGTTGCCCTTCTCTTTCCATGTCTGAATAGAGTATTTCTGTGTAATAATTTCTCAGCTTTCCCAGGATACTTCTAGATAGAGATGAAATGCAAACTATAAGGGTAAGGTGGTGTCAAATTTACTGGATTTCTGTTGCTAGCTTTCACATTGATCTGTGCTTTGCAAATGGATCTCTTTTTCCTCTCCTTGCTCAGCCTCCTGTTTAATTTATAGCTTAGACTTCGTGGGTCAGGAATTTTATCTAACTAGGTGTTTTATACATGGCCTAGCCCAACAAGGCCTCAACCTTGGTTGTGGCCTCTAGACACTATCACACTACAGATACTAAATACTAAGTACTTTCATGCATGCTGCTGAGTGTTGAATAGGACATCTGTCTTGGCTCATTAAATGCAGCACTCCTCTGTTTTTCCAGGGAAAGTTTCACCTTGAGAGAGACCTCCCCACTCCCACAGTGAGGCAGAAAAAAGGAGGAAAGCGTAGCCAAGGCTGAGCTACAGAAGCCTCCCATGTGGAGGAAAAACCAGGATATGGCATCTTGGTCCATTCCTCCCCGCTCCTTTTGCCCTTCCCCTTTCTCTAAACAGCCATGCTTCTGAAGGGGGAATTATCTCCTTCAAATCAAAGCAGAGGGTAACCTATTTCTTGCAGAGAAGTAATAATTAAGGCACTAGAAGGATGCAATCTGCATACATTATTGCAAGTTATGCCAACAGAATGTCAACATTTGTGTCATAAGTAATCTTGAGCAGCAATTACTCTGCACATTGGCCTGGAATCCATCGACAGAGCCAGTGGTAGTAATTATAGGGGAGCTTCTCCTCAACTGGAGGATGGACAGAGGATTACAGAAAAGGATCGATGTGCAAAAGAGATCACCTAAGTAGACCACTGTGAATACGCAGCTGAGTGAGAGCCTAATATCCTAAAATGAAAACACCTGCCTCTTGCTACTGAAGAGATGAACATTAGGTAAAATAAGTCAGTGACGTGCTTGCTCTCAGTTTGGTCCACTGGCAATGTTTTCCTGGCAGGATGCAAATCAGGAGGGAAGATCCTGGAAAAAAGTCACTACAAATACTACAAGTCATGATTAAGAGGTCCTGATTCCTCATCTGTAGTAGAAGATGCCTTGACAATAGGGGAAACAATGCATTTATTGAATTCTGCAGGATTTCCCAGTCCTGGAAGGATAAGCGTTAGACTCAGGATGTTCTAGCACTACAGTCTAAGACTCCACTGTAAATAAAGCTGCAGTAAGAGTCAGATTTGAGGCTTCCTTTAATTTCCTTGCTCATTGGTACTAAGTTTTCATATCACTCACATAAAACAATGCCTGGCAACACCCTAAACGCAATGCTATATTGGTATCATAGAAAGTAAGATGCTTGGAGAGTTCATAACAAAACATTTCCCTCTCTGCCCTCCTTTCCTTCAGGGAAGGGAAAAGAGACAAAAATCCTGTGAAATTTACTGAGGAATGTCTTACTAACTTCATCTTAGAAGTACTGTTGTTAACCTGATAAGTGTATAGCTCTGTAATGTATGAGCTCTCTTTCTTTCCCAAAGAAAATGAATCTCTTTTTCAGCTCTATAAGGCTAGCCCTGAGAAATATGCATCTCCATCATGCCTCCAGTCACTCATAACTGTACATGCTTACGCTCACCTATAGCAAAGGAGACAGTGCTTGCACCAAAATTTTCCATATTGCCCTTTTTCCAGCCTAGAAACTTGAAGTTTGATCTGAAATTTTGCCTTAAGAACAATTCCTGAAAAGCTGTCATCAGGGAAGATCAGCTGGTGTGAAATAAAGATAAGCCTTTATTATCTTCATCATTTCTGAGGGACAGTTGAAAAATGCAATCTGTGGTGGTTGAAATGTAACTTTTGATAACTTTGGAGACAATAACTGTCAATGTCTAGCAATTTTAGAGTACTTTTTTAACTTTTTCCTTTACTTAGACCTGGGAGAAGAAAAAGCATAAGGAAGTTTGTTTCCTCATATTACTAACTTCCCAGATCCTAAAAAATTACATGAAGAATGCTCAGAATTTTTATTTCCAGGAAGAACATTCATGTATTTTGTACTTTTCCATACTTTGCTTTCCTATGCTACTCTTCCTTGTTTTTTTATCTATATATGAGGGATATATAAGCTATGGCCAACATTTTGGTTAGAACCAATCCTTTATCTGCCCACTCCATGCTGACTCCAACCACTTTGTTGCCTTGCCCTGCCTTGCCTACTGGTTAAACAGAAAGCATCAATTATTGCCCCTTTTCAGTCCATGACTTCCATGAATTTACCTACTCTCTTGCAGATACACAGAAGTCTTCAAGACATCCCCCCTGCTATCAGTAACTTTCCTCATCCACTTCTGGAAGCTTTATAACCTAAACCTGTCTGTCTCTTAATAGCATATGCCCACTACCTTCTTCTGAGGATGCTGGCAGAGAGACTCTCATTTATACGGAAAACCCATAGGTTTGATGAGCAGGATCAGGCCCCTGAAGAGTATCTTCCAGAGTTACCACCCACTGAATGTGTGTCAGATGGTCTCCACAGCCTGCTCTGAATGGTCTCTGATCCCTGGCACGCTGAGCTCGCTGTGTTTCACACATGCCTGGAAACCGGAGCTTTCTTGCCAGGTAGAGCAACGCTCCGAGGCCCTCACGCCTCCCCAAGGCCTGGAGCTCACAAAAGTTGCATTTTGTCTTAATACTCTGTCATTAAGTGGAGTTAAAAATAAAGCCTGTCAGAGCCTCACAGCCTGCAGGGAAAAGGATATTAATTACAGCAGGCAGAGAGTGGAGAGGAGCTGCCTTGAGTGAGAAGTCTTCCCGCTGAGCTGTCACCTTCTCTGTGTCACCAGCAGAGCTCTGCTTGGGCTCTCACACAGAGCAGAGGTTGGCCCCGATACCTGCAAAACGGCAGGACAGGAGGAGCCAGCAAAGGGATTTCATTGCTGGCTCTGACACGCTCACTGGCACTAGCTTCCCTGCCTGCAAACCAAACCTCTGCGCAGCTTAACGCAGGGACATGGACTGAGGGATGAAGAAAGGGCAGTGGTGGCAGCTACAAGGGAAGAGGTTATTCAGGGACCCAAAATAAGATTCATTGCTAAACCCTTCCATGCCTGGGATTTCAGTTCTAGGGAAAAAGTGGGTCATTAAGGACCAAGTAGACAGTAGGCTCAGCAGAAAGTGGCACCCAATTTTCCTCCAAGATGTATGAAAAGAAGATTGAGCTGCCAAGGGAAGACAAAGATCAAAATGTTAGTATCATCTCCATCTCATAGCTTCTTAGCAAAGGAGATATATAGTGTTACATTTCCTTTTCTTCTAATCGATAAATAGACATGAAAATATCCCTTCAGAAGTTAGGTTTAGCCCTGACTGCTTAACTCTTTGCATGAAGTATATTTAGGACAGATATATCCAGTATCGAAGTATATATTTATACATCTATATTAAAGTCTATTGCATGTCTAGAGGGAAGATGACTTGTCTGAATAAGACATTACTTAGTGGGGTCATAGAGGGGACCAGCTCCCCAGCTGGATCTTCACTTGGTAAAGTGGTTTTGTAGGATGGAGGGTAAGAGCAATGGGGAATGGTTCAGCAAGCCAGAGCACCCTGTGTTTCTGAGAACATGCCTCCATGACTTAAATAACCCCTAAACTTTGCTGGAGGGGACAACAGAGGGAGAAAAACAATAAAACGAAAGAAAAACCACTCCAGGAGCCAAATATTGTGAATTGCCATTAGAATCTTTAGCTGGGTGAATCAATCAAGCTGACAGTTCAAGCCCCTCTAATGGGAAGGCTCCCAACGCCATCAGCTGAAGGGTAACGGCAGGGGGACGGTGCCATACCGATGCTGCCGTGCCAGGATGTGCTGGCATCTACTTCTTCTTTGTCAAAGGCTGACTTTGCCCAACAGATCCATTGACGGAGAACAGCACTGTGCGCCAGTGTCTGACAAACTTGGCAAGGGCTCTCCCTCCGCTAGAGAAGACTTGAGAGTTCACTTAGAGGGCACTACACCATCCCATCCCCATCTGCAAAAGAGCCCTCCACTTCTCTTTTCAAAGCACTGTCGAGGAGAGAAGGAAATGAAAGAGAAGAAAAGAGTTAAGGCACACAGGCTGGTCCTTGAAACCAGCAGGAAAGAGGCAGTGAAAGAGCTTAATTAATGGCACATCAGAGTTCCCCAAGATGTGTGTCTAACAAGGCCTTTGCCTGGCACTTTAGCTTTGCTTGTGAAAAGTTAATGCAGGCAAAATATAAGCAGAAGGCTGTGTGAAAACAGGAGCCAGCGTGAGCAGATACATCCTGATTTAATTCTCTCCTTTGGATGACAGCCCTCTGTGCCTCCTCCCCACTACCCCCTTCTCAGGGACACGCTTATTACAGCTATTTCAGAGAGAAGAAACAACCAGCCAAAAATATAGGGAGAGATCCGCTTTTATCATGAGCAGCAAATGAATAAGGCAGGGTCAGAGTGTTGACTTAGAAAATTACAGTCTTCCTGGCTCCTGAATAAATCCAGACATGGTACCCTGTGCCACTCAACTTTTACAGAATTTAATTTAGAGCAGTTGATTTATTTGTTGTGGACAGGTGGACTCTATAAAGAATTTTTAGGGCAGGATTTACAGTGGGCTTTATCATGCAGTAAGCAAAAGAGCAACAGGAGTCGGACAGGCCTTTCCTGATTCCCATGGGCTGCTCCTCCAAAGCAAGCAAGAGGTAGCTGCAATGAAACACTAGGCCAGCCAATGCTGGCAGTGGAGGGGAGCCAAGGGAGTCTTCAGGTGAGGAAGGCCAGGGTTTGTAGGAGATGTCTGGGATTATACATAACACAAGTGTTTGCAAGATCTTGAGACCATGTTGGTGTATTTGTTCCATTAGCCCTGCCCTAAGAGTCTGGGCTTTCTTTGCATAAAACCCTCACATTTTCTGTAGGGATAATAGTGTCCTGTTAAGCTTGGTACTTGGATGAACACAGAAGCTAGAGCTGGGGCAGTGTTTGGCAGCTGGGTGGGATACATCCTTAGGAAGACCTTTTCTTAGAAACTCTTCCTTCCTTGTCACCTTCTCCTGAGCTTTGGGGTTTGAACTGCCATTTCTGGAAGATCTTCCCTGTCCTTGTGACAGGGAAGGATCAGTAGGTGCCTACAAGCTGAAGCCACCTTGATAAAAAAACCAATAAAGGCCGGGAGGAGGTTTAAGCAGGAAGGTGCCCTTAGGAAGTCATGAGTTTGACAACTGCTGATTTCAAGGACAAATTGTCAGTCATGTCTGAGAGGCTTTTGGTTTCAGAGAGCTCAGGGTGCTTCAGCTTCTATACCCTTTCTGGGTTTAACTGGGTCTCCCTAGCACACAGTAGCAAGACTGGGCTGTTTCCTGTGCTGTGTGTTTTACAGCTCCTTAGGGAAGCAGATAACTGAGACCAACAACCTTGGAAATTCTTCCCAGTTGAAAGGGTTAATTGGAACAATCAATAAGCAACAATACCCTGATTTCTGGGCTTGATTGACTTTGAACAGCACAGTCAGTGTTTGGATGTGACACAGCCACAGCTGTGAAAGCAGCAATTGTTTGTGTGAGTCAGCGAGAACCAGTGCCCCAGCGCACAGAGGTGGGTGCTGTCTTCTCGGTGAAACCTAAGGGCTGAGAAACCTCATTTTGCTGTGCAGTTTAAGGTGGCAACACTGCTTTTCTGAGCTCTCTACTCAGTTGCATCAAATCAGGCTCCTTAAATAACTAGGGGTAGAGGAGAGCATTCACCTCCTGTCCTAAATTGCTAGATCATCTGGGTAGATCTCCAAGCACTTGTACCAAGAAGGTCACTATTACTTTGTTCTTCCTAAAGAAACTGAGGCACAGGGAAGCCAAGTAAGCTGCTAGATGATATTTAGCAGTTTGAGGAGGAACAAAAATGAGGCTCTGCAGATTCCAGACCTTTCATTTTCTATACCATAGAGTATATCAAAAACTAAAAAACTGAAGGTATGAAAGCTAGCTAGAGACACAAAATTAAGTTTATACTAATTCTAATGTTTAACAAATGGGAAAAAAAAACCCATGTCAAGGACTGAAACATAGGGAGGCTCAGACAGCATTTATCTTTCTTCAGGGCCTCCAAGGAGCTGAAGCTGCTACTGAGGGAGTCTCTCTGCAGAGATTTATAGAGTGAAAGCCAAGTAGAAAAACAGCTGTGAAACACTTCCCTTCTTCTGGGGACATTACCAGCTTTCCTGACCAACCTGTTCCCACTCCAGTGAAGTGGTCTCCCATGTGAACCCTGAAACCTGAGCCTGCTCCTACAACTGAGCCTAAGTTGTGAGCAAGTCTCTGACCACCATCAGGCAACCAGGGTGGATGATGTACCTTTTATTCCTAAGGGGGATCATCCCTAAATGTGGGTGCCTGCAGGTCCCAGAGCTCCCACCCTGTCACCGAGGACCCCAAAAGAGCTACCTGTTTCCCAGTATCGGATAGTTTCAAGAAATACTAAAGTTTCCAGCCCAGGTTGACCTACCCTAGCCTGAGGGTCCTGGCCTCATTTAGTTTAGATAAGACTTAGCCAGAACAGAAATTTTGGCTGCAAAATACTGGTATTTGTGAGCTCGGCAGCATGCAGTGAGAGTGAATGTGACATACAGAGCCCTGCCGGGTACAGGAGACACAAAGCATCTGTGTGAGCTCTTCAGGAGAGCAACAAATGAAAAACAAAGCATTAATGTGACCCAAGAGCAGACTACTCATGGGTATTTTTCAGTTACAATAGACTATTATAAAGGGAAAATGTTCTCTTATTTACAATAAACTTCATCAATTTATAAGTCTTTCCCTTATTTAAGAAAAACACACAATACAATACAAGCTCCATCTGGCTCTATTTAGACTCCAGGCCTTCATGTTTGTACAGCCAGAAGCCATCAATTATTGTCAAGACCAAGGATTCAAGGCCCTGGACACAGGAAATGAAAAGGAGGCAAGAGAGGGAGAGGGCACAAATGGGAGCCTTGCAATGTTATAATCAGTTGTGTGGTAAATGATCAACCTGGGGGTTATTAAGCATCAAGGTTTACAGAGTCCATGGTGCTTTGCTGGCTTTTTTGCAAAGATAAAGCCATGAGGACACAAATACACAGGGTGGGTGCAGAAAAGGGGCACAAAGGGATTTTCCTCTTTGCTTTTGGTAGATTCACTCAAAGCCAAACACATCCTTCTCCAAAAGGCAATGCTAAAGCCTCAGACATTTACCTGGCACATATTTCCAATTCAGGGACAAAAAGGTCTTCCAGGTAGTCCCTTTCTGCTGCACCCAAATGCCTCCTATGTCAACTGTGGATGAGGAGAAGGCAGATCTTCCTGAAAGGGCAGGTATCCACCAGCCCCAGGCTCCATGTATGCATGTCTGAGTGGAGCAGTTCCAGCCCCTGTTCAGTCAAAAAGCATGATCTAGGTGAGATTTGACACAAGAGCCTAAAGAGCAGGATTTACAGGGCACCAGGCCAACACTTTGAACGGAGACTGAGGAGGAAGATGGCTGAAGGACACAGAGATGTCCCCTCTCTTCCCTACCAAAGAGAGGCTTACAGGACCCAAACTTTTGTTTCACACTTTCCCCTTGTGATCAATCCCTTAAGAGATATCAGACTAGTACAGCTAAAAATAAATATGCCTCCAATTCTTGTGTTAGAGGCCTAAGCTCTAAAGGTCTGGCATTAAATACAAGCCACAAAACGTACAAAACTCATTACACCAACAAGCAGCAAAACAAACTGCTGGAAAAGTTCTGGTTATCCCCACACTGTCAGCTGGGGGAGGAGGAGGATGGGATTACATCCATATTCCCCAGACCTTGAGGTGAAGCAAGGCTGTGTTTCAAATCTGTACTCCTGGCTTCCTTAGCTGCACAGCAAATGTGCATATTCTCTCAGGTGCATATTAAACTCAGCTGAGCTGCGAAGGGGGTATTATTAGCATGGTCAGCCATGCAGTTCTCTCATTTTAATAACAATCTGGTGACTCATCCATCCCATTAATTTAACATTAAAAAAAAAAGTGTGGGTCAGAGCCTCTTCATTTACCTAAGTTAAATTTAAAAAAAAAAAAAAAGAAAATTTTGCTTAGCTTTAACCTGAAAAATCCTGCTATCATACAAAAAATGCATTTTCATCCACAGCTATCATTTTGCCAGTTTGTAATATTATGATAATTGCATTCCATGTTCAAAACTGGGACACTTAAGAAGCATGAAATTGAATACTAAAGACCTTCTTCCCACTATTGATCTGTATTCCAGCAACACGGAGGGACCCTCAGCCCTGGACCAAGACCCCGTTGTGCTGGGAATGTCTAAGCACAGAACAAAAAGACAATGCCTGCTTCAAGGAGTTACAGGCTACACGTTACAGCCCAGCAATGAGGATCACCATTATCTAGCTAACTGCAGGCATTGACCATATAATAAGCACATACCCATACACTGAACTTTTCTAAATGCATATTTTTTCAGAAGCAAATAGCATAAAAACTGTATTAGGAATGGTGTCATTTTGCAATGTATTTTTGTTCTCTTAGAATTTGATTCCCAAATTCTTTGCTTAAAGAGAAAGCTGTAGCATTGAAAATACTTGCAGGTATATTTTTGAATGAGAATAAGAATACTTGCGTGAACTGTTTTGAACTGCAGTCCTAGAAGCTATGAAACCTCATGGGTTGAGTTAATCCAAGCTATTGTTTTGTGCCTTGCTCAGATGTGCAAGTTGGCTTTGCTTAGATCACCCCAAACTATTATAGCCCTGGACTTTGCAGTAAAGGAACATCTGGATTATATTTTACATAGTGATAGTAGAGCATCTACTTTGAGCTGCCAGTGCCATTGGAGAGATATTCTGTCACTGCAAGAGTGAGAAGTCCCCTTCCTCAGTTTCTGCAGCCAGAGTGAAGAGAGAGAAGGTGAAAGAAAAGCTGTAGGGTGTCCCCATTCTGAGATGCTCCCTTCTCTTTCCAGGGGAGAACTCTGCAGAGAACATCCCACCCTCAGCCCAGAGCCTTTCTAAGACCATCTCTGAAGACTGAACAGGAATAACTCAACCTGACCAAAAGTAGTTTCTGTGTGTAAGAGCAAAGCACACTCTAGAGTCTCATGAAAAACTAAAAAAATAGCACTTGTGTAGGACCAAATGTGACAAGGGCTTCATGCCAGAGCAAACCCTTCCTCCCTTTAGTGTTCCCAGCCCTAGGACATACCTAGCTACTGCATCACATATCAAAAGAGGAGGCAGGTCAGTTTGGAAGAGGGCGAGTTTCACACACAAGCAGTAAACCCAGACCATGAGCTAATCTGTACCATGCAGTGCCTAACCCCTTGATCAATATCTGTATTGCAGAGAGGAATGTACACTGAAACGCTGCAAAAATCCCAGTGATCAGCCAAAGTCAGACTCTCTTCTCTTTTGTGTGGCTTGGTATGGAATTTTGGTTTGCAAGGCTGTGCCCAAGGAAGAACCACAACTCAAAACTTACCTAGAGAAGGATGTTTTCTAAAAATTTCCTGCAAAGCAGAAGTGCATACGTCCTTTCACATCACTGTGTTGTTTTTCTGTTCTATTAACTGAATAAGAGCTGCTGTGAATTGTGTCCAGTGTGAGCAGGTAAAATGAAAAGCAAATACCGCAACAGCTACATTAGGTCAGGCAATAGGGGTAATTGCAGAAAATGCCAAAGAGGGAAGACACGTCCCAGGTCAGAGATATACCTTTAGATGTCTGGGTGCACATAGCCTGTGTCCCTGGCAGGGCACATGCTGGTTCTGTGGCCAAGTCTTTTTGCTTAATCTGCCCACGTGGAAGACTCTGCGGAGAAGAGGGGTCAGCTCTGGGCAGCTGCCGGGATCTGTCTCCAGCCTTCCGCTATGGAAGGGAGGGTTCTTGCAGGAAGAAAAAGCAGGTTGATTGACTTTTGAAATGTATTTTCTGCTAAAGGGTTTAATTTTTTCAAATCAGACATTCAGGAATATTCTGTGGTTGGTATGGACATTCTCTCTCTGTGCCTGCTTGCAGACAGGGAAAATGGGACAGGGGGTCTTGCTGAGGTGGTCCCTTTTCATTTTTACCTTCCTGTGGCAGAATGGACTAGTGATAAGAGAAAAGTATGTATTAGATGCCTTTGGTTTGAGTCCTATTTCTGCCTTACGTGAACTCTGTTCCCTTCTTAGCATGCATGATTTAACTTCTTAATGCCTCTGTCTCGCCATTCTAGAAAATTATGGAACTAACTCTTACAAAATGCACAGGAGTTTTCGAACAGAAAATGCAAAGCCTTCTTTGTCTGGGTAGGAACAGCTATTTTCCACAATGATACTGGAAGCCAGCATGTAATTCTGGTACCCTGTTCCAATATTGCTTTGTCTCTTCATGTGTTGATATGCTGTGACAGCTTGTTTTATGTTTATAGGGCAGGTGTTTTGTTACTACATGACTCAATCAGCATGTGGTTACAGCAAACAATGTGCTGAGATACTGTTCTCTAGTGACAAAAACAGCTCCTCTTCTTCTGTGAGCTCAAGGGCCTTTGCTTTGGACTCTGACACTTTGCAGCAAAGTGGTGAACCCCTGAGCCACATGGGCAAACGGCAAGACACGAAGCCAGTGGCCAAGCATGGCATGGATGGGTCCACGTGTGCCAGACCACCATCACCATGGGATCTTCTGACAGACTCACCTGTTATAGCCTTAACAAATAACAATCCCAGAGCAGCGCCATGACTCTGGCTGTGTCTCCTGAATTTTGATTAGCTGAAGCACCAGTCTCTGATGCTGTGTGCAAGTGGACAAAAATACCCGATGCCAGTCAGCTTGACCCAAGTAAGTATAAATTGGATGCGAAAAACACGGGCACAGAGGAAATGCTGGGGATGGAGTAGAGCAGAACGAACTGGAGAAAATTGAAGGCTATGGAGCAATGATATAGACAATTCCAGTGACACCACGACCAGATGATATCTTACTGGGAAGACATTCTGATATTCAGATTTACAGGATCTGGTGGTTCTGGAAATGAGACACTTTTGGAGAGGTTTTGGTGTAGGTAATATTTCTGAGAAGTGAAATTTCCCTACCAGATCTTTTGGAGGCACATTCTGTTCATAGTTATTGCTTAACTCCTTAAATGCAGTAAATTTAACTCAGAGTTGATTGAATGTAACAAAGAACACATTTTGGCCTGTTGACTTTAACACATACACAGGTTGGTGAGAGGTAAAACCCACCTGCCAAGTCACTGTTATAAATGTTGATTTAGAGCCTGCTTTGCTATATAGCATTTGGATTCTGCCTCATTTGCTTCCCACTTGTAAATGAGATTTCACATATTGTCCTTTAAGTTTTACCTCTAGAGCATTTTCTTTTATTACTCACGCTTCTGGGGATTCTCACTGAGCATGAGAAAGTCAACTTACAGAGAATGTGGGCCTTCTCTGCTTCAGTGTTTAAAATCCTCTGACCGTCCTCCCAGCCACCACTTTCCTTTCCTTTTTCTCTGTGCTCAGGCTTTTCAGCTATAGAAGTGATCAATTGCTTAAATTATTGTAATGGTTTGCAGAGGGAAGGGGGAGGGGGCATGAGGGGTTGGAATTAAAAAGTGTCCCTCCAAGCTGGGAACCTGGTATTAAAAATCTCAGTCAAATCCATTCTGAAACCGCTGAGCTAATAAATCTCACAAACACAGCTTTACAGTGGAAAGTCTAACTCAGTTTAAGTATGTACTGCAGGTATTACTGCAACATGACTAATGGTGAGTGAATACTGCAGAAAGACGTCTGTGTATATTCATTTGAAGTCCTGAACAAATTTGCTTTGAATCTCCTGGTCTGTTTCTATGGCTGCTTTCCCCAAATACTCCAGCAAATGAGCTTTACTAGTGTGAATACTCATCAGAAGTCAATTTGGAACTCAAATAGCTTAATATTTTCCAAAAGCGTATTCCAAATTACACACATGAACATGCAGTTCAAAATGGATGCTGGTTCTGATGTGATTAGTTACACAACTTGCCCAATCAGAGATCAGAAATAATACAATACAGCTCACGTAACTATCGATGCAGCTTGGATTTCAAACTTTGAATGTTGGATATTTTCAATGAATTGTTTGTGAACAGCTTAGTAGCCTTGACTCCCATCCTCTGAAGCCATTTGTAAATAGCCTTTTTAGCAATGAATAACAGTTGGGAATTTTGCAATTTGTGAGTGGCCAACTTGCAGGAGGAAAGGAAGACTGGATTTTTCTAATGAATCACTGGTTATCTGTCTAGCTCTGAATGTCAGAAAGCTCAATACTCCAGTTCTATAGACAGAAAACCAGTAGTAAGTCACATTTTCCACTGAAGTCAGCTGAAAATTCGTGTTCATTGTGTGCTGTGGATTGGCATGTGCAGAGATTTACCCCATCTCCGATGGGAACATGGAGGACTCACCTCGCAACCTTTCCTTGAGAGAAACAGCCGACCATGAATCACTTAACTAAACAGGCAATACTATCCATGTCGCTCTAATTTAGAAGCCCTTGTGCCTTCAGCCTAAGGCTGCTGCCCTGTGGGTATATTGGCATACAGGGATAGTTAGTGGCAAATGGTTTCTTATGCTGGCACATCTCACTCCTCAGATCACCTCTTCATCGTTTTTTCTGCAGATGCTATTCCTTATCACAGGCTTTATGTCATGTACTGTCACACCTAGAAATCATAATACGAATCTAATGGATGGAAATGAAATATCAATGACCGCGGATTTACCAGACGACCTTTTCTGCTGCAAAGAAGGGTTTCAGAATCCTTGTGCAAAAAGGCACAAGCCAGGGAAGGTTCGGCTCCTCCACATTTCACAGTGACAGGGTGCAGAGAGAGCTTTTAAACATTATCGGAAGGTATTTGCTGCTGTTATTGGATGAGAATCAATCCCCATTCTCAATGTCACCAGTATGGATTTGCCATACCATGAGGGAAATCCTTACCTGCCCTTCAGTGACAGGTTGACCAAGGCTAGTGTCTACTGCCCACCATCCGTGTTTTCTCTTCTGTCTCAGAACAGGCTTAAAGCCCTTGAGCTCTCCGAGAATGGCATATTTGTCAGGCAGGAGAGAGAAGACTGACAACAAACACAGACAGCCACAGTCCTAACTGGATCGAACTTGTGGAGAAATGATGTCATTACCAGCCCCGACGGTTTTCCAAGAGGAAACTTCCATCGTTTACCCTGAGCTGCAGCTCCAGCTGCATTAAATACTGTTTTCCAGCTAATAAAATGAGGCACAATTTTTTACATGCTGTTTGTGGTGACAGCATAATCAGTCTTGCTGGGAGCCAGGCTCCAACCGGCCAGGAGCTGCAGAGAGCCCTGTGTGAGGCACCCAGCCTCCCAAGTTTTAGGTTTATTTCTTTGGGATTTTATTTTTCCCAGTAAAACTCTGATTCTCCCCCCTTTATCTATTCATTTATTTATTTAACTCGTTGAATCTAGATTTATTTTGTTCCCCAGCAATTTCAGGTAAACAAAAGGAGACTCACTTCTGGGAGAAGGCTGTTAATAGCCTCACTGAGGGAGAAGCAAATGTAACTTTCCTAAACAAAGCTGCAGGGAGCATTGCTGCACACCCAGCGGGGTCTCTGGGGCAAAGCAGGTTTGTTAGCAAAAGAGCACGCACAGAGTTTGTGAGGTTGGTTTTTTTTTTTTCTCCTTTTTCTTCTCTTTCATTCCAAGAAATACTTGCAGAAAGCAACTCAATAGGAATGTGAAAATAAACCAGAAGTTCTGCTTCTAGTGAATTTAAACTGAGAGGAGAGGGAGTGATTCTGCACTCACTCTCATATGGAGTAGCGTGGGGTAGCCCCACTGTAAATCACAACCAAGTGAGGTGGCTTCTTCTTTTCTTTTCTAATTTTTCCCTCCTCTGTCACTCTTTTAGCCTCTGATTATTTTCCTTTCTTTCCTTTCAAATTCTGGATTTGCACCCTTTTTCCATTCCATTCTCCACTTTTTCCTGAGAAATAAAAAATGAAAATCTGTGGTGTGCTGTACTGTCCTTACACAGTCTGTTTCAAATAAACACAACAGGGGCTGAGATCCACAGTAGAAACCTGGAAAGCGGCCGCACCTTACTGCTGAATTAAGTTTGTTGTGTTCGCATGCATCAAGTGAAGTCTGATCCAAAGATCACTGATGTCAGTAGAAAGATTTCCATTTACTTACAAGGACTGTGGATGAGGGCTTTGGATTAGGGTTGTGATAATGACCAGTCACCTTATCTGGTAAAGAAAACGTCAATAAAACCCTGGGCAGTCAAAGTTTGTCATTATCACCTCCAGCCTCCCATCTGTGTTGACGCTTGCCCTCTCTCAGACACAGCGGCAGGCTAAAGAAAATGCAGATATTTCTCCCTCCAAGAACCTTGTGCTAGGATCCATGAGACATGATTTTCTCTCTGGAAATTCAATTTCTGAGCCCCTTACTGTCTCAAATGACCAAATGGAAAAGACAGTAATTGCTGAGAAACTTATTGACTTTTCCTTTTTAATTAATCCTAAGTGGAAGAAAACCTGCAGTTCCCTGTCCAGACAGTGTATGTGAGAGAGGAGGAGGGAAGAGAGAGAGAGAGGAGAGAGAATCATAATTAAAATAACTCAAATTAATCTTGGTGAGTGCTCCTGCCACTTCAGTGCTCTGAGTATAAGGGGAAAGTGTCATTTTACTCCAGCCTCTTTTGTTTCAAATGTCAGCTCAAATGAGGACCACCAGACAACAGTCCTGTCCCATCTGAAGGGAGGCTTTTCTGGTCACTACAGCACCTGCATCCTTCCAGCCACTTCGGTAGGTCAAAATGCCTCACATTTCCTCTTTGTGAGGCCTGAATGTGCATCATATTCAGCAAAATGAAAAAAAACCCTGCTGTCTAGGGAAGTGGGTGATGGCCGAGCCGCTCCCAACCCACGGATGAGCTTCCTGGGTGATCCCGGACGAGATGGGAGGGATGAACCCTCATGGCTCATCTCATGAACGTGGGCTGAGCAGGTTCCTATTAGCACCACATCCAGAAACCTTAGCTAGGTGATGTTTATAAAAGCGGAAGGTTTTCAGGTAGGCAGTGCTTTAGGCATGCTGTATTTCTCCAACCGAAATAGCACGGACAGACGTAGCTGGGCTGTCACAGGCCCACCTTTCTGCAGTCACAGTGCGACACATTCGCAACACATCTGAGCAAATACTGGACCCGTAAGGTTTGATTGACAAACCAAGTGGTGAAGATGACAGAGGGAAGGAAGAGGTGAACAAGAAACTTCTGCAGACGCTACACACACTGGATCGTCTGGCAGCACTCGGGTCTTTAGGACAGCGGTAAGCTCTGAATTTTGGCCTGCAAAATAGCCAAACTAGGCCAAACTGCTTGTCTTTGAGTGATGTCTTATTGATGGCAATGGAAGCTGACCTCAGAAAAAAACAAGTTAAGGGGGGAAGAGAAACTGCTGCTCAGAAACGGCACCGACCCACGTGTGCCACAGAAAGGAAAGCTCTTTCTTCCTGCCACTCCGCTGCAGACAGCAGCTACACCCCTTTACGCCCACGGCGAAACTGGCCCCGAGCGCATTTCAGAACATAGTTTAATGACAAGCGGCGACTCAGCTGACAATTAATGCTTTCTGCTGGAGAAAGGGGCTCTTGCTACGTTCGGCCTCCTCCAAAGAAAGAGCAGCCTCTTAGAGAAAGAAAAATAACCCAGAGACTTCATCCTGGTGCTTGACTTGCACTACGCAGCGCTCAGGAGGAGCAGGACTCAGCGGGAATTTACATGCTTCGCATTGCAAGTTTGTTTTATAAACCCCCAGCTTCATTCCCTGGCTCACAGAGCGTCCCAAGCCAATTAGATTACATAACCAAATGAAGTCAATTGCAGACGAGCACAAAAAGCTGCTGTTTGATCTGGGTTCAGAGAAACACCCTCCATCTAGTAATAGAAGCTAATGAAGGCCGACAGCTCAGGAGGCAGGAGCAATGTAGCTGTGCAGGGCTGGGACTTCAAGGCCACCCCCAGCCTCCGTGCAAGCGAAAGCGTGACTGGACAGAGAATCCGCAGTGCCGGCCACGCTGAGCAAGTCAGAGCTTCAGAGACCTCTTCAAGACCATCCTTTCCACCCCTGTGCCCCCTTCCCCTGCAGCCTCCCCCCCACACACACGCGTCTCAGTTCTCTCCAAGCTACTTTGTTTTATTTTAGTTTTCTTCCCGCTCGCTGAGAAGTTGCTGCTGGGATTAAAAAGGCATCGGGCAAATCATCGGTATGAAAGAGACACGCTGAGAAGCGAGCAGATTAACCCACTCTGCAGAGAAAACTCCTCATTTCTGGAGTGTTTGTTTTGAAAATGTCACTTCAACGGGTCATAGAATTCATGAATAAAATCCCATCCTTATTTCCATTCAAAAAGGAATAAAGATTTATTACCCAGCCTCACCAGGAAAGCAGTATTGACCCACTGATGAGTCAAGGTCTACAGCATTGCATACAGGAATATTTATTGCTTTTAATTACCATAAACTAGCAAGGAACTTGTTTTAATAGATTTTTATTATTATTGTTTTATTGTACTGAGGGAAATGTAAGTGCAGAGAAAAGAAAGACCGAATTGCCAGCAAAGCCTCCTGAGAATATATAGTGATGGAATGAAAGACAGCTTGATGCTGATGGGTTAAATAAAAGGTCACTGGCACTCAGGAGATCTTGGCAGCACGTTGGTAAACCTGCTTTGAAGCATCATTAACCCCATTTTACTGATGAGAAAAACAGAGGCAGGGAGAAGCCCTAAAGATCTCCAAAGACAGTAAGACAGTGTCTGGGATCCCCGGGGGAGGAAATTCAGAATCTAACTCTCAGAGAATATCGTTTCAAATGGTTGCTTCTAGTTTGCAAACTGGAACTGGTGAATTCAGAAGTGTAGGGATACTCTGGCACTAGAAACAAAGTGAACATTTAGGGGGCAGCTGCCTGATGCCACCCTCTGACACCAGCTCACACTAGTGACATGTGAGCTCCACAGAGTAACCTGAGTGTTACCCACTGCACATCCCTTGCTCAGAGGAAGGTGAAGACCACTGCCTCATATCTACATCGCATTCATTATGCATGGCCATTTCTCAGAAGAAAAGCCTTTCTTGGCAGGCTGTGTTTGAATGCATGTGTGCTGCAGCGCAAGAGAGTAGTCAGCAGAGAAATGCTAGTCATCACGTTACCTGCTCTGTCTCCTTTCACACATCCAGCTTTGCTTCCCGGCCAATGGTGACGGGAACCTTTCAGTTGGAGAAATGTTAGCAGGCTTGGTGCAACGGCAGGTGATTGACAGACAGCCTGTGATAATGAAGTCCATTTTTATTTTTTATCTCTTGTCGAGGTACAAGGACTCGGCCAGTGTCCCAGGTAATGAGTGTTCCCTCTCCCTCTCCCTCGCTTGGATATGAAAGTGTGTGTAGCCATGTGTAGCTGTGTTAACACTACATTACTAAAACCAATCCCAGGAGCCTGTTACTGCTGCACACCTCACTGACTCCGGCACTTCCTCACGTTGATTTGCATTCATGCAGTTTGTGTAAACAACGCTGTTTGGGGAATATAAATAACTGCAGCCAGGAATGCAGTTTGGCTGCTCGGCCTCAGGAGCTCAACAGTACCCTGCAGTTGCATTTGCAGGGCTGGAGCATGCTGCTGGGGGGGGCAACCCAGCTCCAGTCCCCAAAATGGAGGGTGCTGCTGCACCCCAACCTTTCTGCCTCCATCCCCAGCCCAAGAAGCCAACGACGTCCCACTGGAGACTGGTTTTCAAGGGGCCTTTTCATCCTGACATAAAAAAAACGATGAAAAAAGCCTTAAAAAAGAGCTCAATTTTTGTGCATTCATGATGCTTACATTTTGGGCCCTTTAGGGAGGTACAGAGTTTCGAGTTGTAGTTATCGGAGCTTCCTCTAGGTGTTGATAAAGGCAGACACTTCCAGAAAGTGATTCGAATTTTCAGTGGTCTGATTTACCTATGAGATGGCTGACTCCCCCCAATATATAGGACGAGTGGGCTGATTGCATCGTTGCCCCCATTAGGTGAGATAAACCCATATCCCTCAAGCTCACGCCCCTCTCCTCCAAAAAGAGACTCAGGATTTGTAATGTTTAGCCCAAATTTAGTTAAACAAGAACCCCAGTGTACACCCTGCTCAGAGGTATCATAAGAAAAAGTCTTCAGTATGAAATCAAGTAAAACTCTGCCTGTTTCAAATATGCTTTGACCCACGCTCAGAGATCTAAAGCCCAAAGAAATGCTCACACACACATGTTTGAAGTGAAGCTGCTATTGATCACCATGCCGTAGGGACAGCATACTCATGCTTGACCACCATAATTTCCTCATGATGTATTTGCTTCATCTCTCCTTGACTTCTGCAGGCAGGGGCAATGTCTTTAGAAGCACCACCTGGGAACTTGATGCTAATTAGTCATAAGCTTATATAAAACTCTCAGGTGGAGGCAACCAAACCAGATCAAGTATTTTTTTTTTTCACTCAGACTAAGAACAAAAACAGCTAAGAGCACTAAATATTAAAGGGATTAAAACTGAAATTTTCTGATCTTTTAAGGATTCACATAAAGCCTGGTCTGGAGTTGCAATCTTACATCCAGATTTGGATCCATATCCGCTCCTAAACTTAGCCTAGAAGATGACGTTTACAATTTTTTTCTCCTGAAATTTAAAATTCCAAGAAAATGTTGGCAGAATCTCCACAGACTTCTGAAGTCTGCATCTTTGCTTTACATTTAGTCCTTTCTCAATCTTTTTTTTTTTTTTTTTGCTTTTTCTTTAGCTGAGCTGAAGTAACTCAGATTAACAACACACACTCCATTTAATTGGCTTCATATGGTTCTATTTTAACATTTGGATTAGAATAATATTTCAGAAAATGACTGCTATTATTTTTTTAACAGATGGTGAAAGATCCACCAACATAGGAAGTGACTCACAAGTTGTACTGTAAATAATAAATAATAATAATAATAATAGTTCTGCTGACAGTGTAACAAGGGCTCTGATTTGCTATCACACAGGAAAGCTAATAAACCAAAGTGGAAAGCGCCTCAGAAATCTTTTGTTTTAATTAGCAATGAACAAATTCATTCTGCCAAATGCTGAACCCACTAGAACACTGGTGGTTTCGCATTTTGCTTAGGAGACAATTTGAAACAGTAAGGAGGAGTTGGAGGGGACAGCCAAACTCTAATGAGAAAATACAGTACATGCATCTCCAGCTGGGCTTCTTTCAGGGCCATTTCACAAATGGGGAAGTAAAAACAAAAAGCTGAAAAAATAATAGTGATTACAATATGAATTCATCCATATCTCCAGAGCAATGGCCTCCGCTTAGTACCAGCCCCCCAGTACAGCCTTTTTCCCTTTAAAATGCCCATGTGTAAGTACCCTTTCTTAATATATTTGCTCATGGTCGGATGCTGCACTTCATCCTCCAGCCACCTAAGTGGATTTGCACATGTTCTTCCCCCACACGCACTGCACAGGCAGAGCAGCTGTATGCTGTGCATGCCCTGCCACAAAACCCTGCACACTCCCAAAGGGCTGAGGAGAATCGGGGCGGCAATAAGAGGATGCCCCCAGTAGCAAAATTCAGCCTGCTGACAGATGGACTCCTCTGAGATTCCCCATGATGTGGGTGAGGTTATCAGGTGGTGAGATACTGGGTCCAAGCCTCAATTTCTGCCAGCTGGTAGACATTTTTTAATGGGCATGGTCTTGCATGGGTCTCATGCATCTTTGGGCAAGCAGGTGAATTACAATAGGTTCAAGGCTAAAGACGACGCTATCGTGGCCCTACTGCAAGCGAAAAGGGCTATCAGGCAGCAAGCCGTGCTCTACCTGAGTAATGCCTATACATCATGGCTGGCTCTAGAGACGTTCAGCTGTATCATTGAAGAGCATCTACTATATCATTTAGATCTAGCTCTCGATAGAATACCTTCGGTAGCTGGACAGCATGGTAATTGATTCTGTAGACAAAGAGGTAAAAGAATGGATGTACATACACAAGACTTTGGCAGAAGCTAACAACTCTGAGACTACGCCATGACTTCATTTCTTCCACGTCTGTGTGATTATCATTGTAGTGAATAAAATTTTTACAACCAGTGAGAGTTTTGGTTGTCTGTTGCTAGCAGAGAACAGACACAGCACTGCCCACTTCTGTTGTTGGTTCACAGTCACACTGTGGCTTCCTGACAGTGGGCTTAAAAAATAAATTCTCTGGGTTTTGAAAAAGCTGGATTTTCTTTCTTGGCTTACATAACAGAGCAAGGAAATGCAGGTCCAGATTTTAACAGCTCTGCCACCAACTTTTCCTGGCAAAGGAATGGTTTCAACTTTTATCCATGGGGGATATTTGACAATGTGACCCTCCTTCTCTCCCCAAGATCTTGCAACTTCAGAAATGACTTCGGGGATGAAGTCAATGTGAAAAGGGTTTCATCAACTTAGATCTCTCCCGGCTTGCTTAGCTGCTGCTGGTAGGAGTCACCAGCAGCTTCTACCCCACCTTTGCTTGTCAGAGCTCACTCCATCTTTTATCATGCTGAGAAAATGGAATAGAATGGAGACAGAGCAGAGATGTTCACTGTCCACGAGGAGCTGTATGGCTGAATTATTGCAAGCAGCCAAGGAAACTGTGACCAATGTGCCACAAATTTCTGCAGCTTCCCTTTCCAGATTACAGAGCAAAGTGGAGCTCTACCAAGGAGTGTTTCCTTTATTAGAAATGACTGATATCCCTCACACTGCCAGAGACCAGCAAAGGACCCTTCTCTGAGCCAGGTTGTCTGACATATAGTGGCTGCCTTCTTACAAGCTTTTGTAGACAGGGAAACATGAATGATTTGTTCTCTCCCTTTGCTGTGCACAGAAGCATCTGGACCTATTCCACCATTTGCCTGTCTGTCCAGCTACCTTATGTCTACATAAAACTACCTCCTGCCATAGCACCTAAGTGACTCCCATATAAAACTGACAGGAGAAAAGAAGTCCCAGCAGACTTGAGAGATAAAGGAAAGGAGGAACAGAGGTAGTCTGGATGAGTTTGGTTGCAATACAATACCAAGATGCTGAAGCCTCACTATCACACAGGTATGCCAGGCCCTGATTTGCTCTATCTGTGGAGTATAACTCAACATCTGAACTCTAACAAATTCTCTGCAATTTACTCTGCAAATTCAGGTTTGATGGGACATCAAGGGCTCAAGCCCACAACGAGCTTGTTATCTCCTTCAGTGATTGAGTGCTTTAGATTTCCCCAGTGGGGACTCATTCTGACTAGATGTAGGTGTAATTCTCTACATCTGAGTTAATCATCTGGACTCCCTTCATCATCAAGGGAGGGAAATAACACACCTAGGGCATGACTCATCTGACTTATTAGATGTGTCCCTTATGCACATCCAGGGTGCAAGTAATCACCTGTCCTGTACAGTTGCTGAGACGAAAGAGGAACATACACTTGGAAAAATTCACAACAGGTTAAGCCTGTGCCAGATTTTGATGCTTACCCTATCCTTACCCAGAGCCTATCTCAGAAGGTATCTGAATTTCTGAATTCTTCTCATAATTAATTCATAGTTAATCTTGAATAGGTGTGATTTTAATAATCATTCAGTAGATCTAATACTGCAGAATTGCCGCACCATTGAACTTGAAATTACATGAAATGAGACAGCTATTTAAATAATGGCCTCTTCTGAGCTTGGGTGTTTGGGGTTTTTTGTTACAGAGATATCCAGAAGCAGTAAGTCGCTGTCATGATGTTACACCATTTCTGCAGCCATGTAGCCAAGACATTAATATATTTTAGTGAGTTACAATCTACCTGGGAAGCTACTTGCCTACTTATCTGCAGTTTCACAAATGATAATAAGAAAGGGTCTATTCATTGCTTAGAGCTTTCTATTATAGAATTATAATGGGTGCTCTTTGTATTTATTAATCAGTTAAAATGAAGTAAAATATTGAGCTTTAAATTACTTTGTACATTAGATAGTTAATGGTCATCTCAATTAGCTGTACTTCCCCCACATATTTTTTAAATGAAACTGTGTGCTTCTGGTCCAAAGTTGGGGACCACATGTATACAGTGTGCACTAATTCAAACATTATACATGTCATGTAAAACACTTTCGGTGTAGCTTTACTCATTTAACTGAAGCCAAATCTGGAATAAGCTTTCTTCTCTCCTCAAGTTTTTTGAACTTCTCACCATTAAAATGACTGATGGATTGCAATGAGTAAATAAGTGGAGATTTAATACAAGCCTTGATTGACAAAAGATCTTTAAAGTGACTTAACAACTGAGAAAATGACTAATCATGACTAATAACCAAATAGCGATACATTTGGGGACAAAGGGACATTCAGGTTTCTTTAAAGCATCTTATGTTGCAGTCATACCTGAGCCCCCTGGAAATAAAAAACCTGAGATTTGTCTTTTCAAGTTTATTTTTGCCCACACAATTCATATAAGTGTCCATATGAACTGGAGAATGAGAAAGGGTACAAAATTTAGGAGTATCCTTAGAATGATTTTGCCTAGGTTGCCTATAAGGATTTCGGTGCCATTTATCAATGGAGATAGATAGCCTAATCAATTTTAATTTAATAGTGTCCTATATTGAAGTGACTTGGTTCCATAAGTTTATAGCATGTTCCAGCCATCTTATTTGCTAAAATGCCAGATAGTAGAACCACTTTTTCTTATGGCACTGGTGATACATTCCAACATACTATCCCATGGGATTTATACATCAGAATTTTCATCAACCTCATTAGATTCACCCTCTTGCCTTCTTTTATATTACAGATTGTTTTCTGTCATCAAGTCCATCCTTTGGCCTGTGGCTCACCATAGGCTTTGGGTTCCTCTTTTGAAGGCTTGGTGGGAAAAGGATGAAAAACAGCAGAAAACACCAACTCTATGACCAGAAACATTGTGTATGTGAGGAGAGAGATTAACAGGATTACTGAGATGGACCAAACAATTTCTAGCCCAGCCATATGTACAACCCACAGTATGTGTCTAGAAGTGAAAAGATTTTCCAGCTGAGTTAGACAAGGCTATATATCATTGTGAAAAGATTATAATTAAGGAGGGAGCTTCACAGTCCTACATCATTATAAGAAGTCATGTGCTTCAGTTTGCAAGTGGCCACGAGAAGGGTCAGTCCAGAACACTCTGAAGAGGAACTGGTGAAAGATACTGGATGGGGAAAATCCTGCATCTGGGCTAGGAAAAGTAACTACAGAAGAAGACACTTCTGCGCACCCCGGTGGGGTGGTGGCTGAGTGGTCCACCACTGCAAAAATTTAATAGCCTGGCTTATGTTTGAATCTGTTTGGTGTCATCTGGAGCACTGATTCTCATGTGCACCTGTTCTTTTGGCAGTTAATTGCTAGATCATTTAAAACATGCTTTCTGGGAGGACCTGCCATTCTCAAGACACTTAAAAGTGATGCCATCCAGACAAGGAAGAGAAATTATGATGTTCTTCAGGAAAGCAGCACAGCTCAATCACTGGGATTTGCACACCCCACAGTCAAAAAGCTGGTCTATTTGATATTAACTTCAGGCACTAGGTAGGTTAGAAACCAACAGCATCTCCATGGTAGGATCAGGATTTATTACATTAAAGACTGTGACTTGAAGAGGTAGATTTTCTCTCCTTGCTCCACATGCATCCTGTGCCTGGCAGCAGGAATAGCCCCATCCCCACAGTTGAACTAACAAAATAATCACCTTGCAGAGGTTCTGCAGACCTCAGGGGAAGCAAAAGAATTGATGATCCACTTCAGGACTTTTGTTTTACTCCCGTTGGCCCATGCCCAACCCAGCTCCAGATTGGTTTCCTTCCTAGGTCTGCTTTATTTTTAAGGGAAAAAATAAAGATGGCATTTTTCAGAGCTCCATCTGGGTCTGACTCCAATGGATAGACTTACACCATCTTCCCCCCCCCCTCCCCCAGGTCTCTGGTACCCATCTACGCTTTGGGCCCCTGTGTGGTGTTTAGCAGAGTGATGTCTCCCTGTGGGAAGGACTCTGCTATTGAGTATGGGAATATGGCAGCAGAAGGAGAAACAGCACAGGAGAGAGCCTTGACTTAGAGAGCTTTTTCATCACCATGTGCCACCATCCATGACCCCTTGTATGACGAGCCAAGGGGCTTTTCTGATTCCAATTCTGATTTGATAAGTGGAGGGAAGCATTGGGTTTTATAGCCCTGTTGAACATAAACATTGATTTTTAAGGCCTAATCGTCTGCTGCAGCTGAACGACATCCAAGGATTTTTTTTATTATTATTTCTGTAGCAGAAATTGATCAGCTGGAGAAGGGAGGAATGAAAAGGAAGCAGAGAAACAGCTGCAACTTAGTTTTTTGTGTTGCCCAGGCAAGGATGCTGCCGCTCTGTCACTCACACAGCCCCCACTCTGCTTGGGATGCTGCCGGCAGCCAAGGATGTGCTGCTGAATGAGCCCTTGTCAGCTGCCATCCTCGCTGGCTGGCTCGCTCATAGCTCCTATTTAGCTTCCTCGCTGGCTCCCTCATAAATATTCACACCACACAGCCAGCGGAAGACATTGTTTTTTCCTTAATTTCCATATTCAGCATGACATCAAAAATGATTCAGAGACGGGTTCAGCAGGGGCTGTGCATCCAGGGAAGAGGACAAGAGAGAACAAGGTATATATGTTGGATGGAGGTGGGGGAAAGAAGACAAGAGCACACAGCAATGAGGGAGACAGGGAACAAGGTGAGGAGCATGATGGAGGTAAAGAGACAGAGCTGGGGATTAACTTGGTCGAACAATCACAGCAAAATGAAGCTGTTCCCATTCATAACCCAGGCGATCCATGTCCTCATCAGGAGGTTTTCATAAGTGATTAATGGTTAATTTGTTAAAATTCAATGAAATCTTGTTTCCTCTCTTTAAATTAGAATTCAGGGAGAGAGGGAGAGAGAGACAGTCCCAGCCATCCCCTGCTGCTTCGCGACAGAATATAATTCATCTGCCAGAACTGGCTATTGCTTTCAAAGGATTACAAATAAAATAGAAACATAGCCTGGGGCAGCAGCCATGGAGCTCTGGAAGCCTCTGGAGAGTCAAAGGGGCAGAGGGGAGACCTCGACCCCCTGAGTGTGTTGGCAGGCAATCTTTGGAATGAAGCCAGAATCAGCATGGTCGAATCATGGGCGGTTCAGTCCCATGAATCCTAATCAGGACAACCTAATCTCCTGCCATGGGACATGACTTCTACTCCTTGCATCATGATAAGGAAGGCCCAGGATGAGCCCTCAAAATGCATGGGGGGTGATTTCTACACATTGCACCCATAAATGTTTGGGAGACATGGGCACTAGTTTATGAAGCAGAGTGGAAGGAGCATTTCATGGGACACACACACTGGGGATTAGACTACTTTTTGTTCCTTCCTGTTTTATTTCATTAGTGAGACATTTTACTAGTAGTATGTAACTACTGCTTATACAGAGAAAAATATATATAACTGTTTGTGAGCTGTTACGGAGATAACCTTACTTCAGCTGTCAGACTAATTTACTTCTATATAAAGTCATTATCCTCATGAGATATTTCAGTGTATCTCAAGCCACTGAATCTGACATTAGATGTTATGTTCCAAACCACAGACCTTGCCCTTATTTGCCTGAGACAGAGAACATCAAAGATTCATAGCTTCCATTGATAGAAAGGGATTTAGTCAACAGTACTCTAGTGGTAGGTATTGCAACACACAATTCAGTACCTTAGGACTGTCTCTTAGACAGACATCCAGGTTGGAGACAAAACCAGTGAGAAATAGCAAATTCTCCACATGCCATGGTAGATGTTCTAGTAATTAACACTTTAAAAAAAATATATATATACATTTCATTTTCCACTCAATTAAGTTCTGTGTCAGTTACCAACTATGTGATGTTGCTACAGTGTCTGCTAGACTGAAAAAGACTCTATTACTGATTTCTCTAAGCATAAATGGAAGGGGGTTTATCACTTAAGACTTTGAAATATTTTTAAAATACCTTCATTCTAATTTTAAAAGAAATGTTAGGGGATTTTCAGGTTTTCTTCTGTGATTTTATGAACTATACAGAAAATTTCGTTGTTTCTATTTGATTGTTAAGCTGAAATGCATCAGTGCAAACTCCAAGTGAACTTTCAGGGTTCCCCCTTTTTCCAGGGACTGCGTTTCAGCAGAAGTTCGACTACTAATTTATACTAACTTCTTTCTTCTGAACGGAAATCTGTTTATCTGAAAATTCTCAACCCACTTCATTTGAAAGCTCCGTCTTATATACATCTTTCTAAGGGAAAAATCATGGAAAATACTTTAACTTATTATTCATTTTCAGATGGCACCTCTAGTTCCGTTACATGGCTTCTCCAACCACATAACTAGTAAAAAATGCAATTGCTTTCAACCAGTGTTGAAAGCATGAATGTAACACACCTCTGTTGCTATGAAAAACACAAAAAAAGCATTAGTTCATTTGGTGAGCAGCAGATAAGATTATTGCAGTGACACCAAGGCCTATTTATGTGGTTTACGTACATTACAGTGAACATCAGTATTGAGGTTTATGTTTTTCTGCCATGGAGAACCTAACCTTTAATTATGGTGGAAGAGTCATTCCAATTCTATTCCCTAATTATAAAAGATTAAAACTTTTTCTTTGAAAATACTCTTATGAGTAAAATTTTTCAAGATTCTTCCCTGAAAATGATGAGATTTTCTTTTTGATTTTTGCAGGGGAAGAAACAGCCTTCTTAATAAGTGTATGGGTACTGGGCCACTTTCAGGTTAGCTGTGCGTGAAATAAAAAGCTGAATTTATTCAGACATTGAAGAATTCTTCTGATGTTTTGTGGGGTTTTTGTTGGTGACTGAGAGTACTAACTGGTTTTGGTACACTTAATGGCTTAAGATACATTTGTCTTTGCTTTTATGCAGTGCTATCACTGCATAAGGGTCCAACACTTTGATTTAGCACAGTTTTTGGACAGCAACACACTTCCACTACAAGGAAAGGTGAAAAAATTAGACCCCCAGTTTACTGACTGCAGAAGTATACCCTGAAAACTGTTGCTCTTCCAACCTATAGATGTCATGCTGTCTTGCATTACAATTTCCTGTGCAGTTATATCCTGTAATCACATTTCCCCAATTTTTCCTGACTGTATTTTTGCTGTTTCTGCTAAGACCTATGACAAGATGTTCCAATCAAGATTGAGGCCCTACTGTGCCTCACACAAAACAAAACCTTGTAAGACCCTGTCCTTGTCCCCAGTAGCTTGAATGCTGCAGAGGAAAAGCAAAGAGTCGGAAGGCAATCAAGAGGTGCACAGATAGTACATGGCTCATTTACAGTCTTTTGGCAGGTCACAGGCAAACCATTAAATTCTGTAGCTTCTACCCTACCTCTGTCTGATGCTGTATTACACTGAATTACACGTATGTGAGAAACAGTACAAGGACTAGAAACGCAGAATGGAAAAGGGGTCTGTGGGTGCTCAACATAGGTACTATGTTATTTAAGTCACAATGTATTTGGTCTCTGAACTGCCATTTAGAGGTCTAAAACTTCCAAGCTTGGAAATGTTGACCCTTCCTCTTGTGAAACGTTCTGGCTTTTGTGTGTTTAGAGCATCCACCTCAATTCTGCATTTAAATAGATGTTTGTGTTTAATGATTACTCCTTATCTCTTCCATACAGTGTTAATAAGAAATTGAAAATAGTTCTGCTGTACTGCATGATCCATTGCACCTGGGCATCAACTTTCAAGAAATGACATTTCCTGAATACTGCTCATTAAGATTCAAAAGCACCTTGTGATACATACAAATCTTATGAGCCCTAGATTAAAGATGGGTACCTGAATAAGAGGCACGTGGAGTGACCCTCCAAAAAGAAGCACAGCAAGAAAATGTCAGAGCAATGAAAGGCATGCAAATATTTTCTTTCCAGTTCCTTTTAGACAATATCCCCACTGAATCCAGTGAGAAGTAATACACTATATCCAATGCTCAGCTCACTCAAACTGACATAGACATAGTGAATTCATTTGAGTTATGCTGAGTTACACCAACACAATAGCCAGTGCATCACACTTATTCAAATTTAAATATTTTTCCCCTTCTTTGACTAAATCAGAGTTGTTTTCCCCCTGGAGCATCAATAGTGAAATACTTGAAGTACTTATTTATTGTAAATTCTCACTTTAATCAAGTGATTCTTCAGTGGGCCTCATTTAGCCTTGAAGTAATTGTTTTACTGATGCTTCAGCATAAAGAGATTGGACAATTCCTGATTAATAAGTTTCAAAACATATTGTCTAGAACAAGCAAGCAGAGCATCACTCTTAAAAATATGGCCGCATGGATGACAGAGTATCTAGGCTGTGGAGCAGATATACGCATGCCAGTGGAGCTAGAATTAAAAGCTTGATCATTTTTATCCTGTTGAAGCAGGATCCACCTGGCATTACAGCAGAGGTGGATTGTCAGTGACAATTCTCCTGCTTCCTCTTAATGAGTTTTCCACTCATTAATATTTGCATTATTCAAATCAATGACAACAAGGTTAGAGGCTTCCCACTGGTTGTTGCAACAATTTGGATTGATTGACGAGTTTTCAGAGAAGAGTGAAAGGAGTGAGAAAGAGATAAGAAAAAGCAGTGTACAGTCTTTGGAAATAATGGCCAATGGAGGACGAAGGCAGAGGTACTTTTCAATGTGGGAGACAGGTACCCTGGAGAGGTTGAAAGAGCTGAAAGGAGGGACGTTAGAGACTGTGCAGTAACTATGATTCTTCCTGGCCAGGGCTAGGAAATTCAAGTGGATCAAGACACCTAAAAGAGGACCCAGCCAACACAGTGCACACACCGGTGCCACAAAACTGCAACAGAGTGAGTCACCAAGGGGGCTCAAGCTGATTGCATGTATATATAAAACAAGAAGCCTCCCTGAAACCGAAGTCTTTCTCTGCCAACACAGTGCCAAGCTTTTGAGCCGAGACATTTGCACTTTTGCCCAACACTGTGATCTCTACACGCTCCTGCAAGGATGTAGGTGTCCTGCAAAGGCAGGTCCATCCTTTGAGATGGGAGGGAAGAGGAGCTGGATATTCCTGTTCCTCAGTGAACTTCCCTTTGAGATTCTTGGGGCTCCTCAAAATGGCCACGTAGAGGATAATATCAAAGGAAAGCCAAGTCTTGTCTTTCCAGTTGATTTTTCAGAGGTTTCTTTTGATGGTTTGACGATCTCCAAGAAAAACTCGTTAGAAGTTTCCTCTTCAGTCTCTTTCTGCTGAAAGTCCTGACCCTTTCTCATTTGCTATAAATTTAGCTTTGGGACAGGATCCTTAAAACAACAGTGAGTCATGACCAAATGTCTAGTATCACCAATGCCACATACCATCTGGGAGGAAGGTGTAATACCTACAAAAGTGTGTTAGCAGTGAACTGGCCATTTTAGCAATTTTGGTAATGTACCTGGACAGAGTCAGATCATCTGGCAGTGTCCGATAACTCATTTCTTTTGTGTGGGTAAGGGCATAAGGAAAGTGTCAGTCTCGTCTGCTTAGCTGAATCATTGTCTCACCACAGCTCTTAGAGCAGTCTGATAAGGTAGAACTGATGTGTCATATGGCCAAACTTTGCATCGCAGTAATCGTCCCATACTCTGTTTCCATCTCTTCTCCCACTCAAGCAGAACAGAGCCCATGCATCATTAATTTATGTTGCTTGTCATTCTTATCTGTCCCTAGGCATTTAA
Organism: Haliaeetus leucocephalus; assembly: GCF_000737465.1. Lineage (NCBI taxonomy): Eukaryota > Metazoa > Chordata > Aves > Accipitriformes > Accipitridae > Haliaeetus > Haliaeetus leucocephalus. The sequence goes on along the minus strand of NW_010972742.1, from coordinate 7,013,007 downwards.
GACAGCAACAGAAACAAACACTAAAACTAAAATCCCACATAGGCATTAAGGTTCAGAGATACTGCCTTGCAGAAAGGGAGGCAAGTTTGCTGGCTCATTAAGACTGGGTATTTTCCTAATGGGAGTTTCTTCCATCTTTGCTTGCTTTTCCACCCATCGGGATGCAATTTTAGCTACTCAATACAGTCAGCCTGATTTTGAAGGCACTCTTACATGCTGCTTCACCACTTTCTGGTGGTTGAAGAAATTAGTAAGGAATAATGAAATACTGCTAAGAATCTTCACCTTGACTAGTCTCATCTCCACTGTCCCACTCCTTCCTGGTTTCCTGGAAGGGATGGATTTGAAAATGTTGAAAATGTTACAGGGTAGGGGGCTGAGAAATGCATGCTTGTTGCTGTTAGTGTTATCATCTGAGGAAGCATGAACACACAGATAGACAGCTCAGGCTGATAGACACTCTGCAACCAGCCCTCGGATCTCTAAGAGAAAAGCAAGGAGTCCATCGCTTCCTGTCAGTCTGTTAAGCAGCAGGGGAATAGAAAGGACACAGAGAGGTCAATCTTTGCTCAACTCAAGAAATAATATGTATAAGGATGAAGGAGATCATTTCTAGCTTCAAACTGCAAGGATGTGACTGATGCCACCTGAGAAGAGAGTGGCAAAGGCTCAGCAATGCCAAGATAACACTCTGGCTGAGACAGAAGGAGAGCCTTTAAGCACATTTCTTCTGCAAGTCTGGCCAAAGCTCAGGGAACCAAGATAAGAGCCTGACCAGTGCAGAGGAGACCAGTCTGCAGCTGCAGCAAGTCCACAATAGCAGTTCACTGAGGCAAAAGAGAAGCAGCTAAAGGCCATAGTGATTTCAGATCATTATCTCTACTACAAGGCTACTGTTGCTAAACCAGAACAGAGCTTTCTGCCAGGGTAAAAGCTTTTAAAAGCAGGAAAATATGCCTCTACCAGGAGTCTTTGCCTTACATTCATATCTTGGCACTGTTATCCTGGAGGGTCCCAAATCACTGGAAAGTGTTGGTGGTCAGGAAAAGGGACCTAGGGATCTCCTGAGCCCGCGCAATTGGGTGACTATGAACATGAGCTGCAGGCTGTCCTGGTTCCTGGACTGGTACCACTAGCAGGGTACCTGCACTGCTGGAGTCACAGATAGACAGCACGTGGGAGAGTTCACCAAGCCTCCTGATTCCCTTTCCCTAAAACTCTTTGATTTAATCCAAAAGCATCCTGCTCCTAGGATTCCAGGTCTCTACCGACAGAGTTTACCCTGGAAGCTAACAGCCTTACTTAATCTCAGCGTGGCTTTGCTCTAAGGAGGGAGACGCAGCTGCCAAAAGGAGTCTCCTCTGCTAACCTGCCTTCCTGCCGCAGGAGTGCGGCTCTGGGGTATTTGGGTTGCAATCATTCCCTGATTTTCGGCACACGAAGGGCACGGGGCTGAACAAGATCCAGTTGCTAGCGTCGGACAGTGGCACAGGCACGGCATCGCTGGGAGGGAATTGGCACTGTCCGTGTCTCCTTGTCTGCTGTTGGGGCACGGTCTGGAGGAAGCTGTCACCACACAGGTCCTAGCTAATGTGGGTTTTCATACAGCAACAAGAGAGACCTTTGAGGTAGGATTGTAAAATTCACTGTGCACCAGCAAATAGAATAGATGAGGAAAGCGTGGGGAGGGGCAGGGGGGAAATAAGTGAGAGCATACAAATTAAACAGCAGCATTTGAAATCTAATCAAATATTCCCTCAATTTACTCACCACCCCTGCAGTGCTGTGCAGCTTTTTTGAGGTTTTATTCCTTATTCTCTTTTAAAGTGACATTTACATTAATTTACAGTACTAACATGAAACCTTATTTAAAAGCTGAGAGGATTTGTAACTTTTTATTTTTCAGCGGCTGTCCTTGAGTTTCCAACTGACTAACAAGGAGTCTTTAGTTTTATTTCATGCTTGCAGGAGTGGATCCATAGTCTCTTCAAGGTAAGTTCCTGCTGCTCCTGTTAAACACGGAAGGGAGACCATCTTGGTGGGTTCAGGTGGTAATTGGCTGCGAAGCAGAAACATTCCATCTCTGTAGCCCTCCATACTCCAAAGTGCCTTCAGTGCCTGTAATCAGCGCTGGAGTCTATTCCAGCTTCAAAACCAGGGACCAGCTGCATTTGGGGGGATGCACTGTAATCAAAGTGTCATACAGAGAGGTCTATGTTTGCTTTGAACTGGTGGGATTTTATTTCAGGTTGGCAGAGAGGGACCTGGCTGGAAAAATGGGGTGAGCATATGCATCTAGAACAGGCATTTCGAAGTTCATTTCCCAACATTTTTTTTTGCTTTCTTGCTTTTCTTTTTGTTCTCCCCCTGCCCCAAAAATGTTAACAAGCTAGTAGCAGTGCCCAGTGCATTATCCAGGAAAGGTGCTGGCACCTTCTTGCCTTGGCCAGAAGTGAGAGCAGAGGATCTCTTGTGTGGTCCTGGGACAGGACAGATGTGCAGTTCACAGACACAGATTCTCTCTGGTGATCCAATTTGTCCCCTTTTCCTACAATTTCTTTCCTTTTTTTTTTATTCCCTAATTAACACAGGTAATGAATTGCATATGGCCACGGCATTTACTTCTCTGTGTGAAATCTGTAGCAGCTGCATTGTTTATCAGTTCAATATGTTTACTACAGATGCCATTTCTGTGTGACAATTAAGTTGTTTAAAATCTCCTTTTCCCACCCGCTATGTCCCTCCCCAGCCTTCCCGTCTTCTTTCCAACATGCATCATTGCAACGTGATTCCTTTTCCAGGCTGATGCCACACTCCAGCTAAAAGATCAAATCTGCCAGTGGTCTGAATGTTGTGCGGCCATTTAAATTGATGGGAAGTTCTGAAATATTACTGTATTTTCACTCCCACCAAACGCAAGGTAAACTGACCACCAAGGGTGCAAATGATGGAAAACCAGACCCAGAGCCTTTTGCGTGAGACTAACAAAAATTGATTTACCTTCTTTCATTTAACCATGAATGGATCCTACACATCTTTGGAGAAATATTGTGCTCTTCAGACCTTTTCAAGTGTAATGACATCTGAAATGTACATACTTTACCAGTGCTATTGAACTGGACTGTGAAATAATCTTTGAACCACGTCAATATGGCAAAACACACAGAGGGGGCATGATTTACTGAGGCCATAATTAAACATTGAATTTGCCTCTCCTCTGGGCTCAGCTGAATTCCCGTCAGCAGCCTCTACAGCAAATTGTTGCAACCTAATGTCCTATGTGTTTGGATTTTGTTAATTTATTTCCTGCACCTCATTTTCCTGGAACGAATGCGGTTATTTATGGCACAGCAGCAAACACTTTACATTTATGGGGGGTTATGAATTTCAGTAATGGGTTTTGTGGCAATTTAATCTGTCCCAACTATGAGGCATTTTACAATGACAATTAAATTATTATTAAAAAAATAAACCTCAAATGACATTCTTATCACTTATCAACATATCAAAAGTTTCACCATGTTGCATTTTTGGACTAGGTTATAAATATTCCTCTGTGCTTTTTAGAGAATCCTTGCTATAAACTCTGAGTGAACTTAATTAACTTCCACAGCTTATTTGAAAGGAAAATTCTTTACACATTTCAGTGTCAGTGAATGAAACATTTTTTTGAAAAGTTGGTTTATTATATGTAAAAGCGTATGCCAATGCTTAATATTTAAAGATTTAAATTTGGTGTACTACATTGACTCCTGAAGAGGAGATCACCCCATGGGGTGGGAGTGGTAAATTTGTGAATTTTCTTGTCCTAACCTCATGGGGGAAAAAGCTTTTATTTCCATCGGTCAGCACTGTCTATGAAAACTGATCAAAAAAGTGTCAAGTATGTTAATTTACACTCCATTAAATTAATTTTAATGCTGGCCTGCTGAGTAGCTAATTTTCAAAGCTAAATATCTTGGCTCTTTCAAAACTTTTTTTTTTCTCTCCTCCAAAATACCCAGAATACTCCACTTCTTTTGGGGGAGCTGGGGACTTAACATCTTCTTCAAGATTCAATATAGATGTGCAACTTTGTGTGTGAGAGAGAGAATGTAAATTCCCCCTCTCCACCTCCTCTCCAGAGAGTGGCAAACGAAAACTTTCATTACGAAAGACTCCTCAAAGTTATTTTCAAATCTCTGTCTGAAAAAATGACCCCTAATGCACTGATTATGGTAATGCCTAGAGGCTCAGTGAGATTGGGACTATATTTTGCTAAGTGCTATATAAAATATCAGATGGTACCTATTCTAAAGAGCCTGCTATCTCAGAAGACAAGGCAGACAAAAGACTGGGTAAAAGGAGTGGAATTACACCTATCTGCAGATAAAGCAGGCTATTCTAATTATCATGGTGCTATCAGACGGCTTGTGATCAATTCCTTGTTCAGCTGCCACCTCCTCCAATCCCCCCCAAGCCACAATTATGATTTTAGGCAAGTCAAGGAGTCTCTCCAAATCTCCATTCCCCCTGTGCAAGACAGCGGCAATAGCACTGCCCCATCTCATGGAGGAGGTTGGAGGATGAAATTCACAGCCGAGTGAAGGAAGACACATAGGTCATATACAAAGTCTGCCCTCAGCTGACCACATTTCTAGCCACAGGAGACTACTGTCTTTTAGATGTATATGTGTGTTACATGCTGTAAGCACTCATACCCCCTGGGCAACAGCTAACTCAGCTATGAAGCCTCAGCAAGATCACAGGGCTAAGTGAACCCTTGTTCTCCTTCAGGAAAGCAGTCTGCACTGAATACAATTTTCTTCCTGCCTTTAAGTACCCCACATCACCTAAGAACAACGGTATTCTCTGATTTTGGAATGTGTGGAAACTACTTCCCATACACGTCACCCGGGATCCAAATTTTCCCCCAGATAGGTGAGAGGCAGAAAAGGGTTCAGGACCTCAGCTAGTGGTGGGTAATGATTTGCCTTGGTCTCTTCTATTTCACTAAAACAGGAGAGATCCCAGATTCAATACCAAATTGGTGCAGCTTCAATATTGCAAAGGATCAGAGCATTTAGTCTAACACTCCTGCCCCAGCATATATCCATACAACCTGGTTTTTTTTTTCAGACAGCTGAACCTGGCTAAAGCACAACCTGGTGTTGAGCCAGAACCTCACTTTTTGAGCCTGTATCCTTTAGCATCCACTGGAGCATCCAGTACCCAATAGCCTACGTGAACGGAGGAACTAGAAACTTAGCTTCCATTCACAAAGAATTAAAATCATACGTGCTGTCAACCAGAAAGTTTGCTGTTACCTGGGACGTGTACAGAGTCTGTTGGAGACATTGCAATTCTTAGTATTTTTTTCAGCCCACCCTGATGATGCCTCTCTCCACTGGGATATGTAACACAGCCTTCAACGATTTGTCTTTAAGCAAGAAAGCATTACCTGTAAAGACAAAAACCCACCTGTAAGAAAATGAGATTCCCTGGGGTAAGGGAATCATCCACCTTGATAAATCAAACTGCACTCCTTAGCAGCTGAAAGGCAGTCTTGTAACTTGTAAATCTATGAAGACAACCTGCAGGTGTTCCAAAGAAGCATCCCAGCACCTGCCCAGGTCAAGAGGATTTTCCTGCTTAATTAACAAGGTTATTTTGTTTTCCCCTCTTTAATTCCAAAATGGTAAGTAATTGGGGAATCAGCTTAGAGAGACTAAAAGGTCTTGATTGCTAGTAAGCAAGCCCCTAGGTTAAATTCAGCCATGGAAGCCTTGCGCTGGTGGCAAGAAGAGAAATGTTTACTAGAAACTACAACCCCTATGGTTCAAGCTTATGTCTCTTTCCCACTGTGCCTTTGAATTTAGCTACATTTTCTGCATTTAAAAACTTGTGAAAAAAAAATTTATAACTAAGATCTAAGGGAATTAAAGCAAAACTTTATAAATGTTTTGCTTCCAAACAAAAATGTGGAGGCACCTTCAGAAGCTTTGTTCTCTTTTTGCTTATGCTTTTTTATTCTACCTTCAGAAGAAAAAAATTAGCAGGAGAGGGCTTCCTCCCTCAGGCTGCATGGTGAACGGACATGGTTTTCAAGACGGCCCCATGCAGTTCACTAGCAACAACTTCAATGTTCCTAAACTTTCAGTGGCACTGCATGAGAGCCTGCAAACTTGGGGTAAAAAGAAAAAAAGCCTGTGAAATATGGTTTGGAGGAATGTCTTTTTTTCACTCTCAGGATATGGAAAGAAAAGCTTATGTTTTGTATACGATTTTCCTCTCTTGAATGAAACTTTTTTTGTTTTAACACTGAATAGGTTTCCAAAATGAATTAACAGTTCTGCCAAAATGGTTATTGGGGCAAGGCATGCTTGTCCTTTAGAGGATTTGGGAAGGCAATGTGTCACTTGCTATGAAGAATTCATGACAAGTTCTGAAGAATAGTCAGAAAAGCACAGACATTCACACTCTGGAGTACATCTTCACTGCAAGCAGAAAGCGACAGCGTCTGCACAGAGATTTCTTCCTCAAAAACAAGGGGTAAAGGAAAGAAAAACTTTCTGAATTCACATAGTCAAACACTGAAAAATGGCCACAATCTAGGCTGAACTGATTCTTTCTGAAATCCATCTGCACCAGGAGAACTGGAGCTGTGACTAATACATTATCTTTGGGTCAGCTGTGGATCAAGTTGAATTTGGAAGGAGAAATCTTAGGTCACAGATAGGTGATCTCAGGCAGCCAAACAGGCTCCCCTCCAGCCATCATTGCACTTAATGGGTCTGGAGACGATATATGACTGCTTCTCCCACAAACTGTAAACCTGATAAGAAATTAACTATGGAGAAGAAAAGGGCTTTTTCCTTTTAAAGAAGCATCACAGAATAAACATTAAATGAACTTCAAACTCAGCCACTCAAAGATGTAGCACATGGATTTGGTGACAACAGATGCTGTAATTCTGTCTGTCTCCAACAAGATGACAACTGCTACAGTTAGCATGCAACATTTCACTTCAGTAATCTGAATTTATGTGAATTGTGAATTGTTAAAGGTAGTTGTCCAGGCTTTTTTTATTATAACATAAAGATGGATAGGCAACTCTAAAGTGTTGTTCATCCTATTTTATAAACCTTTGTTAGAGAAGCTGTCTGCCTCTCCCTTGACTATGGAGGAAGCTTAGGAAGCTGGGTTAGGCAAAACACCAAAACACCAAATTTTAAAGCAAGAGGCGATTAATCTCATGCTTAAACAGCATGTCATGTATGCCTCTATCTTGATTCTACTATGTGTTCATGCATCTCAGTTCTACAAGGACAAATGGATACTTGTCATAGAACATACGAAAATGTCTATGTTGGAATGGTATTTCTTGCTTTAAAACACCCTTTTACTTTGGTCTCCTGAAAAATTACTCTCTATATTGTACTCTACATATTGTGGAGTGTTTCTAAAGCCCCCCCCCCCCCCTTCATCCTGCAATCCATACTTACAAATCATTGAAAGTGTTTTCTCCACCTTGTAAGGAAACTGAAGGCAGATATCTATTCCATTAGTTCAGTAAAAATTTGGAGAAAACACTAGAAAGAATGAATTCCAATAGAGCTGCCCTAGATTTCCATGATTAAATATTTTTGTCCCCAGATATCGGCATTTTTATGAATCCATGTTCATAGCAATGCCAAAGTATGATGAAGGAGAAAAAGACCTGGATGGAAAACAAAGCATCCCTGCAAAAAACCCTTCATTCATTCTCCAGAATAAAGGAATGTTGATTTCTATGCCCAAGTGTCCTGAGAGCTGGCTGTGCACAGTTGGGGCTGTATAAATTCTACAGTCTACTTTAGTGATCCTGCAAGGATGGCAAGAGGTAGAAGCCTTGGTACCAGCATTTGTTGGAGAAGACTTCATTCAAATTGCTCTGATTTCCCCGACCTCAGAGTTTTGGCTACAGCCAAGGGGCCACAGGAGGTTCATGGCTTAAAAGTGCACTTCGAAATATGTCCTAGTTGCACAATTTCACACTGCAGGAGTGGTAGGAATAAGGAATATCAGAAAAGGGCAAGACCAACATATTTTGCAGATACCAAGAGCATAATTTCAATCTTTCAATCACTCTGTCATTTTTTTCTCTCTTCACTTTAAGTAACTGAAACAAACAATTTGTCTCATCTTTCAGAAACACCTATTGGCAGAAAGAATAATGTACTTGTAAGGAAATAAGTAAATCAAAAGCAAAGGAGACCTTCTTAATTGTTGAGACAAATGCTACTTGGTCTCTCTTTCTTAGCAAGTTTTCTCGTCTAAACTAATTGTTAAAACTTGTTCAGTAAAGAATCCCATGAAGGAAACATCCTGGCTCCTTAGAAATCCATGTCAAAACTCCCACTACCCTCAGTGAGAACAGGAGTCCTCCACATAAAGGAAGCCCTATGACAAGTCCCTTTTCAAAGTATTTTCATTTACAGGATCAAGAGATCTCAGGACTGGCTTCCCCTACATTCAAATTTCTCAAATTAGGAACAGATTTTCAAAGCAGTTTATTTCCAGTTTTGGCATATAAGTAAAATCTGGATTGCTTTAAGAGCTCAGCATCCCACAGAGAACACTGAGATTCTCATAACCAGGTATTTGCAAAGATTCAGGACATAAGGCATCCTCAGTGCCCCAGGTTCTTGCAGAGGTGTCTAAATAAGAGCTGAGCTCTTTTGAAAACATAGCCTGTATTTTATAAGGCAAAGCCTTCACAGCACTTTAATATTAGAAATTTATTAAGACCTGTTGCACCTTTGTAAAATAGGGTCATATTTTTACTCTTCTAATTTTACATATAGATAAAATGAGATACAGAGAGGTGAAGCTGGTGTGCTCAGGATCATAAAAGAACTATAAATTAATGCTGAATTTGGATGGGAAAGGTCAGACATCACAACTCCCACTCCCTTCTTTAAACACTGGACCCCTAAAGTCCTTAAGGAATCCTTCAAAGTGATTAGAAATCAGATTTTATTCAATTTCCCCTCTGTGATTCATCTCACAGGCTGTGTGACCTAAGAGATTCATTCAGGTTTTGGAAGAGACAGAATGAAACATTTATTAATAAATAAGAAGAGTTTGGAATATTTAGCAGGACCAAAGTTTAAAGATTATAAAGATCTGAGGCTCTTTAATAAATATTAAATATACATTTTTCACCTGATTTTTGGCCAGACATGAAGTGTGGTGTAGAATTGCAGGGACAACGAATTCTGAAGCCAAGAGACCTTTATCTTTGTTGTGGGCTCTTTCTAATAAGAAATACTTCTATTCCCTTCAGTTCATGCAAATGTGCAGTTACTCTGATTAGCGTGAAGAGCACCAAATGGCAATGGAAATCAAGGAACCTAATTATTTCCAGCAGTCACTTCAAAGATGCTCCACTGAAATGAAAGACATGTCTCTCACCTCTTGGGCCCTATTATGTTCTAAACTTTGCCTAGCCCTGCTGACACGCCACCTCTGCTTCAGACGGATTTGATGAATCATGAAAACAGCATCATTTACAGTTCAAGGTACCAAAGCAATTTTCCATTGGCACCTTTATGCCCTTGCTGCTGCAAAAGAGAAGTGTATGAAAAAAACTCCGGTGACTTTTCAGCAGTCAAGTGATTTCTGCAGGGGAAAAAAAAAAAAAGGCAAAAAAAAAAACCCTTAGCAAATATTCTCTGAGAGCAAGTACATACACATAGACAATGGTATGCATGTGGGTGCCCCTGTACACGGACATGTTTCAGTGCTTGCTGTCTGTGGCAAAGTAGGTTTTTCTGTAACAAGGAGGCACAGGAAGGCAGGAAAATAGAGAGGAGGGTAGGATGTCAGCAGGGTTTGGTGGCAGAGGCTGTAAGGCATCTCAGCGTTTAGAGGGGTGAGTTCAAGCCTTGCTTTGAAGTTATGCTGAAGGTTGTCCTCAGACAACTCCTTGATAACTGGGTAACAGCTTGGTTGGACTGGTGAGTTTGGAGCAGCTCAGCACGTTGCTAACTGCATCCCTACGCAGGCACAACTGGCGATGGAAACCAGCCTGCCTTGACCATGCTGGCTCAATGGCAGACCTTTAATCATGCTTTTGTAATTACTGCGCCCTAAACCCTGATCCCATCTTATGTGTAAGTTTATGCCACTTGCTTGCAGCCTACGATGCTAGCTCAGGGATTGCTGGCAGGTCGGAGCAACCCTTCTGTGTCTGTTCATTGTTTCTGCAGTCGTGAATGGCGTAAAGGTCTCCGTGAACTATGCAGGAGGTTTCTGTGGCCTCCTCCGTTCCCTGTTCCCCCTTTTTTTTTCTGTCTCCAGAACAGAGTATCAGGGATGGACTATTAAAATCGCTCCAACCCTCATTGCTATTTCAGTCTTTCTGTAGCAGACAGTTGTTCTCATTACTTAGTCTAAGGAGGCTACCATTTTATGTAGAATTAATTTCCTTTCTGGAGCTGTGTGAGCAGAGTTGAATATATATTTTTCCCCCAAAATGTCACAAAGGGGTTTTTTTCTTAATTATACCTCAGGACATTTCACGATCGCTTGAGAAATGCTGCAAAAGCTTTATTGAATTTTTTTTTTTCTTTCTCTGGTAAAATCTTCACAAGATGGTGGTTTAGTATTGACAGGTGTGAAATTAAGGGAGTTTCACAGTTTTATTTGAGAAGTGATCTCCGTCAATGCGAATGCTAAATCTCAGATTTTCTTTAACTGTCATTTTAACGAGGGCTGATATTTTCCAGTAAAAATACATAAAATTTCAAAGCAGTCTAATGTAGTATGCCTTTAACAAAATTTCTGTGAAATACCTCCTGACCTGACACCCTTGCTTTCACCATTGAATATCAGCTTTATCAGTTAGCCACTGAATTCAAAGCTAGAATGAGTCCTTTAACAAAGTGAAAATAGGCAGAAAGAAACCGATGTGAGCTCAGAGTCCTCTTCCCTCTCCTTCCCAAGTTCCCACCTCTCCTGGAAGGTACTCCTGGCTGAGGTGAGGTGAAATTTTCCTGATTTTAGAGAGTGCATGAAGTTTTTCATCAAAAATCTAATTTTCAACAAAAGACCTGGATTCTGTTCCTGATCCTGTCACAGACCATGCTGTAACTTCAAATGAAACCATTAATCTCCCTGTGTTTCTGTTCCCCCAATAAAATGACATAGTTGAGCTTCCTTTCTCCTCTTTCTTTGTCTTTATGATTTATTTGCTTTACTTCTCTGCTGTGTTTTCACTGTGTATTTGAGCTGGAGGCTGTAAATACTTTTCATAACAACAATATGTTCAGCCTCAGATTTGAAGATCATATTAACAGATCCTGAACGAGCACAGTGACAATTTTGGTTAGGAGCTGATTGACTTGGATCACCTGAAATCAGTTAACTCATTTCCTCATCTCTCTCAAAGCAAGTAATTTGCTTTCATTATATTAATAAAGTGGCTTTAAAATGCATCTAAAGAGAAATACATACAGGATCTAGATTCAAATCCCATGATCACTTTGAAATGTTGTACGACATTTTTGTACAGCACCTAGCCCAAAAGGGTTGATTCCTTGATTAGAGCTGCCTAAAGTCTTTCTATTACTTTTGAATTTTAATCCTCATCTCTCTAGACTGCTGATTTTTCTCCTATTCACTGCCCTTAAATCCAATCTAATTCCAGAATACATCAAACCCTGGGGTGGGTTTTTCTGAAACTCGGCTGAATACATTTTCTTATGTTGTAATTTTTTTCCCTTTTTTTCCCATTCCTATTTGCTTAAAAATAAATAGTAACTTTTCTGTAATTCCAGACAGAACACAGAGCACTTGCCCTATTACACTGCAGCTGAATTCCAAGTATACAATTATACAGGGAGGATCTTTAGATAAACCAGCTTGAGGACTTTTGAACATTAAACTCAAATCAGATAACGGCTTTCATCCTGTGCACTGCATTACACAGTGTGCTGCAACTAAGTGGAAGGCTCAAGGAAAAAAATATACCTTCCATGGGTATAAAGATGTCAAGGTAATAAAAAAAGCAGATGTAAAATCCTCCAAATACAAGAGGAATGGAAAAGATGTAACAGATAGACTACTCTGCTTGTTACCAACAGCTCGTTGGAATCTCAGAGAGTTGGCCTGGCAGAGCCTACACCTGTCTTTTCATGTGCTGCTGAGGGCTAAAAAAAAAAAAAGAAAAGACCAAATATTCTGGGTGAATGTTGAGTCCCAGATCAAACTGCTAATAGAGTATTCTGTGTAAAACAAGCGAGGCAATTATTCCACTCAGCTGTGCTCTGGTAGGGCCTTAATTGGAAGAGTGTGTTCAGTTTGAGCTCAGTGCTTTATTATACACATATATATTAAAAAAAAAAAAAAAAAAGACCAAACTGGGGTAGAGGAACAAAGAAGCAGCTCATAGGAACTCATATGTTAAAAGGTTTAGGAGACTAATGCTGATGAGGAGAGCTTAAGGACGCTGGACACTTGAATTAAAACCCTGAGTAGAAGTAATTATTATACATGCATTCAGCTATGAAATGCAGAGGTGAGGCAGAGCATTTGTTCTCATGGGGATGACATTTGGCCCAGGGAACAGCAAGCAGCATATATCTTGTGCATCAGATAAAGATCTAAGTCTTATTCTGACGATATAAGATACACATAGTTTTTTTGCTGGCCATCTTTATTGGCAGTGCAGAGAAAACCCCATCACTTCATGTCAAGATAGGATATTTTTACACAGGTTTGCTATAGTTGCCTTTAGACATAAGGGCTTGCTCTGAGACCTGTCGAGCGTGTGCTAACACCTGTGCTAGGCAGAAGTCAGTAACGGTCTCTTCAAAACTGCCTCAAAATTCATTCTTCAGTGCTGTCTGCTCTTCTTCCCCAAGAGGACCATGTAGGGTGTGAACTTTCAGCTGGTTCTCTGGAGATAGCATAAATCCATTGCAGTCAAAGAAATGCATCCTCTAAGTCAGCTCAGAAAAGGTTTATGGCAATAATTTCATAAGGGTCTGAATAAACCAAAGCTCTCTGTTGCCTTGGATTGCACAGTTCCAGGTGAGATATATCACCCTCTGTCCTAACAAACACTTACAGGAAACATTTTGATTTCACAGCATCCTCTGGATAGCAGGTTTTCCTGAAGGCAGATAAGGCGGTGAGTGTTTCAGCAGCACAGGGAAGGCAGTTCAAAGTAATCTCAATGACTTGCCCAAAACTCTTCCTGAAGCTAACTCTTTTTCTTAAGTTCCCATTATTCTCATTTTTTGCCTTTATCTCTGCAATTCCTAACAACATCTTATTCATCAGTGGTACTGATCTCTCGATCAAGATTCATTCTTGTGAGGTTTTAACCCTCACTGAGAACTGGAAAATTCCTGAAAAAACTCACAAGTAACTTTTTTTCCTGAGAACAAACCCATATGCTTCTGTAAAAATTTGTTTTAAACATGTAAATTTATGAGCTACAGAGATCACTGAAGCAAGTGTCTTCTGCCCGTGGTAAACATCCACAGTGCAGATCTCTCCATCTCAGCCAGACACCAAGTCGCTTTTTGCCCATCAGTGAGAGCAGCACATGCGAGGGTGGCTGCAAGTCATCTCATCACGAGGTTGTCACATCACATCTCTAAAGGGTCAGATGAAGTGTGCTTGTGAAGGACTATTCCTCCCAGCTGCTCCAAAGGGGAGTCAAGACAGCCAGCTTAGATGCAGATGTCCACACCAAGAGTTAGGAGTAAAGCCAGGGGACGTGAAGCCCTGGTTCCTACACCAACTTGCTGTTTCACCCAAAACAATTTATTTTGCCTCTCTTCTCTCCTTCCCACTGTTGCCTTTTGGATGGAGTTTGCTATAAGCAGTCACTATTAAAGATGAGCTTGGCCTTCTGGATGTCCATTGCAATCCATAATCTCTGCAATCTGGGAGTTGCAAACACCGGTCCAGTCACTCCTATTTCTCCATCACTGGTATTTTGGGGTTAAAAACCTAAGAAACAGAATATACCGGCATCTGCCTTCACATTGGAAGTGGGAATTAACAGCAGCATAGCTGGTTTGTTGTAACAATAATAACATTTCATGTAAGGTCTCCCATTTCACACTATCTTTACAACATAAGATGATCTCTCCAAGGAAGATGAAAATAATTATAATTACATCTATGAAAACCCTGAAAACTTAGAACAAGGTGGAAAATCATTTGCCATAAGGTGTGTGGAAAATCTTTGGTAGCACAATAACGGTTCCTTAGGGAAATAATGGTGGATTGGGGGACAGACAGGTTATTTGTTTTGTTTTCATTTCATTTTGTTGCATTTTCACCCTGTAAGATGGCCATGGAGGTTTAAAATGTTGTAATATAAACGTATATGCACTGGAAAATGTTATTTTTTAGCTATTAATAATACCACCTGTAACTGGGCAGGCAGAATTATGGCCTAAAGAAAATCAGACCTTATGCTTCAGAATATATGTTGATTGCTTCTGTGGTCAGGAAGGAGCACACTGCTTCCTATCTCTCAGTGCATAACTTGTTGTGTAGTTCATGTGCTATCGCAATAAGACATTTACTTTACTATACAGCTTCAGCTAAGAACTACTCTTCTTAGGTTACTGGCCTGCATAGCCCAATGATACAAGAGTTTCCTTCAAATATAAAGAGAAAACTAGCTAGGGATGTCTCAGTTATTTTACATGTGAGGACTTGGTCTGCTGGATGAAAATCCTTTCCCTCTAGCCAATGGCCATCATGGATGTCTGCCTGATAAAGGACTAGAAGGAAAGCAGCCAGATAAGACCCCTGCCCCTACAGGACTTCTCCACATCATCACCCAAAGATTCAGAATCAGCATTACCCAAGTCCCTCAGCTCCAGCCTTTGCACTGGGACAGGCTGCAGGATTGCAACCACTCATCCAACCAACAGCCTGGACAAGGACCTGGACAGGATTAACATGTGGTTGCACTGCAGTCTTGGTACTGCGTTGGAGGATGGAACAAGGGGAGTTGAATTTTCCCCGATCTGTGTCATCACTGACCTTTTAGATACTGTGAAGCAGAAGACCTCTTTCCAATGTGTAAGTCTCTCATTTGCCACTTCAAGAATGAAGAATACATAAACATCTCTGTTGCCATTTTGTTGAGGGAAAAGAGAGGCATAGGAAAAGGAGGAGATTCCCCTAAAGAATGGCAAAACTGAAACCAAAATCCAGTTTTAATCTTTCCCAGTTCAGGACACTGCTTTCCATCACACTTCTAAATGGTTAATTCAGTTTCTGTAGTCTCCTCAAAGTCAAGCTTTCCCGCTGTTCTTTGTGGATGGCCCTCCCAATCAATTATGTCAGAACAATCACCAGTATGGTATAATAATGTATAATTTTTCATCTAAATTAAAATGTACTTAGGAGACCTTCATTTCCCTCACATTTCATTGCATTCATCAGAAATACAGCAGGAAAAAAAATACCTCTGAGCAAACACTGTGAGCTGTTTACAAATGCTTCAAGTGCAGTAAGACAGGGATTGTTGTTCTGCAAGGCCCTCCTCTTCCCATCACACAGGAGATTTTCCAGGCAAACTCCAGAGAAAGAGATAGTGGGGTAGAAGGGCCAACTCTGATCTTTAAGGAAAACAATTTGTGTAAAGAAATGGTGTTCCATTTTAAAATCTTGTGGTGTGCTGTAAAACAGTAATTGCTCTCTATCTAGAGACGTTCTCATTTCATGTCTCTCTCAGTGAATGAAACTGCAAATTAATTACTATCTTATGTATGCATCAAAGACTAATGCTGTGCACAGAAAACATCCAGGGTGAAAATCAGGCCATATTTATTTCAGTCAAGCTGTTTAAATATAGGTGGAAATCATAGTAGTCTCACAAGTAGTTTAGACAAAGCAGAACAATTCCAGAGCATCACCAATAAATCTTCAGCTGACTCAGATATTTTCTTATCAAGCTCATTACAAGGCTGTTCATATATATTGAAAGATATAGATACAGGTGTGTGTATATTAATGGGATAGAAGTTGGTTTCTGAATTAATGAATAACACAGCATTTCTATAGACAGAACTATAAGCAAAAATTTTTTCCGGAGTAGCTCATTGCTTTTAAATATATTCTCACAGCATAACTGTAGGTTAGCTATTAATCCAACCACCCAACCAAAAATGTGTAATTTTGCTGCAGTCTGTGTTATGCTTGAGTGCATGTACCGCAAACATGCACCAACCCCAGGGCTCCTTCCTTCCAGCTTTCCTGGCTTCCGGAACCCTGATATACCATAGTTTGTTCCTTCTTTCCAAAAAGCTTCCCTGCTTTTGCTTGTCCCTGCCTCTGCCTCTGATTTTGCACATCTTACGTAAAGATGTGGGTTACCTGGGATGTAGGTTATCGGAAAACTTGTTTTCAAGCATGATACTTTTAGAGACAAGTTATCTCAAGTGCAAATGATAGTCCTAAAAATACTGTGCTGTAACCCTACAGAGGGCTACCATATATCATGGTTTTCTTGGAGATGACATCTTTTCTGTTCTAAAAAATTTTGGCCAGGTAATTTTCAAGGACTTCACATATTTTTCCAAACACCGATGAGCCTAAGAGACCAGACATCTGCAGTCAGGCTTTTGCTCACCCAGGAAACCCAGACATAAGCAGCATGGTGTTATTGCTGTCATTTTTTTCCAACCAACTTCTCACTATAAATGACTTAACAGTATCAGTGTGGGCTTACAGCAAAACAATATCACTGTAAACGCTTTGTCCAAAAGATACAGGGGGAAAAATTGCATTACAGTTAGAAGAATCAATTAGGTTGTGAATGGGCGTGTGGAAATTTCAATTCTCTCTCAGACAACTACACAATCAAGGGAATGCTTTGATTCTAAAACCAGTGAAGTGGCTGCATATTTCAATCCTCAATTGTGTAGGAAAACACCAAATAAGATATTAACATTTTTTCACCCATACAGAAAAAAGCTTTTTCCTTCCCCTTTGAAAATGAATAAGAAAAATGAAGTAAATTTGAGAATCTCCAACTCCCCCTGCTGAGTTAGTAGGACTAATTGTACAATCACACTACTCAGCAGTGTAAGTAGGCAATTGGCCATGTGGGGCTTAAAAACTCTAATTTCTATTACAATAGCTTCCAGCATCCTCACTGGACATGGATTTCTTTTCAGATGCATCCAAAATGGATGGTGCTTTTCAAAAAAAAAAAAAATCCAGAAAAAAGAAGCAATAGGAGGGAAGAAAGAAAGAGCCAGAGAGCAAATGCAACTTGCTTAAGGTCACATTGTAAGGGCAGAAGTAGAAACCATTTCTTCTGAATCATGCTCTCACTGGGCAATGCTGCCATGCAGCAAAATCTGGCTAGGGCAGAAGAGCTGGGAAAAAAAATCAGAATAATTGCTTTGCCTGTTTACATCCTGATTTCACTTTTTTCAGGGCTTTATTGGAATTATACTAATGTATTTTAAAGAAAGAAAGAAAAAAGAAGGGAAAAAGCACACCGTGTATTTGAGAGGAGACATGAACAGTTATGTCTTTGTCTATTTCACCTGAAATATTTATTTGTACATATTGACAATGAACATTTACAACTGTCTGCTGAGAAGATATTACCCTGAGCTGCTTAAACCACTGTGCTAATCGACAGTGAGGTAGATTGGCAGAGATTTCCCCTGGAAGCTCCTTGGAAGCCTTCTCCAGCAGTGCTTTGTAGATCTCTGTCCCCACAGAATACAAATATCTCTTTCATCCCTTGCTCCAGCAGGAAGGAATAGGGAAAAAGAGACCATTGGTGGGCTGATGACTATCATTTTGCCCACCCATTCAAGAGCAGCATGCAGTCATGGGTGCTAAGGGAGACTCAGTTCCTTGGGGTAGATCAATTTTTTCTGCTAGCTACATTTGCATGAGGGATCTGTTCAGAGCAAAGGGATGATGGGGATTTTCTGTAAGGCTGATCAGGTGCAGGAATCTTTTCTGTCTGCTGATGACTCTGCTTGGGCTAAAGCCTTCTTCCACTAAAACTTTCTTAGATGAGAACCGAAACTGGCTGTGTACCACAGGTCCACCAGCTCTACCGCTCTACCCCTTGATGAGCATCACTCCCTAGACACAGATATGGGCCACAGATACCTTCCTTTTTGAGGACATCACCCTGTTTTCAGTTCCACCTCCACTGCACTACACAAGCATGGTCTTCAGGCCACATGGGGAAGCAGCCTCCAAAAGAATTAATAGGTTTTATTTTCACGTTTGAATAACAGCTGTGACTGTGAGTCATTTCAGTCACATGTGGCAACAGCTCAGAGCGTTGTTAACAGCTCTGGGTGCACAAGTGAACATTTCTGAGTGGAGGGAGAAGTAAGGCAAATCCCTTTATACTATCAGCATAGACCAGGCAATGGCCTTTGCTTATGCAGATCATAATCATAATCTTTATCTTTTATGGTGAAGTACTTCAGTATTATGGGGCACAGGTACTTTTTTGAAGTGGTTACTAACACATTAAATAAGGAATTTAGAGCCAGGAAACATTTGATAAATGGCTGGTTGGGGGAGCACTTAAACCATAAAATCTGCTTGTGATAACAACATGGCTTCAAGTTTGAGAAGATGGAATCATCCCTGACGTTGAAGCAGTGCTAAGGATGATTGGAGAGACAAGGCTATCATCCTTTCAGTGTCTTTCCAACCAGTGTCCTCCTGAGGAAATATCCTTTTGGACTGTGATCCAACTTAACACTTCTGCATGGGGGTAGTTTTAAGACATGCATTGACTTCAAGCAAATGTCCTGTTAAAGATATCACACAAAGCAAACATGTTCAGTGCAGGGGGACAAGATGAGGTCTAGGTATGTCCATGCGAAGGTGTAAGTGGGGGTGAGCAGGTCTGTAATTAGCATGTTTCACCTCCAGGTATCCAGGTTTTTCTTCGTCTCTCTCCACCTCCATGGTGGGACAAGGCTCTGAAACTCTGAGTGCAGACCGTTAGAGGTAGGATTCACTGTGCTGAGCTGAGGGGAGGAATTTGTCCTATTACATTAGTTGCCTGTGTAGGCGACATGTCCCCTTTCATTGCTAGTAAGTGATCACGTCTGCTCAGATAGAAGGGCTGATGAAATCAGAGCAGCTTCTGTTGTTTCTGGCTCCAAGGTTAATTTTATCAAAAGCAAAGCTCCTTTGACTGCTATCAGCAGAAAGGAAAGTAAAGCTCTTTTTATTACAGGGATATCAATAGAAGCATTTGTCTGACCTCCCTATCACCTCTCCCCTCCCCACCCCCACTGGCTCCAAATTAGGGATGGGAGAATAGAGCTGATAAAATAGGGCTAAGATAAAAATCTTAATATTGCAGAACCCATAACACAGAAAGTAGGAAGAACCAGAAAAGCCCAGTTTTCACCTTCAAAGATGGCTCAGAATCAAAACCATAGGACAGTATCTGTTTTACCTATCCCAGTCTCTGGAGCAGGTTAAATAAAGCAAACTCATGTCATAAACAACTAGGAGTTTTAGGTTTTTGAAGGCAAATCCAGCCCTAGAGCGGCATGTCTTTCCTAGTGATAGGATACTGGAGACAATACAAATAGTGATTCCTGATGGATTTTAGCAGCTCCATTTCAGGGTCTGGAAAAAAAATAGGACCCTAGATGTGCAAAGTAGAAAACTGCAAGGCTAGAAGTCAACATGCTGATCTCTACCACTGACTCAGAGCTTTTTCTTTCATTTCCCTGTTCTTTTGCCATCATGGTCTAGAGGTATAAGCAAAGGCAAAAGAAGACAAGGAAAACTTGATTAATTTTCCTTGTTCCTTGTGGATTCCCAGAAAAGCTGATCTTTAAAACTGGTTTAATAATCCCAAAAGGAACGATAACATTATGTGTGGCTATGTACACAAGACTACTGCCCAGAAAGGGGTAAAAGGATGTCAAGTAACTAAGGCGCTGAAGTGGCACTAAGAAAATGTGGGTTCAATGGCATCGATTTCCTCTGCAAGTTTAGAGAAATCATATTGGGTCTGATATTCACTAACACTGAAGCATTTTAACATCATGGGAGAAATGAAAAGTGAGTGTAAATGTAATATATACCCACTTCATGGCCCGTTTATGCTGCCAGAGTAGTGGAAAGCAAATTTAGTGCAAATGAGAATCACACATTTTATCTTTCTGTGCCTCAGTCCTGCATCTGTAATACAGAAGTTAATAAAAATGTCTGACTCCCTGTCGCTCTCACTCTTTTTTTCACTACTTGTCAGCCCTGTTTATCTGGCCTATGAGCTCTTCAGTGCAAGAACTGTCTCTCACAATATCTTTGTATAGCCACTTGCACAAGGCCAGCTTGATCTGAGCTGGTACCGCTGGATGCAGTTGCAGTGAGCCTGCTAATAACGAAGTCCCCTCAACCAGCACAGGAATTCCTTTTAAAGTCAGGAGAGCACCTACATGACAGAAACTTAGTCGGGGGTCTTCATTCATTCTTTCTTTTTCCCTTTTCCAGGGTTTTTTTGACTGTTCTAGGATCTAAGAGAGACATCTGAAGCTGAAGAAAGGAAGTGACTTGCTCACAGGTTGACACCCTGCCAGCAATCATAACAAACCCTGAAATTGGTATTTTCACCCTCATTTGGATGATCAGGTGTAAATATAAATTTTAATTATTTACATAATTAAGTCAGTAATTTGCTGCCCATCAGAAATGTTTGACGATATTTTGGTGCCATCTGTTTCCTAATTGAACTTAATCTCTAAAAGATGTTACAAATATATCCACAAAATAATAATGATAAACACAAAACAATTCCCCCTCTTCCCCCCATAATTACCGCTGTTTTCAGTCATTTCCTAGGGAAAAAAAAAGGCTGGGGTTCAGATGTGCCAAGGTCTCATTGATAGATGAGCAATGAAACAATAAAAAAATGAGTGCTTAGAAGGAGCGTTGAAGATAGCGAGGTGCATAGGGAAGACCTGACTGCAGGGATATGGGTGGAAATAATAAAAAAATCAAACCAGAATGTGTCACAAGACCTCTGTAAGTGATGCCCAGAGCTTGTGATGGTCCTATGACCTGCAACCACATCAAAGATCTCATAAGGCTCCAAACTCATATGTGTAAGAAGAGCAGAGGTGCAAGAATGCAACAAGTGGCACAGGTCTGAAAAGACAACATAAAATAATAAGAAGATGTTTGGACATAAGAACTACATCTGTATGCAGACTTTTCTTCTGTGCAGCAGAACAAGTAACTTTTCAAAGGCAAATCACATTTTTAGAGAGTTAGGTCACTGTGCAGCAGCACTTGGGCTTTTAGATACTTCGGGCAAAAATGATACAACTGATTTGGTCCGTGAAAATAAGCTGGAAGATTCAAGTTGCAAACAGTATCAGGAAACTTGTCCCCACCTCTCCTTTGAGCATAGAGACAAATTGTGCAGACTGGCTCTCATTCTCTTTTGGTAAATCAGTTTCTCGGTTTATTTTGAACACAGACTTTCCAGGATCCCTCTCTGGTTTTGACCATGTTGACAATTCCTGTAACTGAGCACTGGGCTGTAAAACAATGAGAACTTGTTCATTTTTTAAAATTAATCAGTTTATCAAGCTTCAGAAAAGATGCAGCTCAGGTCTGGTGCAAGTCTGGCTTAAAGATTTAGGTTAGTAGTTACTTTATCCCTTGCCTTGTGTGAACATAACCTTCTTGCTGATTGAGTTGTCAAAATCTAGGATCATCTGATGGCTCCCAACAGACCTATATAAAATTGGTGTACTCAAATCAATTGGCTTTGCTGGAATTGAAAGAACTAGCTGTCAACCACATATGGTGCCCATTTGTTCATGTGGATGGACTCCAGACATTGCACCAGTGCTGTTAAAGCCAGAGCTCCTTCTCATAGGTGGCACAAGATTTCCATGGGAAAGACTTGCTGCCTTTTCTTTGACCACTTTATGACAGGCAAATGGGGAAGATGAGAGATGTGGCTTTTTGATGAAATTTGAAGGAAAGTATAAAAATCATGTGTGTGTGTGCACATAAGGACAGTTATGTGGTACTTCTGTTGGTATATTCCAAATGGGCTTTAATTATGATGGAACATAGAAAAGAACAATATTTTTCTCTTGTGTCACAAAAAAAAAAATCAAGCTCAAAGAATCACTAAAATTGAGTAGCTAATGAGTTTGATAGGAAAGGCATGTCACCACCTCTGTAGTCACATTAACTTTCCAATTTCTTTTCTTTTAATCTCTCCTTTCAATTGTGCGTGAACAAATCTGTTCAATTTAGTCTCAGCCTAAAGGGCTTTTGGTTTTTTGTTTGTTATTTAATTTTCAGGAATGCCAGCAGATCTCTCTCTGAATTATTTGAGTTTGGAAACAAATGCACTTTCCTCATATATCATGATCAGATATTTCACACTTTGATTTCTCAAAAGTACATCAGGATGGACTTGCCGAACTGTCTTATTTTGTAGAGGTAGTTGTGACATAAAAATTAAGTCAAGCTTGAAGAAAATTGGATAAGTGGTTGTAAAATTAATAACACCTAACCCAGGAAATTGTGAGTTTACAAATTATGGCATTTTCTGCCAGTTTGAATATTTTAATACATGATCATAAGCAATTCCCTTAATGTTGACTGGCAAAATAATTATTGACGTTTATAATTTTTAAATTATTAAGATGATATTTCATCAAATATATTTAATTCCCAATAAAATCTATCAAGCAAGCCAAGTTTGATTTTTTTCTAACCTTGAGTCCTTCCAAACTGTAGATTCTGCCAAAATACTGTAAGTTTTTTTAATATAATTTAAGAGGCTTAAGATACTGTAAGCCCTTAGAGCAGTTTAAGAGGCTTACTGTAAACTCCCTAAAACTGCAGAGCAATTTAAGCAGTTAGAGCACCCCTCGAGCCCACACCCTCGCCTGGAGTAAAGTGGCACAAGCCCCCTGGTTTCAAAAGAGCTTCAGCACTTTTCCTCTGCCAGGAATCTGTCCCTAAATCTTTAGAAGCCTTAAGCCTCTTTGGGCCTTGTGTGCACAAGGCAAACATGCACTCCAGCAAGCCCTTGTCAAAACAGTTTGAGCCGCCGTTGCTACTACAACATCTTGAGTCCAAGCACAACAGACACTGCAGACGTTTCACAAGTCTAGATCAGTTGCTTAATGTCCGAAGTATTGAAACTAGCACAATCCATAGGGGTGCTCCTCAAGAAAAAAGAGGCACTAAAGGTTGCAGAGTGCTTTGGGGGGGTCTCAAACATGAGGGTTGCTATGGTCACTTGCAACAAACCATATTTTAGAAGATACAATTTCCTGCAGCCTGACTCTTCGGTTAAGGGTGCAATGTAATAGAAAATCAGCTCAGCTTGGAAGCAGTTTCTCAGAGAAATTCTGGCATCCTCCTGTTCCCTCAGTACCACTCCTCACCACATTGGCATGTAGACACATCACCCTGTGGGTTCTCGAGCCTCAGCACTCTCTGCTGGGGCACCAAGTTACTCCTGGACTTGCAGGTGCAGAAGGATTTTGCTTAGCTCACCGTGACCATTTGCAGATCCTAGCATGTGGCTCCCAGAAGATATACTCAGCTCATCCTGCACGTAGTTAATGGTATTAGCAGAGACCTGTAAAGCAGTAATGGAATTTAGTGCGCCCATCACACGTGCATCCTCCCTGAGTTTGGATCTGACAGCTGCACCTCCACATAGGCCAAACAGTAATATACGACTCAGTCTTGTTGAAGTTCAATCTGAGACTTAGTTATGGATTTAGGCTTTGTCACTGATATTGATCTCAGTTCCAAAATGGGAATTTAGACCCTAGAAAGCACTGATTCAGCTTTCCGAGTCATACCTGGATGTGAAATGCACTAATGAAGAGAGCTAAGACCTAATACCTAAAATGGCCTCAATCCATGCGGAGCCCCAGGCTTTCCAGTCCTTGATTCAAACGGCCTTTAATCAAGGAAGTGGATTGTGAGGGGACAATTAGCTAGGGAGTAAGTGATCCCCTGTATGATCAGGGCTGGGTATAGAAAACCTTTCCTCTTCTTCTGGAGAAAACCATAATGGGAGCCAGCAAACAGCTTCACTCCGCGCATGCCCAGAGGCTGGATGCCAATTCAATTTCAGCCAAGACCTACAGCCATTGGAATGACAAATCTTTCCTTAACACTCTTATTAAATCCTAATCTCAATCTTATTCATCATTATTAAGCCTTGAAATTGGGCTGAATATTTAAATGAGGTGAAATGAAAAGACGGAGAGGTGTTGGAAGTATGTGAAGTGGGGGGAAGAGAAAGATTTAAAGAGACAACTTGAATTCCCTTCATGAGTTGAAGAGTAATCTATCCAGATTCAGAAACAGATAAAGACAAAAGATTTTCAGATGTAGAGAAAAAGGGGGGGGGGGGGGAGAAGAAATGAAGAAAAAAAAAAAAAAATTCCGGTTAGAATCCAGTCTTGTAATATTAGTCTTTCAAAGACTTCTGAGTAAAGTAGCAGGGACATGAGGAGGAGGGTTTGCAGAACAGAGACTAAGGACATATAAAGAAAAGATGAATCGAGGGATTAAATGTACCAAGGTGGTTTAACGGATATTGAAATATGACTTCACCAAGGTGTCTGTTTGGCCCAGGCTAAATGTGATGGTAAGGAATGGTCTGTATCAGCTGGGGCTGTGGCAGCAAACTCCTGTCGGCTGCCTCACACCACAGGGGAGTGTGAAATGCTTTTAAAAGTCACACCGATGACATTAGTCCTAATTTACCCATACTTTTTACAGGAGGCTCAGCACCTATGCTGAGTACCTTCCCAACCAGGATTTTTTATAACAAGAATATTCTGGTTTTGAGAACACTGGAACAAGACGGGAGTTTAGTTTCAGCTGCTTAACCATGGACCAGACCTTGAGACTTTCTCCACAGGGGGTCAGGTTATGGTCTCAGCTTCTCCAGCCCTCTGTGACTCTCATATCAATCCAGTGCCAATCCCATCTTCAGACAGTTTTGCTGATGTAAGGGAGATCACAATCTGCCTCACAAGGAATGGATTTTTTTTGCATTTAAAAATAAATATTCAGATTTGGAGCATTTCATGAAGCAGGGTGACCCACACCATCTGCTCCTTCTGACAGTACTTGGGAAGCCTGCAGGTCTGCTTTTCAAATCACATTACATATATATATAATAATTTTTTCCCTCTTTTTTTTTTTTTTAATTCAGATGGGACCAAGTCAGAGGAATAATTCCTGCTCCCTTCTCACAGTTCTTGCCTACCCAAAATAACTCATCCAGCTCACTGAAGATTTGTGCATATCCACAATCTGTATCCCAAAATGCTAAAACAATCTATTTAACCTTTACGCCAGCTAATGCATACATTAGAACAAGGACCTATATATGAACATAAAAATGTGAGAAATTGAAACTCACTGACATAAAATCAAAGAGCTTGGCCATAAAAGGTGTCACTTTTATGTGATTATCTTGCCAATATCTCCATGTTGCTGAACTAAATCAAACTGCAATTTTTCCCACATGTATTGCATTTAATGGAGTCCGTTAATGGCAGCGATTCCTTATAGACCTCCGTGTAATGGAAGAACGGTTCCTTGTGCCATAACACCGTAGAAACTGAACCCCCCCCCCCCACCGCCATATATCTTATGAGCTTGACCTTATATGACTCGCTGTGTCAGGCAACACCGAGCACTGCTTTTGCTAAGATAATCCTTCAGGAAGATGGAAAGGCGCTTCAGGGAGCTCGCAGCTGCCAGAAACTGGATCAAACCATGCCCAAAGACTGCATTCTCCAGCTTCCTCCTCTCGCTGAACTGGAAACTATACACTGCTGAGCTCAGGAGTTGTTTTTGTACAGCCTCTCAGTTATTGCAGAGTTTGGTTCCTGAATTTTTGCAACAGGGTCTCTAGCAGAGACACTGTTCTCTCTTTTGTCCAGCAGAATGCCTTCACTTCTCTGTAGAATTGAAGATTATCCTGTTGATAAAAAAAAACAAACCAAACCAAACCAAAACAAAACACAACAAGCTCCTTAAATCCATAGATGTCAAAAAGTGGAGGCAAGTGTCTACTTCCCAATTTTATAGCTAGGGAAGTTGAAATGATTTCCTCATGTTCACACAGCAAACCAATGGCAGAGTCAAGGGGCAGAACCCAAGCAGTCTATATCCTTGCACCATGGTCTTGCTCATAGGTAAGGCTGTCTCTATGTACCTTCAGCTCATCTTTTCCGCTGTCCTATACCTATGCTTGGAGAAAGCAGAAAACACAAAGTGGAGAATATACAGATCACTCCGTACAGTCCATAATCTGGGAAACCCGTGACCAGAGCAGTCAGGGCTGCTCCAGTATCTCATCAACGTCCTGCCCACAGAACATAATGTCCCACCAATGCTCACTCACTGCGTGACTGCATATCATGCCCTGAACATGACCAGGGGGAGCAGAGCTTACACAGGGACATTGCTTTTGTCCTGTACCGAAACGAACACAGATTTTTGAGGGTCACTTTCTACTGTCCTTGGTCCTTATGAGTCCCCGAAGAAAATCCTCCCTCCTCAAGCTTGTTGAAATCAATGTGGTGGCAGCCCAGATTAATTTGACATCCACACACTATTTTTTTAAATTATGTTATTAGGAAGATTTTACTCACTGTTGTTTTAAAACCCCTAGAAACACGAAAATTCCATTTTCCCTGCATCTATCCATCTTCATTAACCACGTGCTGATTTTTTTATTCTTTTCTGCTGTTGGTAGAAAATCCAAGCCAATGGAACTCCCTTTTATTTCACTTTGATATCAGCTAGAATCGGAGATTTCCATGTTCTGTATGTGCCAGTGTCGAGGTCTGTTAAGTGTGTATCAGTCAACAGTGGGATCATTGCTGTTACTTGAGAAGCATTCCTGGTCAAAAGTGTCTGTTATCTATGTTTTTAAAGCATTGGATTATTTTTTTTTTAGTTGAAACAAGTAACATCTGCTGTCCAGAGTAATATTGCTCAAAAACATTTGTATCAGGGGGAGTAGGTGGGAAGGGCATAAGAAACAAAGAAATCAAAACCATGCCTTTTTAAATCATTTTCAGAAGCAAGAGAGTTTTTGGCAGGGGGTAAAGACTGGAAGTGTGTAAGTAGCAGTTTTAAACTTGGGAATTCCTAAGCAACTATTTCATGGCAAACTTAAAATTTTGTTCATTCCTTCTCTGCATCACAAATCATAATCAGTTTTTAGCTTGCAATTAAAAAATCTCAAAAAGTCCCCATAAACAGAAATTCTTCTCTCAGAAGCTGACAGAGATTCATTTCCCAGAAGTCAATGTTCAAGTAATTATTTTGGTTTAAAATACTTTCAACAACAACCGAAACAACCAACCAGTTTTATCCTGGATTTCTCACCAGATTGTAACATATTACATCATATGACCCAGAGACACTGACTCAGCAGGATTGCACAGCAATAGATGCTTTCTATTCACATAGCTTACATGAGCAGCAAAAATACACTGGTTGGGTCTCTGAAAACTTCAATGCTTTTCCAGATTAATTTTTGATCATTAATGAATTGATTAGTCGTTTTTAATATAAACACCATTTTCTATGCCATCTATCTCTACCCCCTATTACTAGAGAAAAAAATTTCCCTGTGTTATTTCTGTAGGCTTCCAGAGTTTGGTATGTGGGAAAGAGTCACTTGCCTACGAGCTGTGTTTTATGTTTGTCCAGCAATATGATACTCTGCTACAACATTTTTTATCATCCTTGAGAGACCTTCTATCCCACTCCAGTCCTACAGTCCTCCCTGTGGTCACTGGTACTTGGGAGTGCAGAAAATCTCACCATTTTTGTAACATTAGCACGAGTTTCATACGAATTTCCTGCAGTATCCCTCAGATCATCTAGTCACTCATGGGAAAACTGAGTGCAAAAACTTCATTTGTCCTACTTTTCCAGAATGAGCCCACTTCCATCCTCCCACTGCACCCCACATATCCCTGCAGAACAGAGAAGCAGCAGCTATAGCCCAGAGGTGCAACAAAGGAAATGCAAATTTTTCTACTTTTAGACTACTGAGACTGAGAAGAATATATGATTTTTTCAATATCCCTTGAGGCCTTTTTGGTGGAACTGGGGAGAAGAGATTCGAAGATATGGGGTGATAGGACTCCTCCCACAGAAGATTTAATCAATGGATGACGTTCCAGGGCAGTGAGGACAAAGGGCAGGGGCTTACAGACACAGGTAATCCTACGCGTTTTGTGAGAGAAGTGGCCCTTCGGCACAGGGAATGTAGTTTATCTATGTCCTGAAAGGCACCATGTAATTTTATGGTGTCATAAAAAGGATTATTATACTAATAGGAGTTAATAATTCTAAAAGCTTCATGACCTCTTTGGTCATCTTGGCTCAGCTTCAGCCTGGGTGATTTTTTTTTTTTTTTTTTTTGTGACTTGAGTTGGCAATGACCATTAAACATAACAGACCAAATCCTCAGCTGGTGTAACTCAGCCTGACTCCATTCAAGCCAGCTGAGCTCTGCCTTTGCATACCAAGAGGTGAATCTAGCCAATGGACTTGTGTGATGTTTTGCAGACTTGAAGAGAAGAAATGTAAAACTCTGACATGATTTACTCTACCCTGGGATCTCAGACTGCATTGTCCTACTTTTTGTCCTCTGCAGTGTCTTTTGAGCCACCCTTGGGTGTAAATGGGCTTCTGAACTGAGCTGAGCTATCTAGCATAATCATCTTAAGGAAACAAATAACTACACACACTGACTGGTTTGCTGGTACTAAAAAACAGATGCAGTTTAGCTAATGCTAAGTGCCAGAGTCCTCCTGTGTTCTCCTATGAGCAAATCAGAGGACATACTTAGCAACAGGAATGTAAAGACCACCTGTGCTCCACAATATGGTGATTTTAACTGCCACGCATTGCTTGGCGATCAGGCATGTCCCTGATGAGAGGTTGCTCTCAAGTTCGGCATGTCAGTGTACAGACAGAACAACAACTGTCTTAAACCTGTTCCTACCATCTGATGCACCCCTCTACAGCATTTAAACCAATGCATTCACTCTACGGCAGCTCTCCTGGTTAGTATGGCCTTGGGAGAAAGACTGCAGCAGAACCAAAAAGCTGCCTCCATTCCTGATTGCAGCAGCTGACCTCATGTCTCTTGCTCTCAGTTTCTGGGCTGAAAACAATATACTGGACATTAGATTTTCTGTTCTAAAAAGAGGTTTGCATGGAAGTGCTCAGAGGTGGCTTTCAAACAGGGAGAGGTGCGGTAATATAAGCAAGAACCATGCTTGGCACATCATTGCTCTCGCTCTCACTGCAGGAGATGCCGGGTTCTCTGTTTCACCATCTTCTCTGTGCACATTCTGATGTTTATGTAAATATATTAAAATCCATCCATCCATACACACACAGAGGCATACATATATAAAAGCAACACTGAAGAACTGTTTGTTCAAAGCACAGACCTGAGAAGATTAAATCTGTTCCAATGCCAAGGCAGCAGCTTGACCCCTGTGATGTTACTCCCTAAATATGCTAATATAAGATCAGAATCAGGCGGCATGCTTCTCTGAGAAAACCCTCAGAAAGAATATTGATATCAATGCCTTGTGCTGGCATAACCTAATCAGCACTACCTCTTAGCGTGAAGAATCAGGGCTCAAAATAGTCCACTCCAGTGTCTTTTGATTGCAAAGTGTTTCAAGAGAGAGGAACTGTGTGCAAAAGCCTAATAAAACTAAGATTCCACACCGCATTTGCATTTTCCACCGAGTTTGCCTGCATTTTGCATCTGCTAAGTACTGTTGCAGCAATTTCCAACGTGCGGTGCGTGCTCCTTACCACTGCTGTGATTGATGGGTCCTGAGCGCTGCATCTTGCCAGCAGACCTGCCTCCTCACCCAGGGGCAGGGGCTGCTGGAGCTGGGGAGGGGGTGCTGTGCCAGGGGAGGCAGAGGTGCAGTAAACAAGGGCACAGCTCAAGGTTCCCTGGATTGAGGCTGAAGAAGAGCACAGAGGACAAAGCAAATATTAGCCCAGATTTCAGCAGCTACAAGTTAAATTGGAAAACGAAGGAGGAAAAATTAAATGGGGTGGGTGTTACTGCTCCTGAATTGAGCAGCACTGAAGCTGCATTTCTCTCTCTCTCGTTTCTCTCACTCTCTCTATCTGTGGCCTGTACAAACAATTCAGTGTATATGTATTTTTGGCACAAATCACAGTGTCCTGTGATTCTTGATTATAATTATAATAATGGGTTTCAGAAAGCCTGCAAGTGGTTCTGGGAATTATAATAAGGGTTTAGGACAGACGTGTTGTTTATATGGTTAGTGTTTGTTGCATATTAAACCAAGTTTAGCAGAATAGCTGGTGGTGTAAGAAATTGCAAAATACACAATTAAATGCAAACTAGCTGAAAAACACCTCTCTTCTCCTTGAGAGACAGACATGCTCATATTGTCATCTCCACCCTATGAACAGGGATTAAAGCAGACGCACATGGCTAGTTCTGTTGTGATGGTGTTCCATTGCATTTGCCTTGTCTGAATTTCCACTCCTACAATCTTCTCTTAATTTACCATGAGAAAAATATGTATTCGATCCCTTTTTCTTCATGTTCTATTTGTCTCTCTTTATGATTATCCTTGCTTAAAGCATCCAGCCGTGCAAAAGCTCCACTGAGTCATGCAGTTCCCATTACAACCAAAGTAGAATTATTCCCAAAGACAGCATCTTTTTCCTGTGATTTTTTTTTTCCAAGAGTCTTAATTTCTATTCAGTCACATGACCAGATTTCCACTTTCTCCCTCATGAAATTGTTTTATAGTTTAATAGTTGTCTGTAAATTGTGGCCAAAAGCCCCCAAAGTCCACCTGTCTCAGAGCTGGCTCCAAGTGACTGCTGATGTATGTGACCTTGGAAAGGCCTTCTGATTGTAAGCATGGAGTCCGTAGATGCTGCATGGAAATAGGGGCCTTCAGAGACGATGCAAAGAAATAAGTGATTTTGTAAAAACCTGTATGAATTTTCTTTTCTTTGTTCATGGTTCTGGCAGACTCAAACCCACAAAAAGGACTGCTGGAGTCTGCAGGATTTTGCACCTGACTGAGCAGGAGGAATTGAGATTGCACTCAGGCCCAAAGTGAGGTTTCTGCAGCCGAACCTGCCCGGCTGCGATAGGACTGAGGGTGGAACTGAGCGCTAGCGCTGGGGCTCAGCAGGGACCATGCAATCAATGGGCTTACCCTGGGCTGACTCACCTCCCGTCCCCTCTAAGATGGTTTCTGCATGCCTCAGAGCTGCAGCTTTTCTCAGTTTTGAAAGGGCAGAGAGGAAAAAATAAATATAATAATAAATTAAACCTATGCATCTTCCTCCCAGCTGTGTTTTCCAAGGCTGCATCTCAATGCCTCCTCATCCTACAGCCAGCCACTGTCAGATCCCTCTTAGAGCCAGCCACAGACACCACTGCCTTCCCAGCTGCTGCAGACTGCATGTTGATCGTGTTCCTCTCCTTTGTTAACACAATTGCCTTCACCTTTACATAAATCAGATTTAGAGAACACATTGCGTCTCAGAAGCCTTGGGACACCTCGAGGCCTCTCAGTTCAATGGAGCTCATTATGGAAATCAGCTAAATGCTGAGCAGAGAGATAAGTGCTAACTGTTTACCAAACCCCTCCACCAGAGATATACAGCAAGAGCTAATGGGAGTTCATTTGCAGCCTTACTCAGTCATTCAACCCTCTTTATCTGCTCCTTCGACTAATCTACAGGGAGAGATGCAGAAGTTTGCATGAAAGATCTTTCTGTGTAGCTCCTCTTGGACAGACAGGGTGGGGAGAAGGGACAAGGAGGAGCTGAGGTTACGCCATGAGGAACCAAAGCAAGCCAAAATCCAAACGCTGAGCTCCAAACATTCTTGAAGGCTGCTGATATTCTCATCTTTGCGGTCAAACCCCAGCCTAACTAGAGATCATCCCATCAAAGAGGAGGAAATCCTCCCACCTCCAGTGCTTGCAGAGAGCGTGGGTCTCTCTCAAGGATTACTGGCACAGCAGTGAGCTGATTGAAAAGATTGAAAAGGCGAAAAGAAGGGATTTCAGAAGGGTTGTGAGGAGGAACAACGTAGCTCTGAGCTGTGAGGGGCACAGGTAGCTGTTACCCAAGGTGACAGAGCATCAAGCCTAATATGAAAAGTGGACGTAAAAGGCTCCTAGCTGTGGGAGTGGGGAATTCTTTTCTGGAAGCATTTTTTCAGTCTGGTCCATCCAGAGCCAAGTACAGGCAATCAGAAGGAAGATGTGGATGAAGATATTCCTGCAGATACCTCCTATATGTGGAAGAAGGTCCTCAGATCAGCAGCTACACTAGAAAGCCTGGGTGTACCTGTACAGCACACATAAATCACAGCCAACTCTAGAACAGGCACTTTTTTTGCCAAAACATTTTTACTTAGGATTGTGAAACTTTACAAGCTGGGGAATCATTTTGACTTGTTCCTCAACTCCATATTTTTTATGTTTTAGAGTTGTCAAAACATTTTGTTCTGACATTTTCTCTGAAAAATACTAATTTTCCGGTTCAAGATGACTCTCCATTTTTAAATTTCTGCAGAATTATTAATGTCATGATTTTAAAATAAACAAAGAGTTATGCTACCTTTTAACTATTTAATTACAGAGGGGATGGAGCTGTTCAAATACCAGATGAAAACACTTTCAATTTTTCAAAGTGAAATATTTCTTCAGATTATAGGTTTGCAAAGGTTTCAGAGATGTCAGCTTCTTGTCTTAATTCAAGAGAGGAAAACATTTCAAGTTCTCCACAATATTTTTAAAAGAGGAAAACCACTTTCAGCTCTAATAGACTCCTTTTATGGAACTAGCTCCATTCAGAGGTTCTCATTAGCTACTGTCAATGGCTATAATTTTTGTCTGTCCAACATGAAGAAGTCAGAGGGAGTATGATATCTGTCCTTGACATACCACCTTCTACTGAAGGAGTGTAGTAAAGCTGCCTGTTTTTCCAAGAATAACTTCTCTCATTAGAATGCAAGCAGACCTTCCAAACTAAGATCATTTTTCTTCCTGTTGTCCCAAATTCCAATACTCTGCCCTTTTCAAATGATTTTCAAGAGAATAGTTCAGTACTAGGTTTGTTTAATTTTTTTTCTTATATTTTTTTTACGTCTTATAAGTTGAACTGCATTTCTGCCTCAGCTCAGAAAGCCAAAGCAGAGCTTTTAGCTGCCACTGCTAACCCCAGCATTTTGAAATGGTATATTATTTAAAAGTCAGGACAAATTCTCTCCTTTCTGCCTTAGTAATTTCATGCAAGTAGAGAGGGACAGAGAGCGGAAAGGGAGATGTAGTTTTGCAGTGTTGTATATGTTCTCTAGGTGGGTGGGCTGGATATCCTTGTGTTTTAAGGATAATTTTGTCTTTACATTCAGAAATAATTTTCTGTTCTAAGAACTGCAAGAGTGATTTATAGACAACAGACATAAGGACAGACACCATAACACCAAAATGCCACTACCTCTGAGATGGAATATGGCAGTTATTGACCAAAATACAGCAATGCTTTGCAAGGGTGAACATGGGGATTACCGAGGAGTCCTGAGTTTAATTTGAAATTGAAAGAAGATTTAAACAGACGAAAACAAAGTTGCCAGCATGAAAACTTCACCAAGAGGCTGGACTACTATTGCTAGTCCCTGGAAAGGTTTGTAGGGGTTCTTGGTGCTCAGCCCATGCTTAGCTGGTCCTGGCAGCAGGGATGGGAACTGATCTGGCTGAAAATTAATGCATTATGAAACTCTACTTGGGCTAGAAACACTTCACCATTCACCAACTTTTCCTTGCAAAAGGTTCATACCCCTAAGCACCTCTCCACCCATTTTTACAAATTAGGTCCCTCACACATTGTTTAAGACATAACATGATTAACAGCCCCGGCAGCTGAACTTTCCTGTGTTATGTTACAGGAACAACCTGATTTGTTTTTACTAGAAGTTCATTTGTATTATGAATGTCTTTTATTACTTTTAATATATCTTAAGTCAGTAGAACTTCTGCTATTTGTCATGACTTATATCTGTTTTCCAGCACAAAGTGAATTAGGGGAGAAAACTACTTGCTTAGTGGACCTTAAGGTAAGTCCCCCCACCTGATTTGTTAGATCTTTTACTTCCAAGGGAATCTGGTTGCTCAGATTTTAGCATTGTGCACTTTGGGATCAGGAAGGAGGCAGGGTAAAGACATACAATTGGATATTTTGACTTCCCCGTTTCTACTGACCTGCTGAGGGCTGCAAAGCTTCCCTAGCAAAACATGCAACTGAATAAACTTCATCTAAATAAGTAGGCATTGTTGCCAGATGCTTTGAAGCCTCCTTTCCCCTTCCACCTTAGCATTTGTACCCAAGGCTCATAAAAGCCGCTCTTCCCAGCCTGGGAGTTCACATCAGCATTAGCTGTACTATTAGCTAAAATCTCCAGCACAAATAAGGTTTGGGTCTAAACTAACAATCAGTTGTTGAATTAAAAATAAGGAAACTTCTAGAGGATTCAACCAGTCAGAATTGTTTTGCACTGACAGAAGAGCTGATAGGACTAACTATAGATTTCTTCCAAGACTGATGTTCTAATTTCTGCAGGGTTTCATGGTGACCTTTGGTGCATTTCATGATCTGGTCCTTTAGAAAGCACTATATTACATCTCAGTCATTGTACAAATAACATCTTGGGATTATAGCCTGCTGTTAATAAATGTGGTTAATCATCAATAAGTGAGTTTCAGCTATTATACACTGACGATGTAATTTTATACCTCGCCAATCCAGAGAAATCGGTTCCATTCCGTTTAGATTTGCTGGATAGATTTGGGGCCTTTCAAGGTTAATGTCACTAAATCATCTGCTAATTCTAAAGAATCATTTGAGTACCTGGAGAGAACATTCCCCTTTCTTATTTTTAAGTTAGGTTTTAAATACTTACTTGGCTTTATATAATCTGCGGGGTTTAGAAGGAGGGTTGATACTGTTGTTGCTGCACCAAAGCAAATACACAATAACCTTGATAAGTGGCCTATTTTATGCATAAGTTGCATAGGATGCATTAACACCACTAAAGTCATCAGTCTCAGACACTTAGATCTTCCCTCATTAAACTCCATTTCACTACCAAGTCGGTTGAAAAAAAATAAAATAAAATTAGAAGTCAATGAATGGTCTTGTTTGTGGGGAGAAGGAATGCCTGTGCAGAAGCCCAGCTACAGTAATTGTATCTATGCTAGCTGACGACAGGCAGCAGGCTAGCTTGCCTTCCTCTTAACTTAGACTCTGTCTGAGTGTAGGCGTACTATGTCAGTGAGGGAGCAAGAGCTTGCTGAAGACACATGAGAAAATCTGGATTTGTAGACTGTCGTTGTATGGAAATCATACCAAAGTGGCATTCTCCCCCACCTCAATCAATTTCTGGTACATTCGGCAAGCAGATCTAGGGTGGGAAAGCTTGCAGGAGGATGGGTGAGGCTTGGTTTTGTTTACTTTGCACATCCCTTTTTGACCAGCACCTGCTGCAGCAGGACTAAAAAGTTAATTTTGCTTTGTCCTAGGTATGTCCATTAATTGTCTGTCAGTGTCAGATAGCTATAAATATAAGGCATAATATATATAATAAGACATAATGTATAGTAAGACAATCCTCCCTAAATTTTTTGAGAGGACACATTTATTTGTGTACCTGTAGTGGCATACTATCAATTTTCTAGAAAATTTCCCAATTTTTAGAATGGCCCATAACGGCTTTTGTGAATTTTAATCTGCACATGAGAAGTATCAGTCTTCCAGGAAACATGCTCATACCTTCCCACCAGGCTTTGCAATGAGTAATAGAACGAGAAAGCTTTTCTCTTCTCATTCTCGCTGGCTTCCTGGCTTAGAAGCATGGGGATTACTCCTATGATATTTTATTTGCAAAGTGTTGTGAATCTGATCTATTAAACTTATTTGCAAATTGTTTTACCAGTTCTATAAACAGGATATATAATGGAGGAATAGGGAGGAGAAAATTGGCAAATAACGCTATCAAAATACTATAACATCAACTGAATAAATTACTTGGCAAATTCTGTTTGACTAGTTCCAATGTGATTGTCACAGGCAGAGCCTGAAATCTCATCCAGGCAGGAAGAGCGTATGGAGCGTGATTGGTGTCTATAGGGTTCCAGGTAGCTGCAGGATGTGGATCAGCCTGCAGAGGTAAAACCCAACTCTGAGCATCTTTTCTGAAGGAAATTCAGGCTCCTTTTTAGGGTATTGTGGGAATAAAATACCTGCTTGCAGGGCTGCTGTTATTAGTCACTGGTATTGCTCATAATGTGCTAGGTGCGGTGCTGATGAAAAAAACAGTCGCCAGCATTTCCCTTGCTCTTCTCACTGAAGGATAGCAAGGAATGTAATTTGGTGGCTAAATGCAGTTCGTTTATCTCCTGCCTTTAGCCAACGAATTTATCACACACATTAATATCGAAAGAGGTTAGAGTTCAGTGAATGAAACATTTGTTTTCTTGTGCTCTCTCTATAAATAAACTCTCCCACTTTCATGGCAGTATTTTTACAAAGCGAGTGAGAGAAACAAACACATTAAAGAGATAGTTATGTGTGTGGTGGGGGAGTCTGTGTGCATGTTAAAATGCTCCCACAGCAGACCTCTGTGACTCTGACTGCATTACATCCTCTCTCTTTTCCCCCCTCTCTCTTTTTTGTTGTCTCATAGTTATTAGTCAGCCAGACATTTTTTATCTCTTGGAAAGATACTTTAGCTCATATCCAATGTAATCATCTCAGGGGCTTCTACTTTAGTCCCCACAGGCCTGGAGAAATGACATCTCTTTTACTGATTAACAAAACAATACAAAATACTAAGAAAAATGGCTTTATTCGCAACCTTTCATTAACTCCTACTGTGCCTGTTTGATTTGGAAGTGTTTGTTTCCCAGTTTCAAGCCAAGCTACAATTTCTTTCTGTTCTTTGGCCCACATAATGCAGTTGTTTGAGTGAATCAATATTTTATTTGCAACCCTAACAGATAATAGTACAGCAGAGTCTGCAAGATAAAATAGTGCCAATGTCGCTATGCCCAGCCCTGCTGTCTGCTATTTCAGTGTGAGTCCTGTCACACCACTGCAGAACTATGGGGGTAAGTCAGACCTTATTCTGAGCCAAAACTGAACACAACCATGTTGATAGTTTAAAAGCAAGTGAAAATCCCCAAAAGGATGGTCTGAGATGTGTATGAACTCCACCCTGTCTCTGCCAGCAGAGCAAAAGAAAGTGATGCTCAGAGCAACATATAATGTCATGAATGACATCCTGCTCCATAATTCCATGGACTGAAAGTGATGTAGTGACATTGCACTTGAGCACAAGAAGATGAAATGGGTAAATTTAAAAAAAAAAAAAAGTATAAAGCAGCCCCTGAAAGCTGTTTAGGTTTCCCATCCCCACTGCTACTCAGCTCCCCCAGCAGAAGTATCTTAAGAAAGGGAAGAGAAACTTTATAGGGGAGAAAGCAGGTGTCTAAATGACAGCACACAGAGAGGCAGACTGTCTCATAGCTACTAGGATTTACTCTTTTGTCCTGAGCCTCTCCAATGGGGAAAACTTTGGTACCAAGACCCCACAACCTTCAGCAAAGTTGAAGAGGATTTTGAGAACACCAAACACAGACCTGTTGGGCTGTCTTACTTGTTTTCTCTCTTTCTGTGCTTTTGACACAAGACAAATGATGACCCAATGTATTGGTTTTATGTGGCAAGGTTTTGGTAGCGGGGGGGGTTACAGGGGTGGCTCCTGTAAGAAGCTGCTGGAAGCTTCCCCTGTGTTCGAGAGAGAGCGAGCCTATACCAGCTGGCTCTAAGACGGACCTGCCGCCGGCCAAGGCCGAGCCAATCAGTGATAGTGGTAACGCCTCTGTGATAACATTTTTATGAAGGAAAAAAAAGTTTGGATGCGGAAAACAGCCACGGGAGTGGGGA
>NW_010972742.1:6705732-6974852 GCF_000737465.1 Haliaeetus leucocephalus | reverse complement strand
CACCTGCAGCCCGTGGAGGACCCCACGCCGGAGCAGGTGGGTTCCTGAAGGAGGCTGTGACCCCGTGGGAACCCTGCGCTGGAGCAGGTTCCTGGCAGGACCTGCGGATCTGTGGAGAGAGGAGCCCACAGAGCAGGTTTTCTGGCAGGACTTGTGACCCCGTGGGGGACCCACGCTGGAGCAGTCTGTGCCTGAAGGACTGCACACCGTGGAAAGGACCCATGCTGGAGCAGTTCGTGAAGAACTGCAGCCCATGGGAATGGCCCACGTTGGAGAAAGTGCGTGGAGGACTGTCTCCCGTGGGTGGGACCCCATGTTAGAGCAGGGGAAGAGTGTGATGAGCCCTCGCCCTGAGGAGGTGAAGCGGCAGAAAATAACATGTGATGACTGTAAACCCCATCCCTGTCCCCCTTGCGCCGCTGGGGGGGCTTGGTGGAGAAATCCGGGAGTGAAATTGTGCCCGGGAAGAAGGGAGGGGTGGAGGGAAGGTGTTCTGAGATTTCGTTTTATTTCTCATTTACCTTACTCTGGCTGATTTGTAATAAAAAGTGAGCTAATTTTCCCTAAGCTGAGTCTGTTTTGCCCGTGATGGTAATTAGTGAATGATCTCTCCTGTCCTTATCTCGACCCGCAAGCTTTTCGTTATATTTTTCTCTCCCCTGTCCAGCTGAGGATGCGGGAGTGATAGAACGGCTTTGGTGGGCACCTGGCGTCCAGCCAGGGTCAACCCATCACACCCAAACATGCTGGAATAATCTCCTCCCTCCCCAAAGAAGTTTCTTAATTTTGTTAAGGGTTTAATTTTTCACTAAATTTAGCTGTGATCAGAGGCAGAGGGCTGATGGCCGCAGTCAGTGGCGTTCTATGGTTCGTCACGGAAGCTAGTCAAAGGTTTGCAAGGTCTGCATCTCTCATTCCCACCCCCCAACAATATTGAGCCTTTGATGAGAGGTGACACTTAGGGATCTCTTGCACTAAACTACCTTTTTGCATCTCACCTGAATGCAGCCTTTACAGAGGCACATGGCATTGGGTCGGCTCAGCTAAACTTCCCCCCGGTACCTTGCAGAGCTGCCGTGTTGAGGCAAAATTGAGCCCACAGTGGTATTTGTTAGTCACAAGGTCCAGGAACTTTTCCTTCTATAAAAAGATACTCTTTTTTAAATTATTATTTCAGTTTGAGAAAAACAGATATCAAAATATCTAACTTTATTATAGGACAGACTGTCTTCACAGTACTCTGGACTCTTGAGTATCCATCAGATGTCAGAAATTTTCACTCCTGACTAAAGATGGCAAATATACTAAAAGAGACATGCAGGTCAATGGAAATCATGCATTTCTTAAAAATAATAAATCATAGGCTCTTGCATGTACCTTCTCAGGGCAGTCAGGTAGGTTGTTTTTTGAACAGTCTGTGCCTTATAATTAAACTATCTTCAACATCAGCTCAGCCTTCTCTGTTGCCATCACCTCTTGCCAGCAGCAGTTTTGCATGTATCTATATACCCGTGTCCCACTCAGCACCATTGGAACAGGCACAACGCTTCTTCACCAGCCCAGGCGTACTATATTCAGCAACGTCTACATCTCTTTCTATACTATGCTTAGCCAAATACATGGATGGACTGATCATATCCTGCTCAGGAAGGGCAAGATTGTACAGTCTTTCAAAAATCTTCTGTCATGTCCCAATTTCTCAGGACGACTCAGGTTTGCTGATTCCCAGGTCAGGATTACGGTGAAATGACACCAGGAATCCTTTGACTCACAAAACTCAACTGGCATGCTCACAACAAAAACTGGCGTGAAACTACATCAGTAAACTGTGTAATGTGCTAACCATACATCACCCAACATACACTACAGGCCTTGCTTGTCTGGGAATCAGTTCAGGGAAGACAATAAGGAGAGTCCCCCGTTGAGTCCCGAGGTTCAGAGCAGACCCTTGCTGTCTAGACTCCCTCTCAGTGAGGACCCTGGGGGTGGCTGGATCCACTCCTAGTCCCAGACTTGGTCAAGTTTATGTCTAAAGGGATGAGGTGTAGGGATTACAGAAAAGGAAAAAGAAAGTGAGAAACAGGGCAGAGAGAGAGAAGAAAGATCTCACCGGTCCTGGGTGCAGCGTTGGTTCAGTTAGCCGAGGGGTCCAGTCAACCGAGGGGTCCCCTTCCCATGGGCACGCACACGGGGCTTCAGTTCGTTTCCTTTTATCATCCTTGCCCTTCCTTCAGGTGGGCACTCGAACTCATTAGGCTAATGAGGTGTCACGAGCAGTTTGTGAGCCTTTGGGAAATAGGTCTGTGGGCTTGGGGGGTCATTTGTGGAGTCACTTGCCCTCCCCGGCCGAGGAGATCTTTGGCCGTGCAGGGTGAGCGGCCCCGCTCAGCACGTCAGGGAGCTGTGCACCCTCCCGCACCGCCTCCCCTCCTCTTGCTGATGGGTGCTGATCGGCTGCTTTTCACCTGGGGTTCCTTGCTAGGCAGAGTCGGTCGTTAAGCAGAACTTGGCCCACCATGATTTTTGAGACATTAACTCTTTCAGTCTCTCACACCTTCCCCCAAACTTTCAGGATTTTCCAGTAATTTCACACTAAGACAGATTTTCCTAAAGGGCTGAACCACAAAACTTAATGAAAGGAGTTTGTGATGGTTGTTCACAGCAGTATTTGTCAATTATTTTTTACAATGTATGACAGGGTTGGTCCCCTAAGAAGCCAGCCTAGCCTTTACCCTAGAGGTGAAAACCCTAACAGGCTCACAATATAGCTTATTTTTTGTGTGGCGGTAATGCTCTAGAGTCCCAGTAATGGGCAAAGACCTTGTTGTACTAAGAAAAAAAAACCTGCAGACGTGTGCTGTAAAGAAAGTGCGGTCTAAAAGACACTACCTCTTCTCTCCTGACCACCTTAGATGCTATCCCGGTTTCCCAAGGAGCAGGGCCAGCGGTTTCACAATTACTGAGAAGTTGGGCACTGCAGCGCTGTCTCATCCACAGCAGGGAGCAAGCTATAAATAATCTCTCTAATTCTCAATCTCTCCTCCCCTTAGGAGATCTCCTTTCTCTAAATACTCTCTCATTTTGGAACTTCTGCTGAAATTTCTGTCAGCAGGGGTCAAGGCTTAAAATTTTATTACTAGCTTTGGGAGAAGAAAAGGTAAATATTTATTTCTAGCTTTTTAACAGTGATAGGAAAGTAATGAGAATGACAGTAGACTCCATCAGGTACCTTTATTATCAACACACAGCCTTAAAAGAGGAAAATTGGCTCAGGAAAGCAGTGCAGCAGGCCACCACTCAGCCTTCCTCTTGGGCTGAAGTCAAAATTTTTTAAACTGTCCACACAAAAAAGCTTCCAGAGTTTCATATGGAAAAGATTAAACCACTAAGCAAGATTAAAATATCTTGCATGTCTCCTCAGAACTTTATCAGCTCACCAGTGTATGTTACACTATAATGAAAAAATACAATGTAGAAATGGAAAGTTTGGCACTATTGAAATATATCCTAAAAGTAGAAGTGAAAATTCCCTCAGACCTTTTCAGAAGGACTTGTTTTGACATGTTGTTGTCAAAATCATGGATCAAACTGATACATAGGAGTGTTGTTGAAAGGAAACTCAGTGCTGAAAATGACAAGGAAGTTCTAGTAAGTGTTGTGATTTAGAGTGCAGAAATTGGGTTCCAGTCCCCACCAAGAGGCTCTATGAACTTGAAGATTTTCCTTTCTGTCTTTTACACTCTCAAAAGTTAGGCTAGAGCAAGGACTTTCTTTTGCATGTGTCTAATCAATGCCTACCTACTGTGGTGGCAATTCAGTCTTAATTGGAATGATAAAATCATATAATGAACCATAATATTATACAGGTAATCACATACAGTCCCTCAAGACATACTCAAACCTGTGGTCGTCAAGAAGGAATATTTTCTTTGGTTCATTCTTTAAATCACCATCTTTTTTCTGGCAAATTGTGCGTCTGCAAAGAGATACACCTTCTACTCAACAAATAGTCCTTTTTTCTCCATGGAATTCAGTTCTTATTTTTCCAAATCGTGCCATTATCTAAGATGCCAGTTTAAGCTAATTAATGTGATATATCTGCCTACTAGAACCTGGACTGTAATCATTAGTCATCTGAACAGGCCACTAAAAAAACATCAGGTTGAACCAGCCTGTTGCCACCACCCTCACTGTCCACATGCTGGACATGGCTGTCATCACACCTTGGTCTCATGCAGAAGAATTCTCCTCTACAGCTCCTAATGCAGGAGTTTGATTTTAAGTGCTCTAAACTGTACGCTTAACACCTGAACCATACATCAATTCAAAGTCTGATGTAGCTTCTGTTAGCAGCTAAGATTGCCCATGACAGAGACTCTGTAAAAACTGCAGAAAGCTCTTGTGTGCTTTAATAGTGGATTTCTCTTTGGATGATCAGTGTGGACAGACCCATACAAATAATGAATCACGAATTAAATGGCTCAGTAAATAAAAAATGGACATATCAAGGACACAACAACCACTGTTGTAAGCCAGACCCTCTAGTGCAAGGAAAAGATTGGCACTAATGTGCCACATGCTTCATTTGTTTCTTCATTTACAGAGGGAGCCATAAGCTTTAAGAAGGAATGACATTTATATTAAGGGAAAGAAAAAGCAAAACAAAGGTAAAGTCTCCTAAGGAACACAGCAAATAATATTGCCAACCTTGAGCAGTCAAAAATGAAGAGTCCATCATCTAAGAATCCTAGGGTAAAAAATCATGGGAATGGTTTTTGTGCTTACTTGGTGGAGTTTTTATTTTAAAATAATGATACTTTTTTTTTTTTTTTTTGGATTTTGAGACTATACAGGGTACTCATTTTATATAAACAGGCTGTCCTTCACAGCTAAAAGGCTAAACAAGTTCCTTTTTCTGTTTCCTTTTTCCTTTTTTTCTGCTTTCCTTTTTCCTTTTTCCTGAAGCTGGAGCTCTAAGGAAAATCCCCAAAGCTGCAGAACTCCTTGTAAAATTGCAAAAATGCATGTCCTGGCACATGTCACATTAGTTCTCTCCCACAAGGCAGTAGCTGCCTCTGTGGACACCAGAGTTGAGAAATGCAAAGGCAATGTAGAGGGAAAACCAGCACAACCCTGCTGTCACTCCAGGCCCCGCAGTGTCCTGCGGAGACATGGACATGGACAGCAGCTCTGTCTGCATGGATCTCTTCGCTGTTCCTGCAAATTCCCATGAATCATGGTCCGGGCTGGACCGTGTTGTGGCAAGGAGGGAGGGAGCCATCCTAAGATAAAAAGCATTGCTTGCAAACCAGCGGTGTTTTGTGCCACTGGATGGCACGAAGAGACAAGCACTAATCCTGCATCCTTCCAGTTTTGGAGCGCTGTGCAGGCTGTGGAGGCTGTTTGGGACACGGCTTTCGCCATCCACGGCCAGACCCGGAGCAGAGGGAGGGCTGCAGCGCCCGCGGGTGTCCCAGGGCTGGATGTCTGAGTCTCTGGGTGATGGGCCCGTCGCTGCCTCCTCTGAACTGCGTGTCCTCACAGTCTCATTTCCGAAGGGTGTTATTTCACTGCTGCCTCCCAGATAATGTAACTGAATCATTCAATTGAGCATAAAATAGAAATTTGGCTTCTTATCTGCTGGGAAACCAGCTTTACTATTTTCTTTCTGCAAAATACATTTTTCACTATCTTATCTTCTAATAAACAATCCCAGCTCTGCAGGCTGCAGAAATGTTCTGAACACATTTAAGAGACATTTTTTTTCCCCCTCTCGCTCCCCCTCTCTCCCTCCTCCCTTATCCCCCTTCCCACCCTTTAAAACATCTGTTTTAAAGGCATATTTTTAAAAGGGATCCAATTTGTATTCCATCTTCCTTTGGTGAAGGTATATATTTTTCATAAGCCTGTCCTCTGCTTTTGAGGCCTCTCTCCCTCGGTTTAATTTTCATTCCCGCCTCCCTTTCTTCCCCTATACAGAACCGAAACACCAACTCCCCACACACCCCTAATGCTTTCTCTTGTTTTAAGACAAAGGCAATTCAGACTTAAAAACTGCCCTCCCCTCCCCTGGACCTGCCACACGGCGCTTGCCTAACGGAAACTAAACGTGTCAGTGAAAGGTCAGCTATGAATATTTAAAGCTTTCTATCTCACTCAGGCTGACATCAAAAGCATTAGCTGTAGCGCTAAATCAGGGAGCAAGGGGGAATTAGAATATGCAACAAGTCCTGCCTTAGAACACGACACAGCAGAGGATATTCAGAGGCCCCTCTCGGGATGGGAGAAGAAGCTGCACCAAAATTCAGTGTCAAGGCACTGATCGCGCTCGGCCGCCCTCCTTCTTGGGCAATCACGCCAGCTCGCTGCCTCTTGCAAGGGGTCAGTGAAAAAACGGGACATGGAGTGAAAAATTAAGAGG
Organism: Haliaeetus leucocephalus; assembly: GCF_000737465.1. NCBI lineage: Eukaryota > Metazoa > Chordata > Aves > Accipitriformes > Accipitridae > Haliaeetus > Haliaeetus leucocephalus. The sequence goes on along the minus strand of NW_010972742.1, from coordinate 6,968,431 downwards.
TGCATCATGCATTGGTGTCATTGCTGCAAATTGAAAGCTGATCTGGGATGTGATTTCATGATCCCACCTTATATATGACTTTACGGTCTTCTCTTCAGATCCCCTTGCTATTCATAAGGGATCCTCCCTGTGGGTTAAAGCCTTTCTGGCTCCAAAGAAGGCACAGTTTTTCTTTCTATACCAAATTAAGAAGGGCAGTGGAAGAACAATCAGTGTAATTCCTGCAAAAATGAGCAAATCACAGGAGAGCTAAAGCTACCATGTCCCAGCAGCTCTACCTTAGAATGCGCCTGGTTTGCTGGAGGCTCACAGAGTCACACTCGCTCTCTGGACCTTCACCAGCAGTCACCTCTGCGGCTCCACTTCTTTCGCATCGCCTCTGCATTTTCTTGTGCTAGGCAGATAGCCATGTCTCTAGGTAGATTTGTTTTGAAGAGAAGATATCTAGATTTGCTGTAGAAGGGATCCAAAGCAACAGCTACATAGCAGAAATTTGTCGTTTTGCTGCTGCTTCACAGGCTGGTGTCGAGTCCTCAGAGTCTGTGTCTCTTTTCCGTAAACAGCGAGCTGGATCCCAAGGTTAGAGTGCACAGTATCACCTGCAACAACAGAACATGGGCGCAGTTCAAGAGGTGATTTATTATTCATTGATCATTTAACAATTTGGCAGCTGAAAGCAGAACTTATCCCACGACTCCTATGTGCAAAGCAGCCATTCATATGGCACGGACATGTTTTAGTGGGAACAAAGGATGCTCCCACTGAAAGGAAAAGTCAAGTTAAAAAAAATCTGGCACATGAAGCCTGCCTTGGCCTCTCTGCAAATCATTAAATTGGAGTGCAGGGATGTTCAGGAACATCATCTGGAAAGCCTGGCACTAAAATGCATGTGATATCTGGTCTGAAAGCCTTCCTCCCCCGTGCTGGGACAGGCTGATGTGGCTTATGGTTTTCCATTAGACACTGCCAGCTTGGGGTAAACTCCCAGCTGGTCCTACTGAGCCTAGTAAACACTGTCACCAACTGCAATGGGATAAATTCTGAACCTTCAACAATGCATCTTTGATACCTTTCCACCATTTCATCCCCTGTCCATTTTCAAGCCCTCCACCATACTTGACTGGCTCTATTCAGACTATTTCTTGATTCCTTTAGAGGAGGATGCAATGATTAGGAATAGAAGACTTCTGCTTTTAAAACAATACAAATCCATAAAAATTTAAAATGTTTTGCGGAAGTGTGTTTATTTTTAGTAGAATATATGTTTCTCATTGTTCTCCAATGTGTGACCACATTTAGTTTCAGCTTTTTATTTCATGTCAGGCTTCATATTATAAAGAATATTAATTATGGCATGCTTTTATCTAGCATTTCTAAAATCGCAAATGTATTTCATGTTGCATTAAAAAGTTTTAAAATTATTGAATTATGTCCTTGTTTCTGAAATAATTTGGGGGGCAGGGGGACGTGTAACATTTCCATTTTGTTAAAAATGGCAACACGTTGACTTTTTTCCCATTCTGGATGGAAAGAAATTCCAATGTGTCACAGTTGAACAGAAATTCTGTTTTCCAAACAGCTTCAGTTTCCATCTGTCCATAGTGAATCACTGTCCATCCATCCACACAATCTTTCAGCCTTATTTTTCATCCAGCTTTTTCTCTGTGTTTACATCTCTCCATCTGGCTACCCGTATGCTCCTTGATATCTCCATTTACCCTTCCATGGAGCTAATTTTCTACCAGCAGAACATCCACCAAAGACTTGGAGACAAATCGTGTAGTTTTCTGAGCTCAGAAATTAAGTGGCAGAAATAAACACTTGATGAAAAGATTTGCATCTTTGACTGAAGAATGGCAGGACTGATGAAGAAAAAGTAGATCCTGAACTTCAGGGATGCCTGATATTTGTTTAAGATGTTTAAGGAGTGGGACAAGGCATTTAAGCAGGAAGAATTATGTGGGCATCTATCCATTCCCACTAGAAGTATCACAGTCTGTCTTGATACTGAGAGATCATATCTGTTCATCCCCTTTTTTTCTTGTGGCTTTCACAGTACTTTGGCAGGGGGCCTAGCTTTTCCTAGCTGAAGATGGCCATAAAGCCATTAGAGTATCCCATGTTGTTCCATATTTAAAATCCACATCAGATCATTGCAATGGTCCATAAAGCCTCCATAAACCTGTGTAATGAGCTGTAGCAAGAGACACTGTGTCTTTTTCCTGAATGGCATAAGGCCAGGCCCTGAAAAGACTGCCACTGTGGTATATGTGTCCTCTGCACCTTCATGAGAGTGTCCCCATGCACCCACCCAGGTGACGTGCCCAGCTGCTGAGATGCTCTGTCTTGTATTTCTTTTCTTGCTGGAAATGTAACCCAAATCTTTCACTCGTACACCTAGCTGCAAAGGAATAACTTGACTTGAAGACGGTGGTGGACTACAAGATCCAGTGAGTCTCCTTTAAGTCATCCCCCAAAAAGCCTAGAAATAGTTCCTACCACCTCTCACCCAGTTCAGAATTATACATAAATCCTTGGTACATGGTTCAGGCCTTTTGCTGAACTTCCAAATCATCCCCTATTCCCACCCATATTAAGGCTACTGTGCAGCACTTTCATTTTTCTTTTGACTGAATGAAAACTTACAATTCATTGCATTGAGATGTATTTCATTGAACAATGCTCTATTGCTCTGTGCTCGTTTGGAGACAAGTTCGCTAATGTGAATAAAAGGACCAGGGTAATCGAAGATCCTAGTGGATTTAGGAATTTGAATCTCAGTGAGATAATGTCTAACTACATTAAACTTCTGTCAATAATCCAATCAAGAAGAATAACACCCAATTAAACCTTCACAGAGAAGAAAATTCTTTTAGGAAATAAAAACTGTAAACATTTTTTTTCCTGAATTCTGCTTATTTTTGTCTCTTTTTTTTCTTTGCATTTTCATGTTCTAGAGGCTGAAGTATTGGAGGTCATTCTAGTTCTTGTTCACTTGCTAAAGATCTCTTTATTGACACAGCAACACTTTTTATTTACTTAATAGTGAAAAAGTCATGTCTGTATTTGCCAGCTAACCAAATTATGTTCAAGCAAAATATGATTTTAAATCTCAAACCAGGGAAAATTAGGGAGAAAAATGTCAAGTGCTTAGGAAGCATAAAGGATCTATAACATATATTAATGTACAATCCCACACAAAAGGGCAAAGAATATAGTAGAATACATAAATCAGAGAACAACCTGAGTGACAAATGAGTTGTTCTTTTCATTAGATTGAGTATTGGTGACATTTGAGCTGGAGCATTATGTTCAGTTTTGGCACGGCATTTAGGGGAAAGGTGGACAAAGTAGAAAGGATCCAGAGCAATGAGAAAGATCAAAAATCAAAGGGGAAAGACGGACTTGGGGTTGCTTAGCAGAAAAGATAAAGGAAGAGTCAGGAGGTAATCTCCTTCCAAAGAATAAAAGGTTCAAAAAGGAAGATATAGGGCAAGAAATACTGGGCTTAAATTGCAGCAGAGATATTTATGTTAGGTTTTAGGAAAATGTTTTTCTCATTCCAGGAAATGAAGCAGTGGAACAGGTTGCTTGAGGATAGTTATTGATTGCCACCCCAGGAAGTCTTTGAGAACAAGGTTAAACCAAAGTCTGGAATGGGAACAGTCCAGCTGATCCTGCACTAGGTTGAGGAGCAGAACAGTTAACCTCTTGCGATCTCTTCTGTCCGTGCTTTGTTGAGGTCTGTGACCTATAGATACCTTAATGTGGTCCCTGTGTGGCTTGCCAGGAGTACCTGAGATGCCAACTGCTTCATGTTCACATCCCCAGCTCTGCCCAAGCTTCTTTTCAGTTGTGACTGAAGCAGGATTTCTGGATGCTCTCCTGAAAGGCTTGTAAAGCTCTGGTAAACACAGGGCATCTTGGGTATCCCATTTGGCTCTGACACTTTTTAAAAATCTAGTTATTATTGAAAGTTACTGTGCCAGCAGTTGTATTATTAATACTATTATTTATTATTTATGAAGTGCCGAGTGTGTGCTAGATGCTTATATGATTATACACTGAGTTACACTGGAGTTGCACAGTCTACTGAATTACGATGTAATGTTATTACCTGCAGCCTTTGCGTGAGAATGATATTTTTCATTTACTGTAGTTGGCTCCTCCATCATGTGATGGTCTGAACAGGTTCTGTGAATTTTAAGTCATTAATGTACTAGACGTGACACCAAAAGGAGGCAGTGGGGAAATGGTACCCCTATTTTACAGATGGAGGCTAGCGTTGAGGCTCCAAGGAAACTAAACATCCTGGTGTCACACAACAAAGCACAAAAGCGCTCAACTCATTGTAAGCTGCTGGTTATTTTCACTGACTTGAACGAGACAGTCATTGTGCTTGGAAATGGAAAGTCTTCATTCCCTTGTGGGCTCAGATGACTTGGCTTAGCTGAGATGCTGTAGCAATGACTTCCATATACTCGTTACATATTACATCTAAATGTATTCCCTTTCACATCAGTACTCTTTCTACCACCATTCAAGGCAAAGACAGACTGTTCTTCTACGAGACAGAAGAATATGTGTTCTTAGATTTTCTGTATTCCATTCAATACTTGCCACTGTATTGCTATGCACTCACTCACACAGCTGTTCTAATGGAACTAAATTTTCAGATCTTTTGATCTCTCTTTACACAATATTTATTCATGCTTTACACAATGTTAATTCATAGTAAAATTCCTGAAACTTTGGAGGTGCACCATTGACTTCCCTGCAAAGACAGTCAGGTGGAATAAATGAGATTTTAAAATTATCTGCAGAGAAGGGCATCTTTATCCATTTAAAAATATGAATCATGTTTTTTTAATCATCTTCTGATCAGTTCTCATATCTACACTATAGGAGTAGGACATCACTGTGTCCATACCTCCAACTGCAGTTTTAATCAGAAGAGAGACTGCTCTCTGGTTTAATGAAGTAAACGAGACCTCCGGTAATATTGTCTGTGTAATTGACATAGTTCTCTGGGAAACATTACACTTTATAATGAAAATACTGTATATAATTAGGATCTAATAGGAAGAAAATAGCAATTAGGCAGAATTAACTGAACAGAAGCAATCAAGCAAATAAAGGTTATTCTCTGGAGAGGACCCTTCGGGGTTCAAATGTGTACATCCTATGATTGTAAAGAAGTCACAGTAATTAACAAGAGTCTTTTCATTGCATAAGAATAGCCTAACATTGGCTACTGGAATGACCCCTGCGAATCAGAATGTGTTATTTCAGTCCTGTACTTTCACAGGCATTGTGGGAAGGAGGTTGTATCCAACATTGTATGTGCTTGCATAATGGCTTTTTTATGTGCTTGCACAATGGCTTTAGCAGAGGTTACGAAGGCATCAAGACCTTTAATTCTGTTCTTGCCCCAGCCTTTGTGGACCCTTGTTGCTTTTCATTTTCTGCTTTTGCTCATCTAAGTTTCCAGAGCAGCTTGCTGTACATGAATTTCACAGTAACACTAATCCACATAAGATTTCACAGTAATAAGCAGATTACACAACAGTCCAGGAGTGATCCTTTCCCTGGAATTACCAGGGCAAGTCTAGCCAGTTGGTTAAGTATAAGTCTGAGCCCATTGTCACCCACATAGGAAACCTCCAAGCCTGTCCTATGAAACTCTTCATCCCCCATTCTGGAGCATGGTTGTGAGGCGAGCATGAGTGTTCCTGCAGCCTTAGAAGAATATCAGCTTCTCATCCATGTGATCTGGGCAAGGGAGACAGCACAGGACCATGCTTATTCCAGCTCAACTGATGCAAAGTTATCCTGAGAGCAGCCCATGCTGAGCACAGAGTGGACACTTCAATCCCATACCAAAACTGACAAGGTAGGCAGAAAACATGCAGATCATGGTCCTGAGCCCATTTCTTTTGTAACCATGTAGACAAAAAGCAAAGAGGGTTCAGTTTTACCCGACACTAAGGAATCCACTAGTGTAAAGCTTCTTGAGCTTTGAGACACTTCCATCTGTGGTGGGTTGACCCTGGCTGGAGGCCAGGTGCCCACCAAAGCTGCTCTGTCACTCCCCTCCTCAGCTGGACAGGGGAGAGAAAATCTAACAAAAGGCTCGTGGGTGGAGGCAAAGACAGGGAGAGATCACTCACTAATTACCGTCATGGGCAAAATAGACTGGAATTGGGGAGAATTAATTTAATTTATTACCAATCAAATCAGAGTAGGATAATCAGAAATAAAACCAAATCTTAAAACACCTTCCCCCCACCCCTCCCTTCTTTCCAGGCACAGCTTCATTCCCAAATTCTCTACCTCCTCCCCACCAGCAGCACAGTGGGATGGGGAATGGGGGTTGGGGTCAGTTCATCACATGTTGTCTCTGCTGTTCCTTCCTCCTCAGGGACAGGACTCCTCACACTCTTCCCCTGCTCCAGCGTGGGGTCCCTCCCATGGGACACAATCCTTCATGAACTCCTCCATTGTGGGTCCCTTCCCTGGGCTGCAGTCCTTCAGGCACAGACTGCTCCAGTGTGGGTCCCCCGCGGGGTCACAAGTCCTGCCAGCAAACCTGCTCCAGTGTGGGCTCCTCTCTCCACGGGGCCACAGGTCCTGCCAGGAGCCTGCTCCAGTGTGGGCTTCCCACGGGGTCACAGCCTCCTTCGGGCATCCACCTGCTCTGACATGGGGGCCTCCACCAGCTGCAGGTGGAGATCTGCTCCACCATGGACCTCCCTGGGCTGCAGGGGGACAGCCTGCCTCACCATCGTCTTCCCCACGGGCTGCAGGGGAATCTCTGCTCTGGCACCTGGAGTACCTCCTCCCCCTCCTTCTGCACTGACCTGGGGGGCTGCAGGGTTGGTTCTCTCACATGTTCTCACTCCTCTCTCCTACTGCGCAGTAACTTTTTTCCCCTTCTGAAATCTGTTATCCCAGAGGCACTACCACTGTCGCTGATGGGCTCGGCCTTGGCCAGCAGCAGGTCTGTCTTGGAGCCGGCTGGTATTGGCTCCATCGGACATAGGGGAAGCTGCTAGCAGCTTCTGCCAGAAGCCACCCCTGGAGCCCCCCTGCTACCAAAACCTTGCCACACAAACCCAATACACCATCAAAGCAAACAGATAGCCACCAGTCCAGTATAGCACAACCAGATACCAGTACAGCATAGGCTATTCCTGATAGTGGAGCTCTTAGCGCAATGATTACGTGATCATTATGGACATCGACTGTCACTGTGAAGTAATTTGCACCTCTCTGAAAGCCACCCACCTGCTCTGGAGCCAGGAAGCTTGCCCAGACACTGCCACCTGAGTACATTTCAGTTCCTCTGTGAGTGCAGAGGATTCTCAAGGATCCCTTCTGAGGAATCTTCAGAGGTTGATAGTAATGGTCAGACAAAGGCAGGCAGCAGAAACCATCCAGGGACCAAAGGGGAGATGGTGTGTTTCTTGCTTCTTCCCACCCCCTTCTCTCTACTTGGAGTCAATCAGAGACAAAGGAGAAACACCTACTTTTTAGGTAAGCACGAGAGGCTGAAGGCAAAACCACTGATGGCCAGTGATCTGTCAGGAGAGAGCTCAGAGAAGTGGATAACATGAGAATGAATCCAATACTTCTCTTAAGCAGAAATCATACCTAGACAAAATAGATGAGCCCAGGACTTGCTTTAAAGCAGTTCCTATTGCTTAACAATAGTCCTTCCATTCCTATCTATTTTTCTATGTTATTTATCTATGCATTGATTTTTTGAGTAAAGATTTGCTACAACTATCAATGTAACAGCATAAATTAACAACAAGAATGGCTTCATGGATTTTTTGGTTTTATTCATATAGATCAAAAGTGAAGTTCTCACAGAGCTCCCAATTTGGATGAGATTTTCTTAAATTACACAAAACTTTGTCAAAGAATTTGCTCCTTCAGCCACCAACACATGTGGCACCAACCACAATCTTTTCTTGTCTCAGGACTTCTTGATAGATTGGGAACCATTTCTCACCCTTATCCCTTTACAGAATGTCGGGTGTTGTCACCTAAGAGGGTAAGTAAAGTATGTTTCTTTAATGTGATGCCCAGTGTACCATTTCATCTCTGATCTTTCAAGTTCTGTCACTGGAACTTAATTCCCCATTTATGCAGATGTAGACGCACTGATTTCAGTGGAAAAAGCATTGCTCTGAGTCAGAGGATTTCAGCCCATTATCCCAGCATTCAGGTCCATCAATTGTGCCTGTCTAAAGCAGAACTTCAGGAAAGGAATCCAGTACTGACCTGAAGACTTTGGGATGGAGAATCCAGCATGCCTGTTAACACTTTGTTCCAATGGTTAATTGTCCTTAGTGTTACAAAATATGTCTTACTCCTATTTTGAATTTGTCTGTCTTTAGCTTCCAGCCATTGGTTTTTATTACACCTTTCTCTGCAAGATTAGAGTCCTTTAGCACCCAATGTTTTCTCAGAGTGAAGATACATATACCCTTCAATCAAGTTATTTTTCAGGTTCCTATTTTGATAAGTGCTTGGGTGAATTGAGGTTAAAAAAAGCTAACAGCAAAAGACACAAGTAGAATTTGTGGAAATTTTTCTTTTATAAATCTGAAATCTCAGTGCAGAAAGAAAAAGGGAGAATTTTAATTAAAACTTTCATTTTTTTCTCCTTTTTTAAAATTTCAAGCTTTGCTTTTTCAAATAAAATAATATTTCTGATTATATGATTCTTTTTTTCAAGTGGAAGATGATTGAAATGGAACTATTTTTCCCTTTGCCTGCACTTTTTTATCCAGCCACTTAGATGCCTGTGTATAGTCCACAAAGTAAAGCAGGTGAAACTCTATCACAACTTGTCTGAAGGGATTGCTTACAGAAGATGAGGCTGGAAGAGCTCCCCAGAGCAGGGGGCGAAGTTGATGAGCTGCAGGGAATGGGGTGTCTCTCAGAGGCAACACGTTCCTCCCACCTAGAGGGATAGGCTCCGTTTTGGGGTCTCTTGAGCTTTGTCTCCTATGGGGGTGGGAATCTCTCTCACAGAACTTTGGATGCCTTTCAACTGTTTTAGCAAGGCCAAATGCCATGCAAAAAGGGGTGTTTCAGATACGCTCATGATGTTCCCTGATATATCTCTTTTGTAACAACTGTGAAGGGGTTGTCTAGGGTCTCCGTATCCCTCACGGAGCCATGAACGGTACTCATGTTGTGGGTTATAATCTAACATGGCCTGGAAATGGACCAGTTCAGGCATCCCAGCTCCACACTCTGCTCCCAGAACCAAACTAATGCCCACCATTTCATCTGGCTCTCAGAGAACAGTGTAAAACTACTTATGCAAGATTTAATCCTTTGGGGCTTTGATGCACTAACCAATGGGGGCTAAACTGCATCTTATAACATAAAAGCAGGGAGAAAAATATGAGAGAAACATTTGGACTGTACTGGGGTAGGACTGAGTTTTCTTCCTAGCTCTGCCACTGAACATCTGGCTGAACTCGGACAAACAACATCTCTGTCCTGTGCCTCAATTTCCCCATCACTAAAATGCTTGGGACAAATAAGCCAAGAGTGCGCTTGACCAAATTAAATCTGTGACCAAATTAAAAAGAAATGGAGAAAAAACCACACACAAAAAAATTATACAGATGAGTTTATGAAGCCTCACCTTCTGTGGCCCAGTGTCTGGTTCTCTAATGTCAGATAAGCTTCAAACTCACTCCACAGTTCTCCTCCAAGGGCATTTCCAGATTTCACTCTACCCAGTTGCCTAATTTGAGGAAGTTGAAAAGAATCTAATGTCTTTATAGTTGTAGCAACTCTCTTGGATTAGATGGGAGTGGAGAATGGACTCACAATTTATTCCAGGGAGGACAAACACGGGGACAAGAATGATTTCCCAGAAAACCTTTGTCAAACCAAACAAGGTTTTTGGTTTTTTCTGGTTTTAAAGGTATTTGATGAAAGGAAAAAAACAGTGGGAGGGGAGAACCTATGGAGTGAGAAATATGTTTATGAAATAATTTAATTTAAATTCAGATTAAATTTTACATTCTATTTGTAGGATGCTTAATTCTTGAAAGAAATATTCTTCTTCTCTTTTGTTCAGCATGTTGGTAAACCTGTAGAAGGAAAAGCCATTTTAGACCATTGAGGTGTTACGTTTTGACCGTGTCTCAAAGAATGCTTTCTCTTTGCTTCAGAACATTTGTGTCCACTTCTTATCCTTTTTTTTTTAACAGAACTATTCACACAGTTCCATGCAACTTTGTTGCTGTTTTTAGCCCAGATGTGAAAGCCCATTTTTCCAATAAAATTACCACTTCTTTAAAACTTAAGATCAACCCCTAAAAAAATAATACTGCCCCCCAACCTTTTGTGATGTCTTTGAGACCAATATGTAAAAATATCATACGGCAGCTAAGAATTAATGTTATTATTGTTCTCTATTATCATGGGAAAAGTATGATCCAGACAAGTATCTAATAGCCACTTGTGCACACCAAAAGTAAGATGAAAAACCTCAGCAAGTTCAAAGTTTGTAGTCCAATTATGTTCTGTCTTGCGGGTGCTCTATAGGGGGTGAAAGTAATGTCCCTCGAACCACTCCATATCATCGCAATATCTAACAAATCCTTTGGCACTCCAGCAAGGAGTTCAAAGAAAAAGCATCATCAGCTCGAATAATTACTGCCCATATTAAGTGTTTTAATATTGCAGATGGATGTAAAAGGCAAAGGACAATGGCTCAAACACAAAGAGCCTAGCAAAGTACAACCTGGGGAAGGCCACAGATATCCAACACATTGTCCTTTTCCCTGTTCTGTTCTCTGCAATATTAAACCACTTAATCTGTAATTGCCCAAGCTTACGATGCCTTTGCTTTGAACTCTCTGTAAGAGTGCCATAGGATTTGTCAGATGTTTCTAAAACAAAGTCTACCAGGAGGCTGAAAGGTCTCTTAGTGGCTATGACAATGGTTTAATGGAATATAATTTCCAGTAAAGGGAACTAATTTAATATTTTCACATATCATGTAAGCAAGGTACCAGCTGAGAGAAAGGAATGAAAATTATAGCAAGAGGCAATCAAGATGAACACTGCTGTAAAATCATACCTCACCGATGTGCACTAAACATTGCAGGAACTCGTTTTAGATATGAATTGCATTTTCCTCTCAGCGAGGACAGCTCAGCTTGATGAAAAGGCACACCAGTCTCGGAGCCTGGCACAGCTGGATTTCAAACCAGCCATGCCAGTGATGTCCCAGATGACACTCAGGAAAACACTTCTTCTCCTCCATGCTCCCTTCGTATTGTTTGTCTTGTCTTGTCTTTCAAGGCCAAGAACTCTTTTCTACCATGGATAGTCCCTCACGTTGCAGAGTGGCTGTGATAAAGACATCCTTGAGATGGTGCTTGAATACACAGAATAAACGTGCAGGGGAGGGAGATATGGGCTGTCTGACGTTCCCTAGGTTCGACCAAGTCTTGTGATTCTTCCTTAGTGCACAGTGAGCAGAATCCTGAGGTACAGTCCTCTTGTAGATGTTCCACATTTTCCTTTAATCCCTATCCAGAACTCTTTGACCATGGTGTGCTTCTGCTAGGCAGCTCTTAGCCTCCTCCCCAGCAGAGAACACATTGCTGACTAAGGGTTGAAACCCCCTCAATCTGCATAGGAGTAGATTCTGGATAGTCTGAAACAAAGTCCACCAAGAAGATTTGGCATTTGTCCAGCAAAAGAGGATGGATGATGGAGATATTTATTATCATGTATTCCTATGCACTTATGAGCACTTCCTTGTGGGTTCTCATGTAAACCCATGCAGGAAGCAGCTATGATGAAAGTGGTTTTCCCAGTTGGCAAATCTGTCACAAGAAGAGGTTTATTGGTCATGTGTCTTGTGGCTTGGGTTTCCTGTGTTCGGGCAATAACAGTCTCGCCGCCAAAAGAAAAACTTGTTATTCCCCTGTTATTTTTCCCTATTTATTCCTTGTTTGTGGTGGCATATGTTGCTTCCTCTTGTGTGAAATGCTTTCTACTCTCAGATCGTTTCCCTGAAAAGGGAATCTTCCCTGTGGCATCTCTCAGGAGCATTTGCAAAAGTTCACATCGGTTCAGAAGTCTGGATGCAGAAATGTTTAGTATGATTCGGCTGCCCAACTAAATAATTGCTTTGTGTTATTCTACAGATGTCCCACTCCTGTTCTTTGAAGGAAATATGCTGAATTATTGAAATAAGATGGAGTCAGGATTATGAAAGGAAGTACCATCTTATGATTAAAGCCTTTGCCTTGAATTCAGGAGATATACATTTGGTTTCTGACTCTGCCACAGATTTTCTGAGAAGCCTTAGGCTTATCACAAAAGCTGAGATCCATTTTTGTCTAACATAAGCTACGTAAAATTTTTAGAATAAGTAAGTTGCCTAGGCTCCTGCTACAGTCAGTGGCATGTGAGAGAGATCTCCAAAGAGAGCTTCACCCCACCCTATGATACATGACTAAGATAACGTGAAATGATTCATACTCTGGAGGTGTTTCTCTGTTTAATGCAAATGGGAATCTAAATGATGAAGTTGGCCTAGATACCTTTTAGATGGCTAAAATTAGGTGAGATTGCTTCCACCCTTTGTCTCACTCTGTGCCTCAGTTTCCCACACATATAGAGCTGATGGCAATGCTTCCTTCCTCTGGCCTTTTGAATTTTCCGGATTCTAAACTTTTCTCTTAAAGAAATAGCAAAATATGGCCTGACTTCAGCTGAGTCTTAGTAATACCGTTTTATAAATAACACAAACACTTGTTTGGGATTCCAGTAACTACAGCATCTGAACTCTACAAACATAGCATAAAATGAAGGAGTAGCTAGAGAAACAGGGTTTACTTGAGTGAAACTATTAGGAGAAATGGATACATTCATTAAACACCTGAAGTATCTCAGGAAAGTTGGATTAAATTAGAAGAAATTATTAAAATGTAACCACAGATACAACTTTTATGACAGTGAATATGTGTGCAATAACTCATAACTAAAGCAGGTTGAAAAATGTTCTGCTGGAATATTTTTTTCTGACAAAAAATGGCATTTTATTGAAATCAACCTATCCTGAGGAACATGTCAATTTAAGTGATTTTTTTTTTTTCCCTAAGAAATAGAACTGAAATGAAATGTTTCCAATAAGGTTCAACTTTTTCAGAACAGAATGTTTCAAATTTTTGGAGGTTGAAACAACTCCATTAAAAATTTTTTATGCAGATCGGTAATGCTTAAAATATCAAAACTGGAAGAAAGTACTTGGCATTGATCAAAAATAGTGCACTGAATAACCATAAATTATGTTTTTTAGAAGACTTCTTTTGGAAGAATTTCATTTCCACCTCTTAAAAAAAAAAAAAACCAACCCAAAATCTGAAAGGGTAGAACTCAAATAGTATTCAATATTGCTTCTGCTCTGCTGCCTGAAGCATTTAACTTGAAGCAGATATATCTTCATTTTTATATGTCACCCATGATTTTAATATATAGGTAAGAGAAACAAAACGAAACCTTGTATCATAAGCGTTTCTGTTGATATGTTATTAACAAAACAGCTACTGAAGATCACAGCTGCCATTGATATATCAGGCTATAGGAGCCCTTCCCTACTTGGCAGCTCCCTGAGGATCAGTCTGGTTTTCCTCTGTAAGTACAGTATTCCCCAAGGTTTCTAATTCACATTCTCCTTGGTGAAAGCCCTGCAGCACTCAGGCAAGAGAGAGCTCAGATGGCTCCTGAACTCCATGTTTGACAGACTCCGAAGACTCATTTCATCAGCCGTTAATCTCCCACAATCCTCTAAGCTTTATCTGTTAAGACTGAAGCAAGCAGTGCAGCTTTGCCATACTTTAGACTTGTTATTAGTTTTCATAATTTTTCTCAAAGAACATAAGACTAAATCAATCTCCCATCCCTAATATGTTGATAATCGTTTTGAAATATTTAAAGCTTCTCTTCTGAAAGCTTCACTGAAATAACCATCTCATCTCTCCCCTGGTGCTTTCTTGGCTTTTATTTTGCTGTTCCCTTTTCCCCTGTCAGACTTTCCCAGGTTGTTCAACTGTCTCATGGCCAAAGACTCTCTTTTCTACTCCCATTTTCCATCCTGAGATTTGCTTCAAAATTTCCTTTTTATCATTGCATTTCTCCATCTGTATTTTCATACTTCCCTTCCCTTCCCACAGCTGACTTCTGAGTCTCCGTGGTCTTTGGGTACTATTGACTACAGTAGGTGCCTGCTACTATAATGACTACAATGTAAATCTCTTGTCACTTGGACATTCCTGCATCAAATCCTGTAAAATTAGAAATATCTCCCCATACTGCAGAGATCCCAAGTCATTCCAAGGACCAGACTTGCAGCAGGTCCAGACCCATAGGCAATATAAAATTAAAACAGATGTGACTTTGACGGCAGTGGAACCACACTGCTCTGACCTGCAAAATAAAAAGAACTTACTTTGTTTCCAGAACCTGCTGAAGAACGCTGCAGTTGCCTACAGTTAACTTATGCTCAACATTTGCTTGCTGTGATATCTATCTAGATTACAACTCAACCTGCTACATCCATCCAAAGGTGTTAAGCCACATCTACTTTGGTGTTAAAAGAAGCTCACACAGAATTAAGCTGGTTTGACTGACCTACAGGATTGAACATAGCCTCTAGACAAGCTCTAATGTCGCTGCAGCAAGTATTCAGTGCTACTGGATGGGAGTGTTTACGTCTGGTATTTATTTTTCCCTGATGCAAATAACTGTGCAAGATAGGGACCTATATAGTCCCATGGCACTGTATCTCCGATACAATGATATATTGAACCCTCACATGAAGTAATAAGAACTGAAATTGTTCGGCACCTGAGATTTGCAGGCCCCAGATCTCTGTGTAGCATCCGCCTGCTTATAGAGATCAAGGCAAGCAGAAAGCAACAAGATATTTAACAGAGGAATCTCTGCATCCCATTGCATACTAATTAGACACTAGACATAGATACATCAGGGGAAACAGAGGGAGGAAGGAGGGGGAAAAAAATCTCTTGGCAAGACAACGTTGCATTTCAATCTTTCACCTTCACTGGGTAATGGGATGTGATGGAACATTAAAACAAACAAACAGCTTTTGGTGTTTACAAGAAATGTTTAAATGGGAGATCACGAGCCAGAGGTGCTCCACAGAACATCTGGAGTACTGGAAAACAATGCGATTACGCAGATGAGTCACATTCATTAGGCTATAAAATCTCCAGTAATGAATGTACGAAAGGGACTTTCACATAGATTGTCATCTACAGCCAAAAAAAAACCCCAAGCCCCTAGATAATAAACTTGGCAGTTCATTCCCCTGCTCACCCCCTTTTCCTCCTCCCCTTTGGAATGAGATTCCCAGTGTAATTACAAAGCTTCGTGCTTGCAGCTCAAAACCCATGTCTCAGGCACACACTCGGATCCGTGTACGGGCATTAGCTGGGAAGAAAGGGAAATGAGGATACGCATGTGGGCGTAGCACTGCTCAACAGTCACTGGAACGAGACGTTCGGCATCTCCATCTTCCCCACACACCTAGCACCAGCAGTGGTATAGGATACTTCTTGTCCATATGCCCCCTCCAGATGACCTCACTGGCAGTGTAGACATCTCTTAGGCAGGAAAAGACACAACTAGGGCATCTAGGATGTCTACTGAGCTGCAAGGTGAGAGAGGATGAGAATCAGTGGTTCATTGTTTCTTTGAAACTAGCAGAAGATGTAAACAAACTAAAGGACATTTTTTTCACATAGCGTGTGGTTCAGCTGTAGAACTCCTTGCCAGTGGATACTGTGGGTGCTGCAAGTTTGGGTTCAAGGGGAGGCTGGGTGGAAAATTAATCTATTGACAGCTATTGAGTACAAAGAACCTGCATCTAGCCTAGAAAGGCTCAGGGCTGCAAACTGCGAGTGACGGGAAGGGTGCAGGCAGAAGCAGCTCTATGAGATTCCTCTGTTCTGATAGTGCCCCTGCAAGACTGCATGAGAGAGCACTGGGCTGTGTAGGCATTTGGTCCAACCTCGCCTGGCATTTTAGTGCTCCTATATTTCATCTTTAATGACTTGTAAGACCTGAATATGCATCAAGAGTGAAAACTGGACTCTGTCACTAACTCGTTCCACGCATATCACTGGTCAACAAAGAGTCAGACATTCCAGTCATGGCCACAGGACTGTTATCATAGCAGCTAGAGGAGAAAAGATTCTCTTAACCTATTCTAGAAATTTTAGTGAGGTTTCTTTGAAGACTTCCCCTAAATGTCTGGGCTACCTCCTTCGAGGCTTGGCCCCAGACGTGTCTCTAACCAGCAAGTCAGTAATGGCAGAATTTTCCTCAAAGCAAGGTTAGCAATAGCTTTGACAGATGTTTCAGGATCTTTTATCACATTAGAATTATTGGATGTTGTCAGCTAAACCGAACAGCATCACAGCCCCCCTTTTTAGCTCATTCTTGAACACAGATGTTTTAAAATAACCCTCTTGTGGGTTTTATCTGTTGCTGCTGCCTGTGTAACGTATCATCACTTCTTGAAAGTCCTCATTACTCTGAGGATTTTTTTTTTTCTAAAGGCCCATTTGTAGAGTTGGCACCTTTTTTTCATCTCCAGTAGATCTATTTCCCCCTGGACCATGTCTGTCTGGGGAGATCTCATTCAAGGACAATTGGGCTTCAAATTGGGAAATCAGACTGCTAAATCCCTTAGTTATCTCTGAAAATCCCATCCTTGAAGCTTAAGTTAGATGAGAACTTCATCTGCTTTCTGTAATTTGCTGGTTTTCAACTCCATTTCTGAAAGGATTTTTTTTTTTTTCTCATAGGCAGAGGACTGTGACCTTCATATAGAAATGAAATCAGTTCACCAGGATAAACAATAATTACATTTCCATAGGAAAATATATTTTCTATTTTCTATCTCAGACTGAGGGTTAAATAACTAAATCAATGCAATTTCTTTATTTTCTTTGCCTTTTGAGGGAAAACACAGTTACCTGAGCTGTTTACATTTCCCTGGCATCACATATTATATTTGCTTATTCTTGGCCCTGTGCCTGGCGCAGCACTTGGGGAATTATGAACTTGGGGCTCTTTCCCCAGCTTTGTCCCTCACTGGCCACATCTCACATCACCACTTTGCTTCTCACCAGTTCAGCTTCCTTATCTGTAAAACACCGAGATGCCGTTAGCTTGCATTAATTAATATTTATAAAGTGCTTTGACGTCTTCACATAAGAACAAAGCCTTCTAATAAGAGAGAGAATGCAAATGTCACATATGTTACTTGTACATAAAGGCTTGAGAGATCTGTCAGTGCTGGGTCTGCGATTCCCAGCAGCACCACGTGATGTGTCAGGGCTCAGAGCAGAGGGACCGCAGCAGAGATCTCTAGCCAAGCTCCTCAGACTGAGTATAGGTGGCTGCAAAACTCCTATCCTGCATCAGCACAGGAAGATTGTAAGAAATAAAGTAAAGCAGTCTCATGTTTAAATGAGGGCAAATCAAGGCACACAGTAATTTAAGGGTAGAGTTAGTTGGAAAGAGGCTAGTCATGTGCTGTGAGTATTTCTGAGATTATAGGGATGAAGAGTGGTATCTTTCAGTGTGAATGAGGATGGAAATTTGAGCCTGGTTGTGAATAGGGAAGGAGAATGGGTCAGATTGTTTCAGAACTAGATATTTGCTTTACTCTTCCCACAGCTGCTCATGACAGCTTCAAACTGAAAAAAATGAGAATATGTTTTTGTTCACAAAGTACCTAACTGGGACACTTTTGACAATTTCAAAATCTTTGGGACAGTTACATTTTTAGTATCAGTGAACTGAAAAACTTGTCAAAATGGCTATCTTCCCGAGGAACAAAACCACACCAGTGTAAACAAATCTGAATGCTCTCAGGTTAGCTGTTATCCTGCATGTATTCACACAGCCCTTACACACCTCTGTGCTTCCCGAAACTCCTCCCTGCCATTCCCTAGGGAGTTTTAACACATTCATCACAGAGTAGCACTTGGAGGGATTAAGTAGGTCCTTTCCCACATCAGGTGCATGTCCAAAATGAATCAATCAATCAGGAGTGCCTCTTGGACAGCAGATCCCTGGATGTGTGTGTGCATCTCCTTTCTGCCTGGCAGCAAGCACAAGCTCCCAAACCACCTGGACTTTCAGCTACTGAGGTGCAATGGCTCTGACAAAAAGCCCTACACCCTCATTGCTGTAGAGGAAAGACCACAAGGGGAGAGAACCTGGGTCTCGATTTCTGGGCAGGTTTTTCCTAAATAAGTGTCAGAGGCTGTGGTTAGAAGTGGGTACCAAGGAGAGAGATTCCAGCCTCCACAGGGCAGGGGCTTACATTCACCCAGACATCGGCTCACCACTGCCTCAGCCTAACAATGTCACAGTGCTCCCCGGGATAACAGACTTGATGGATTTCACACTTTAAGGCTTTTGCTTTGAAAGAGCCCCAGCTTTTATCTTAGCAAAGTACAGCTTTGTAACCTAAAAATAGTCCGCCCAAGCTCCTTCCATCAGAACAGCAGAAGATGAGCTGGCGACTCTCAATTTTTGGTGCTTCTCTATCAGAAAGATGAAACATTTTCCCTGTAATCCTCCAAAATGGAATGTTTAGGGTTTCAGAGGTTACTGGAAATTTCCCTGGCAGCTGGTCAAATATGTGATCCCATTAGAGCTTCTTTGATGAGGAAGTGTAGCTTGACTCAGAGAGAAAATAAGGAAGGGAGGGGAGAGCGTGTCAATGGAAAAAGAGAAGTAGAGAGAGAAAAGGAAGGGAAAAAAACTCCAAGAACCAAGAAAGTTAATCTACCAGAGTCTGTCTCCTCCTATCACAGAGGAAGACAAGAAATTGCATCCAACAACTCACATGACTGCCCAAACTCTGATTATGACTGAACAAGAAGCAGCTCTGCTCCCTCTGTTTTAGGGAATGAGATCATGGGGATGATTTCTTAGTTCTCCGAGAGGCCAGGGAAGGCCAAGCATTGCTTCTTTCCCACTGGCAGGGCTCATGGCACCAAGGGTGAGAAAGCACCTGGCAACCTGGGATTAAAAAAAAAAAAGCCTCCTGGATCCCAAGCTCTATGCTAACCGCTTGTCGGCTCACCTAGCACCACAAGGTACAGCCAGAGTCAGAGCAGCTGATTTTGTTAGCAAGAGAAAAGGACAAGGAATCATGTTTTACATGCTCCATTGTGAATCTGTGAATGGCTTTGCAGTACATGAATGCACAGGGTTTGTTCAAGGCGTCAACAACGGTCTCCACATCCTGATGGTACAACAACTCCTAACAGTTGCATTAACCCTGGATGGAGAGGGGGGTGCAGGTGCTTTGTGGTGGGCTCTGCGGCAGCCACGTGCTGCCCAGGCCCAGGCTCTGCAGCAGGCGCGGGAACTGTGTCTGAGCCCAAGCAATGGGCTGCACTGGCCCCACGTGCAGGACCTGTCAGAGGCGTGCACGTGGCTGCTATCCGTCAGGATATCCCTCAGGAGATGTCTGTGTTCCCCACAAGTCTGACATGCTACAGTCAAGGGAGGGCTGGATCCTTCCGTAGGAGGATTGTTGAATCTCAGCAGCTCCCTTTTTTATTTTTTGGCATCAGACTTACCCACAAGCAAGCAGGGAAGTTGTTAGTATTTCTATTAGAGTGACAAGACATCAAGACTCCTTCCAGCATCATTTTTTACCTAAATGGATATTCATTCTCTTCTCTCTGGTATTAATGAGGAATCATTTGTCAGTAAAAGTAGGCAATGCAGGTTCAGATAAAATAAAAACTATTTCCACCCCCTCCCACCTCCCTGAGGGTGATAGTCTGACCTGCTGTCCTGCACTGAGGTGACCCCCTATCAATCACACCATCCCCATCACCCTCCGCAGCATACACCCCCTCCAAACCTGCCAGCATAACTGCTCATGTAATTGTTTCCTAAATTGGTTTCTTCAGACTGGGGCAGGATGGAAAAACATCCTACCAAAATTGGCTTAAGTGTTTGGGTTCTGAGAAGCAACAGGGTTTTTTCTGCACTCTGCATGATCATCATTCATAAAGACCCAGCAGAGCAAAATCTACCTCCCTGCTGCATCCTTCTAGCTCTGCTGTCCTCAGGTAAGCAACGCTAAGCCAGATTTATCCCTCCAAACAGAATTTTGGGAAAATGGGGCAGATGGGATGCCAGCTCATGCTCCCATCACAATGGCAGCTCCACAGTGCTACAGGGAATCAAAAGCACTATACGCTTGTATTAATTAGCAGCAAAAACTGCTATGACTCTGAATACCCAGAAGGAGCGGATCTGATGAGCAAATGCAGGCTGCTTCTGCATAATCTCTTTTTAGATCAGAACCCCAATTTACCTCGGAGCCAACGGGGTACTTCATAATAGCACCAGACCGCACAGGTTTAACTATGCCAGTGACATGAGGAATGCATAAAATGCTGCAAATAAATTCCCAGCTTCAGGAACAGGGTGTCATTCCAAGTGGCAAGCCCTGTTCAGCACGGATTTACGACCCCCGCGGAGGCATGCACTGCCATCTGCTTTCTCCAAGCCCCGCCAAGCAGCCTGCATGAGACGTGCAGACTTGGTCCCTCCGTTCGAGCCTCCCAGAGCGCTCAGAAGGCTTTGCACCGGGCAGACTGCTCTGGTTGGTAAGTTCAGAAGCTGCAGGTTAAAAAAAGGATATTAAAGTGGGTTATTTCTTGCATTAAAAGGAGACTAGCGTTTCCTAGGAGGGAAAGAGCTAAACACAGGACTGAAAATAGCCATGTTTTCTCAAGTCTGTATGTCAAAAGTCTAACTGCATGTGAGTTCATGCATGCAGCTTATACATTCACATAAGCTTTTATCTGTGTAAATAAGACTTTATCTCTACGTGCATGCCTGCATCTCCTAAGGGACCGAGTTTTAATGGATAAATTTAAAATACACTAGCAAGTTTCTCTAATTGTAGGCACCCAGTTTTGGGTGCCTCATTCACACCCTACCACACTTGCACCCTATCACACTCATTCACACCCTATCACACTCAGTCCTATAAATAACAGCATCACCATGGCAGGAAATATCTTCTAATTAGCACCCCAGACACAGTCTCCTGGCTTGCTTCCACTCCTTCCCATTGGCACAGAACTGGTGTCTCTTTTATTTTTTCTTGCAACATTCCCTTAAAGACCCATTGATGTCTTGTTGGACCATTTGCAAGAAGGAGAAGGAAAAAAGAAAAGGCATCCAGTGGAAGGTGTCAGATGATAGTAGGAGATATATCACGTGCCTTCCTTCCCCTGACCCACTACTGAGCACTGCTGCAAAAAAAAGGCTCTCAAAAACATCAGGTTCATCGCTGTTACAGCTAGAAATGACCTCTTAGATCATGCAGTCCAGCTCCCTGCCTCTCAGGATGACTCCCTGGTGTACACTTTATGCTGTTTTGTCCAGCCTAATTATCCATCCCTGCTGTTAATGGGATGGAGCACCAAACTCTTCTGACTGCCGCCATCTTTCAGGGATGTTTTATTGTTCTTCCCTTCCTGGTGGTTTATATGGTTGAGTTTATGCTACATTATTTTAGGCCCTGACACTTTAAGCCCTTAAAGGCAAGAAGCATCCTCATGGTCTCCGACTTCAGTGCAACATGCAAACTGTAGCTTGAATTTGGAGATCTTTGTACATCAATATAAAGAGAAGATGGTTTGGAAGAGATTAAATTAAGTGTTAAGGAAAAGATTTTGTTGTTTTTTGGTTTGAATTTGGGATTGGAGGTTTCTCTATCCCATGAACACACAAAACACACACGAGTTCATGTGTGTGTCTACAAACATAAGCATACACATATATACCTGTGTTGCAGATGTACCTATTTATTCACACGCACACTATCGTCTGTACTTTCGTGAGCATGCACATAGGCATGAATACGTTCAGTGGCACAAAGTCTCGACTGCCATATCTCAGCCTGGCAAGCAGCTTGGTTTTTCTCCTCCCATTCCCTTTGTGCCCAGCAGCCCAAGGCCAGCTGAAAGTCTGTCATGTCACAGCAAAGCTCTCATAATAATTCCAGTCTAGTCTAAACTCCTGTGCTGTCCTCCTTGTGCACTGAGTGCCTCCTGCCTAGGCTTTATTTAATACATCTGGCACGTGCCTTTCATTTCTAGACTGATTTCCAAATGAAAGGAGGCCTGCGTCTCCTGTCTCAGACTGTCGTTTTGTCAGAGTGGTCAAGGATATGAGGTTTTGATGTGTTTCATGAAAATAAGTCGTCAGGTAAAGGAGAGAGTGCTGTTAATGAACCTCAGCCCTTGATTAGCCAGCAGAGCATGCTCACAGATCAGGGATGCTGCAAATGCACCCATCTCAGGAAAAGTTTCAGGAGTGAGTCCAAGAGACAAACCTCTTGGGACCAGGCTCCCTTCAGCCCATTGCTCACAGACCCATCTCCGACTTTCTCCTACCAGGCTGACAAGCTCGGCTCGCCCTGCACTGTCAGGGAACACCTCTCACACTTACAGTGAGGAGGGAAGACCCTCATTCTCAGCTCAGGTTGCTCCCAGGTCTCAGAGAAGATCCTCTCCCCCTGCCATCCCCACTCTCAGTTTCCAGGACACACATGCTTTTCCCTTGTGTCAGGAAGTTCTCCACCGTCCCCTTTTCGCTCGGCCTCCTTCCTGGCCCACATGCATCTGCTTCAGCATCTGTGTCAGGGCTTTGCTATAATTACGGTCTCCTCTGCTCCCACCCCCACTGTCTTTCCAAACTTCCTCGCTTCAGACATTCATGTAAATCTGTTTCACAGTCACACGGTGCTTCAAATTAAACTTAGAAGTGTTTCTTTTTAGCCTTTTAACTAGTTCCTGCGAGAGTCGCATTGCAGAGCAGGGGATTTCACTGCTGTTTCGGGGAGCCCTGTGGCATGAAAAGGCAGGTGGTACTTTTCACGAGAAGGGAGGAGGACTCTGCTGTCCATGTTCAGGACTCTTCTTTCACCCAGGAATCCATCAGTTCTTGACTCAAGTGTCTGTCTGGCCACACAGGTAAACCACTGAGCTCTTCCCTTTGCAGCAGCTCTGTTCCTGTGGTAGCAAAGGATTCTAACAGCCTTGCCTCCAAGTTCTTTCTTTGTACCCATAACAAAGCAAAACTTTGATTTTTCCCTTAACTGTCTCCTTAAGACACAGGCAACTACTGAAAGTGCAAAACCTTCAGCAACTTGCACTCTTCCTGGGGAAAGAAAACAGAGAAATGGTCTCAGTAACAGGCAAAGGAAGGGAAAGTCCACCAGTTTACATCCCAATGCTCTGCTGACACCTCTGGGACCTCCACTCCTGAAACTGCCCAGGGGCAGTTGGACCAGCCAGTGCCTTTTCCTCTGCCATTGCCATCATGCTGGTGGCTTTCACCCGTCGCTGCCAGGAGATGCCACTTCCAAACTGAAACCACCAGAAAACCTCAAGCTGTTGACTACCTGCGGCAGACAAGATTGTGCTAACACAGCAGTGAAAAAGAGACATGCAGCGCCTAACAGAGACTCCCAGGTGGCAGGCAGGGCTTGCTCTGCCTCCAGGGCTGCCTACCCTGACTGCAGGCAGCAGCTCACCTAGCTGGTCCTCCTCCCTCCCTGGCTGAGGCAGCAGGAACCATGTGCTGAGTCTGCTTCAGCTGGGAATTACACTTTGCATATCTTACATCTATCAGTGTAAAAATAGGATGTATGAATAAAGGGTGTTAAAATTGCCACCTCAGTCTGATTTCTCATGCTCTGTAATATAACATATGGCAGTGACTGAACTCCCAGGGAGAACTTGGGAAGCAAGCAGAGACAAATAAGTTGTTTAACCATTTCAGTGTCCTGGGTATGCTCTGCAGTTCTCCAGGAAATGTTGCTGTGGGCTAAAAGAGGAGTATGCGCAAGAGTAAATGCGGGCAGCATGGTCAGTCTCATCTGCACATCAGGCACGAGACTGAGCGCAGTGCTCTGACCCCAGCAAGCTGGGTTACAAGTTCCAGGCTAATTGCAAGAGCACCAGAATGCAGTGTCACCTAATTTACCTTCCTTCACAGGTTGGCTGCTTTTGCAATTGAGAGCTGCCCCCTCCAGAGTGCAGAGGGTCTCAGCAAGCCTGCTCTGCACATTGCCTGTGGCACTGAGGGGGTTAAAATGAACAGTTGCACCATCAGCTTTGCAATGATGAATCTCATCAGAAAGGGGTTAGGACAAGGCAAATGCTACTGCTATTTGACTTGCAGCTGCAAACTTGGCATGAACCTGCCAAAACCCTTCCTGCACAGAGCAAACAATGACAAGAAGGTATCTCAGTATGCGGACAGAGACTGTCAGCAGGGATTCTGGGCCAGGAGGGCCCTGCTTTTCCAGCTGGACCAGTTGCAGTCATTGAATTTTACAGGAAGTGCTTGAGCAGCGAGACACCACATCCCTCAACACTACTTAATGCAAAGGCCTAAGAGAAAGAGGAGAGGACATAGTTGCTCAGATTCAACCAAATCCCTAGGGTCAGGATCACATATCTTAAAGCAGTGTTTGATGGAAAAAGATAATGATGGGTTGACTTTCAATAGCACAGTGCCACCTAGCCAAGAACTGCATATCATCCTTTGGGTGCTGCAAGGAAGGGAAAAGCACCCCTGGTACGATGCTGCACATGAAATGGATTGGCTATAGGTTGTTGTCATCCAGTGACGGAAGTGGGCTGGAGGCATAAACCATGTGCTGAATACCCACAGAAGTCTTCAACACATTGGGCATAGTTGGGATCCTGCACATGAGCAACCAGGGGTATATAGAGGGTCTGACTGCTCTTCGTGGTGGTTCTGTCAAACTGGTGGAAGAGTGGTGAGAAGACCCATGAGCAGCCCACCCCAGCGCTTCGACCTTGCCTGTGTGAATGAAGTTGTTCCTGTAAGCAGATCAGAAAAAAAGAAGAGGGGACTGGGGACTGGCCAGTGTCATATTCCAGCACCCTGGCTTGTGGGCTTTTTAATTTCTTTTTTTTTTTTTTTCCTGTTTGAGTTTTGCCTTGTCAGGTTTAATCGGTAGTGTTTGTAATTCAGGTAGCAGATTGATTTTTGAAAGTACTCTGTCCCTATTCAGTCCACGTTACCGTGGATCCTTGCATTAATTATGCACTGATATTGATGTTTTTGTCAGACAAGGTCTAATGTCACTATATTCAGAACTTGCTGCTTCCTTGTTAAAAACGTTTCAGAATGTGGCCTTGGGAAAGATACTGCGTGTCACTCTCAGGATCAAAGATAACCTGGCAAGGAAATACTCTATTAGTACTGAAATTCATGTACCTTTTCTCCTTGCTCTACCATTTTTCTTAGAAGGAGAACGGCAAAGGTTGGTGAGGAGAGAGAGGGACCGGAGGATCCTCCAGGGAGAATTGAGCTGTCAGCACTGTTTAAGCTAATAGGAAGGGACAACAGTTTTAGGATGCACGTTGTAAATGGAGACAAGCAAAAGCAGTAGTTCACACTTCATGGTCTGTGTAACTGCATCCTGGCTCCAAAGCTACCTTTTGTTGAGTTGGGAGGAATCAGGGATTTCTGATTCAACTTCAACTTCAAGTTGTCTCCCATATCATGGGGAAGAACTGGGTATGTAGCAATGTTGTTGGAAGCCGTTTGGGACTTTGTGCGCATCACAAACTCCGTGCAAGTCAACAATATGATGTCCTTGTGGAAAAAAAGAAAAAAAAAGGAGCCAGATTTCATTTTGGAATAGTATTAACAAGAGTGTCATATGAAAGGCACAGGAGGTAATTATTCCGCTCTATTTGCTGCTGGTCAGATCTCAGCTGGAATATTGTGCACACTTCTGGGCACCAACCCACAAGAAAGATGTAGACAAACTGGAATGAGTCCAGAAGAGAACAACAAGAATGATTAGATGTTTTGAAAATGTGATTTAAGAAAGACTGAAAGAATCGGGTTTGTTCAGTCCAAGAATGAGAAGACTAAATTGGGAACATGATAACAGTCTTTCGATATATAAGAGGTCATTAGAAAGAAGATGTTGTTCAATTTTACATACTGGGAAAGAATAATAACAAATCAAATTAATTTCAGATGTGGGGAAAATGTTACAATTTTGAAGACAGTGAAGTAATCAAGCAAGTACATAAGGAAGTCAAGAAGGTTCTTAAGCTTCGGATAAACAAACATCCACCATGCATGCCCATAGTACGCTTGAAGCTGCCTCCATCAAATGGAAAAAAAAGGATTAATTTCTCTAAGTTTCTTCCAGTCCCATATTTCTCAGACTCCATAATTTGATTCTTGGTTAGTTTGACACGTTCTGGTGAGATTCTCAAAATCATTTCAGGACAGCTGTGCTCATTCCTCTCAGATGTCATTTGCAATACCGTGAGGACCATGTCGGATAACCCAATCTCAGTAGTCGCTGATCCCTTAGCTCTGGGTTGGGTTCAGAGAATAGGTTCAGACATGAAGGGTAGTTCATTTATTTAAACCATGAATCAGTTTTTGTCAACTCTTTAGTTTTCCAGGTCTTCAAAATTAGGATAAACCTGGTTTGTAGGTGGCACGGCAAAGCAGTGCCAAGAGACTTATTTGTTACTTACTAGAGATGGAAGCTTGTTGCACTTTGTATCTGCTGAAGTAGCCATAAAATCCCATTTTAATAACCATGTACCTGCATAATAAACACATTCACAAAAGTCTCCTCTGGAAGCTGGCGACTTGTATATTTTGAATATTTTGAAACACTTTGTTAGTCTTGCATTTCCCAAGGAGCTTAGGCACCTGCCTCAGCATCCACTATCAGGACCCGCAGTCCTGTATGTAGGCCTTCCTGTCAATGAAATCTCATTAGCATCACTTTGCCAAATTAAATGGATTAAAGTTGGGAAGCAGCTGGAGCGCAGAGCAGTCACATTGACTGTTGCCTTAGGTTAGACTGAAATTAGCTGGCTTCAGGCTCCCTGTTGCATTTGACATTGCCCACAGTAGCCAAGCAGTACAGTGGTTTTGCTTCTGCTTCAGAAAGTAAATGGCTGTGTCTGTGTGGTTGGAGCTACTTCATGGTAAGGGAAGTCACCTGAGTGATGGTCACGCACGGCAAAGATAAAAAGAGTAGGTGCCTTTTTGCAGAGATCTTGAATGTCTTTTTCATGCTAGGAAGAAGTGTCCCAACAATACGAGAGTGTTTTTTCATCAGAACTGTTAAATAATTCACAGTTTCATGTATGCTCCTTTAAGCTTGGATTTTCATCCTGTGTACAGGAACATTACTGCTTTGCTTGGCTAGAAATTTGTATCAAGTATTCCCATCAAAGCTTCACCTCTACTGGCTAGCTCAGCTGTTCCAGGTGAGAAGTATTAAAACTTTAATGTTTGAAGGACTCCAGGGGCTGAATTACTCGGAATGAATAAACATTCTTTTTCATGAGACCGTGGATTTGGGCTGATAAATAACAAACACTCTTTTGCCATGTCTGCAGACAATTCCAGACTGTGATACAAAGCCAAGGACAGAGGAGTGGGAAGGGAGGGGGGAAAGGCAAGGGGACATGGGGAATAGCTCCATTAATCCATCTGAGTAAAGGACAGAGAAAGAAAATGGAGCCTCTAGAATTAGCGCAAAGGCTCAAAGAGACATGTTCAGATGGCCTAAATTCTACCTAAATCTCTAAGTCCCCTAAGCCTAATGTTTCCCTATTGACTAGGGATATGTGAAGGTCTAGAACCAGCCAATAAGAAAGGCATAAGGCTTAGGTGGAATTTAGGCCACCTAAATATACACAAAAATCTTCATAAAGACAGCTTTGATCCTATATGGACACCCCCCTCACCTTTTCACTCTAGAAGGCAGTGAGCCCTTGCCATCTCTTGGAAAAGAGTTCCTTGGGAACACTAAAAGAGGTAAATCATCAACCCTCTGTCTCATGCAACATTTTCTGGAACAGGAAAAGATGTTGGTCTTAGGTCTTTATGCCCATCGTTTCCCTAACAAGCTCCAAGTCCAGAGACCCAGTCTGGTTTCAATCTGGGTATCCCCAACCTTTAGATGCACATCTTTTGCAATTGTGATTCAGTATTAAGAATGCCCAGTTGGGAAGTTTGGATTTAGATGCAAACTTCTGTAAGTCACTGGGATCTGAAAGTCCTGGGTGGCTCCATCTTTATCCTTAACTTTCTTCTGAGGGAATTTTTTTGGCCTATTCTGTTTCATTCACACACATACTTCTACTATGCTGTTTGCATCTCTTGCAACCCCCAATTTTCCAGTTGTTCTCCAGCAAACAGCCCCTCCATATACTGACAATGGTCCATCACCTTCACAAAATGGCCAACGTGGAAGCATGGGAGGTTGTAACTCAAGTGAAAGGAGACACATTCTGTATTGGAGGAAAAGGTAGAAAACTGGGGAAGCTCTTGTATACTGAGGTTTCAGAGTCTCTTCTGGGGCCTGCATTTTACTCAGTCCTTGCCTGAGCTCTGCAGGAAGAGCCCAGCCTGTAGTAAATAATTTCTCACTGCAAGCACAGGGATCATGGGCTGGCCCTCAGTAAGAAATCATCAGTAGGCCAGTTTCCAGCTTTCCTCTGTTGCATCAGGGAATAAGGATAGAGAAAATGTCCCTGAAATTAATACAAACAAAGACACCCTTCTTCCCCTGGGGACATCTTCATTGCTTCCTATTCACTAGACTTTGCGGACAAAGAGTGTGAAATTGAATTCAAGAGTCCACACTGCAAAACAAGGGCAGGGAAGCTATGTTAGGGGAGCATTAAGAGATAAATCTTTCTCTCTTTTTTTTTAAATGTAGAGTCTTTCCCTTCAAACTGTGCCTAATCCCTTGACTTTCTGTTCATGAATAGATTGAATTTTTCACTATGACATTGCCTAAAGACAATGAGCGATTTCACAACAAATGATTTATGTACTGGAATCTAGGGAGATTTTTGCTCATAAAAACACTCCAGCCATTTATCTTGATCTCCTGATATATCAGAGCCATGGCTGTATGTCTCTAAATTAACTGCAGATTAAACAATTCAAGCTGGTTGAAAAGTGTAAATGCAAGAGAAAAGCTCAAAGAAGAAGTTCAATCAATTTCCATAATTGGATTCTTATCAAGACAAAAATGTGAGCAGTTTCCATTGGCCATTTCAGGATAAACAAGCCAGGAGGTAAATAGACTCGAGGCATCTGTGAAGCTATATCATGTGTGCAAGGGAGTAGGTTTAAATAAAGCAAACAAGCCTGAGTTTCCGTCAGGGTAGGCGTCTGCGTCTGTGAGGCTGAGCAAAGTTAGTTTGCAGAATGTTTGGGGGGCTTTTTTTTTTTCCCTGACAATTGCTGGAAGATACAAAAAGGGAATGACTGCAGCAATTCAGAAGCATGAAACACAAAACAAGAAATCAGAAGAGAAACAAAAATGGGAGCATTGCACAAAAGAGGAAGCACTATACAGTGTACTCCAACTCCCTGGAAAAGAGAGGGAAAAAAAAGAGGCTTATTTCTGCAGATCTTCAAACAAGCTTTCTTGGCATCCAGGGGCAAAGCGAATATGCAGCTCAGCTCAATTTGTCTTTTTAGCTCAACAGTTTTGAGCCTTGTCTGTGTACAACTCTTTTTCATTCATTTGCATTCAACATGCAGCAAATGCACACACCCTCGTGGGTCCAGCGCTTAATTCCGTTTACACCCATTTGAGCCCACGCTAATGCCATTAGTTTGTTTTTCCTCTAGCAACAGAATATCAATATATTCCCCCCCTTGCCAGTCACTTCTGCTTTTATTAAGGTGTTGTCTAGACACAGGGCAAGACAGGGAAGGCTAGACACAGTAAGTGCATCTGAACTGCTCACAGCCTTTCAGCTTTGTGAACTTTTTTACCCTGTTAAACTCTGATACAAGCATCAGGAGAGACGTGGCCTCTGCTCTGTTCAGATGCACAGAGAAATGCTCTTTAAAGCATGGTTTTGCAGAGGAGGGAGTACAGCAACTAATTTTTCTTTGCTTTGGTGCATGAGGGCTGCAGTCTGATCTGGCTCAATCAAGTTCAGCTAATTTGGAAATGATGAGTAAGATGGAGCAAGCTGCAAGACAGTGTAAGCAGGTCCCAAAGTGGGAATTAAGGTACATAACTAATAGAGGCATGTAATCCATACCAATATGGTGTGAAGGTTGAAAGGGACTGTGACACCAAGTACAGGGGGAAACAACTGGAAGAAGACTCTAAGGCAAAAAAAGGCTGCCTTTTATGCCATGTTTCTCACCTGCTTCCTGCCTTCAAAGTCATTGGGGCTTTGCACACAATTTCTACATCCCTCCAGGAGATGAGTGAGCACTAGAGAGCCAGAGTTTCCCTGTGTGCATGCAGGCGTGAGCTAGTTAGTGGGAAAGTACACCAGTGCCCTCCACAGGAGAGCTTTATGTGGCGTGGACCATGGGGTCATGTGGTCAACTAGAGGATACCACAGTATCCAAACCCAGTTTAATAGGGTTGCATTCCTGGTGGTATCCGTGAAATTGGACTTTTTCTCACCAGCGCCAGGCAAGGAGCACGCTCGGCCCCACGGCTGATGCCCGGTCTTTGGTTCTGAATTCCGATCTGGTTCATCTGTGAGTGGCTGTGATGCACAACCATGACATTCCCAAATGTTCAGTGCTTTCTCCACAGGCAAATATACATCCCAGCTTACATACTGATCCCTCTACCTCTGCCCAGGTAAACCTTCCAGCCCTGCCAGCTGCTAAAGGAGTTTGGCAAGTAAACGGTCATGAGACAGTGGAGGCAGATATGAGCATGGAGTTTAGCAAGCCAGCAAAAGGAGGGTGAAGCTTAACTGGGAGATATTACACCTTCCCTTCTCTAGCACCATTCTCATTTATCAGCTTGGAGCGGCCAGATGAATAGAGACCTCTTTGTAATCAGCACTGAAACCCTCAGGGCCATGAAGCCATGCAAGATGGTGCTAAGATGTGAACCAAGGTGTTTGATTTGACAAGAGCAATGAGCCTGTCCACCACTGAGACAGGCAGGTATGATACTGCACCAAGCACCTGCACTTCTCAGGCTGAATATTTATTGCTCTCGAGTGTACAGTTTGGCAATGCCAAGCAGCAGATACCCAGCAATGCCCTCTTCTCCTCCAAAGGTTCCTCTCACCCACAGTCTGTGCTCCTGAGCTCAGGTTTGAGGCCATAGACTCAAGTGGCTGAAACTAGTCACAGCCACAGTGAGAAGGTAAAGCCTTTCTACGCCTGGTCTTGAAGAGCCAGCTGGGTTTCTCCATGAGCTAAGGCAGCACGGAAGACACCAAGGAAATGTAATACTGTAGACATGGATTATATCAGTCTTCAGAAGGCATTGCCTGCAGCAGGTATGCGACCTGCAGTCAGAGTTGTTTCTGCCCACTGAAGACTGGGACTCAAACAGCTATTCAGGATGATGAAAATGACTTACAGGCCCATGTTTCTGCAGTTACTCTGCATGCTGTCCCCTGTTCCTTCTCCTGTCCATCACCATCTAGGGACTTATGGTGTCTATACAAATGATTCGCTTCATGCTAAGATCCAGTTGCACACCTCATGAGGGTTTTTTATTCATGGCGAAATTTAATATTTAAGTATGCTTAAAAAAAGAAAGATGTGGCTCAGGACTGGCAGCAGTGTGTCTAAGGCAGAAGACCTGCAGGCAGACACTTGCTGCTTAGGCTGAGCCCTTGTCTCCTCGTACTTGACATTTCAGACGGCAGTGCTGGAGAGTTTGGGGTCTGCCCTGATTCCACTCCCTCTCCTTCCCATTTGTGCAAACCAAGCTTCCATGGGGAGTTTAGCGTTCGGTCGTCATCGGGTGCACATGCATCAGCCAGATTGACAGGCTGCACAGAGAAGGTTTAGAGCTGTCACATCACATCACCGCGGGGCTCCTGCGCAGCACACCTGGCTCTCCCCCACTGTCAGCAGTGCCAGCAGCCCTGCAATGTGCCTGCTCCAGCCTCAGTCTTGTTAGAAACCAGGAGCACCCTGGCCTCAGTGCAGGATGCTTTAACTTCCATACGTTTTTGCATTCTACTGAACGGCTTAATGATGCTTTTCATGAGTCCAGACGGAAAGCAGAAATGCCTTTAAAGCAGCAGAAATGACCCAGGGATTAAAGCAAGGGTGCTTTCTTCTTTCTTTTGCACTACTTGGGGATGGGAATGGGCATTTCAAGGAAGGAGCTCTGAGAGAATTACTCACTGCACACAATTTAAAGCCAGAGTCACTGTGGGAAAGCTGAGACTTAAGACTCAGGAAGGAGAGACCACACAGTTTCTAGACTGGTGGCCATGAGTTCTTCCCAGCACTGACAGAGAAAGGGTTAACCCCTTTCCACCGGCCAGGAAAAATTGCCCTCATTGTCCTCATTGCTAGCAGGGCTGCAGCAGAGTGAAAGCAGCTGGAGAGGTGGGACACTGTAAAAGGGATGCGCTTCAGGTGGCCAAGGTTTGCATTTAGCATTGCAAGCAGGGGTAGGATGAGCTCCAGGGACTGACTGGGAAGGGGGTTGCTTTCTCTGCAGAAAAGCTGGGTTTATAACTTCAGTCTAGTTGTCTTTCTGCTTTATGTACAGCTTTAAGCAGGTGAGATAGCCTTCATTCGGTTTCACATTAAACCTTAGCTAAATGGTAGTTAGATGCCTCCCAGCTGGAGAACTTCTTCCTGCTCTTGCAATAATGAGGAGAGCTGGGGGACTTGGGCTGATTGGCTTTTTTACTCGTATGCCAGGACCAAACACACTGTCACCGCACTGGCTGAGTCAAACTGGGCTTTGCCTGGGTTATGGCAGCAGCATTGTACAGACCCAGGCATAAGGTCTCAGTTGGGCCACTGTTCATTTGGGTTGTTAATATGAATCCAGGGAGTTGCTGACTCATAGGCAAAAGCTAGGAGTTGCAAAAGCTGGATCTCTCTGCCTGAGTGCAAAGATACTGAGGGAATTGAGAGGTTTCTGGGCAGACAAGAAGGCAGAAAGGAACATCCCTGTCTAGCAGAAGGATTTTCTAGGCATTTAAGGTTTTCAAGTAGCATCAAACTAACAGCACCACAGAAAGAACAGCAGTAACAAAGAAGAGTTTATTTAAGCATCAGCAAAATACACAGACCTGAGGTTCTGGAAATGTTTCCCTTAAGTTCCTCCTCCTGTAATCTGCAGAACATTATTGCAATTGTCACATTTATTTAATAAAACACCAAGTTCTGTTTACACTTTAAAATATGCAGCCTTTTTTTTTTTAAAAAAACAAAAAGGTTGTATGCCCCGGGAGTCTGACTAACACAAATGGAAATAGCATGAACCTTGCCCATTAGCAAGCGGGTTTACTGCAAACACAAGCAGCACATTACAGGAGCTTCAACTAATTCTATATGCTCAGGCTATATTGAGGAGGAGGAAGACAGAGATTATTCGTAGGACTGGGGTTTAGCTCAGAGAAGAGTGCGCTCAGGTGAAACTGAGCCAGGCTGATGAATAAGACCTGATAGTAGCAGAACAACAAACTGCATGCTGAGGCTGTGCTATGTGTTGCCTTATGGTGACTTGATTTAATAGGACAGTTTAGGGTTTTTCTGAGAAAAGCCCAGAGCCTACACAGAAGGAAACAATAAAA
Source organism: Haliaeetus leucocephalus (assembly GCF_000737465.1). NCBI lineage: Eukaryota > Metazoa > Chordata > Aves > Accipitriformes > Accipitridae > Haliaeetus > Haliaeetus leucocephalus. The sequence continues at coordinate 6,934,712 of NW_010972742.1, read as the reverse complement.
TGAAACATGGGAAAACCCAGTTTTATTTTTTTTTTCCTTTGTGCCAGAAAATACAATCCCAGCTAACGCCATAGCAGGATATGGCTGGAAACTGTCCAGCACTCCTCCAAGGAACATCCCACAGACACTGCAGTGTCTCCAATGCCATCCTGGCCATGGCTTATGATATAACTGGTGGGGCAGTTCTGGGTCTGTGCCAGAACCAGGCAGGATGACTGTGGTAGACCTTGGGGCTGAAAGAAGGTCTCCTATATCCTATTCAGCCTCTCTTATTCTCAGAGCTTATATAAAACCATAAGCAGCTTAGGGGAAATGTTACCATTGCGTTTAACAGAAGGTTTTGGATTGCATCCTGCTCAAGCCCTGCTAGTGCATTTTTCTGCAAGAAGAGGGATCAGCACTGCATCGCCCCAGGCAGTTCAGCCATTTGGCAGGGGTCCAATCTGCAGGTTTCAGAGCCCTAAATCTACCCCTGCCCCTTCACCAGACCTGGATGCTTCCCCCAGCCCAGAGGGCTGCAAAGGCAATGATTCCTGGAATTGCCCTGAGCAAGGGTTTCCCATCTGCCAGCGAGCTCATGGAAAAGCACCTTGGCAAGGAGGTCGCGTATCTGGCATGAACATCGTGCTGCAGCCCCTGCGGTTGACACGGCCACACAGAGTGAGGGGCTCGTCTCCCCTCACCTTTCCAGATCGTGTCGCACTGAATATGCATTTGGTTGATGCGGGGCTTCGCTGAGCAGCCATGCCAAGGGGAGCAGGAATGGACTTCAAGGCACCTTCAGGCTGGATGCATCTCCTCTCCCCAGGAATTCATTTATGGAATAAGCAGAGGCCTCTTTCCAGGCCTGTGTTCCACTAAGTGAATATATAATGATGCAGTCTATACATTTATACATCATCCCCTGCAAACAGGGGCCTATTTAGGACAAGATCAGACTATGCTTCTCCCGGCAGGGGTTGCATTAGCAATTCATTTCATAGCATAAAAGGAGTGTACGGAGACAATCATCCATAGCCTGAATAAAACACTGAAGGAGAAGCCAGGAACTAAGGGAGGAAAAGGATGATTCCTTTGAAAGGAAAGTAAAAAAAAAGAAAGAGAAAATACAGCTCCTCTAGAAGGCAAAATCTCCTGGAAAAGTAATCAGAGAGATAGGAAATCGGAGCTATTTATTATTCTGGATTGATGGAAGGAGAGGAAAAGGGGGAATAAAGTATATATTTCCTCTCAAGATTGATGGAAATAGGACTAGCAAACTCAAAGAATGTATGAAAAGAGTTTGGGAATGAACAGGGAAGAAAATGTTATCACAGACACATACAAATGCATATGTGTGCATGTGTGTGCACACACAGCCTGAAGGTAATCAGAAAGAATCTGAAGTAGAATAAAAAGATTTAAAAGTCCAGGGATCCTGCCTGAAAAAAATGTATTCTGCCTCCAGGATACACAGACTGGAAGATGATATATTAGGGAAAGTAGAAATGGGAAGGTGGAATACGGGAAAGAAGGAGGGAGACAAAAGGAACAGACAAAGGATAGGAAAGGTAAAGTGAGGACTCGTTTACTCTCTCTAATAGCCCAGACCTTTCCAAGGTGCATGTGGGATCACTCAGCCATCAAAAGATGTAGCTTTCTGAGACAGAATGAAGCACATGCCCGCTAGCATCATTTGTCTTTTTCTCTATTTAATAGCCTTGTTTACGTGAGGGCCAACGATTTCAGATGGAACAGCTCATGTGAGTTTAGATTTGTGGCTTTCTGACAAAAGAGAGAACAAAGGTCCCAGTGAGGGCTGGGGTGGTCCATAATCTCCTAACAGAAACTTCTTTGAAACCAAGTAGCAACACAAAAGCAGCCCAAAGTCACCGATGAGAGAACTCAGCCCTGCACACCCAAAACACCGCACCAGCCCTCCCCGAAGAACTTTAACTTCTGGTTAAGATGTTGGAGCCATCTGATGCTGCCTCTGTGCTATTTGTCAGTACCGGTGCTGCAGAACTGCTCCAGTACTTAGCAATATTTGTATACAACCCTCCTCCTGTACAAAGTGACTGAGAAAGGATTGAGAGAAAATCATTTCCCACCCCAAGCCTCCTCCTCTTCAAAGTGCACCTCTTCAAAAGTACTTGTTAGAATCACTTAGTAAATGATGCTCACAATTTTTCTTTTCTTTGGGTTATTTGAGTCTCATCTGCTTGTGGGGGCTTGAGGCACCTTGTAGGTAGCAGCTTTCACTATTCTCACCTCTCAAGCAGCAGGCACTTTAAATATGCTTAATAAAAAAATTAAGGGACTGAAACCAAAGTCTTAGTCTTATATTGCAACCACCTGCGTCAGTGTGATGCTGGCTGGCACCACCACCTCGGCATGCTTACACCTTGCAAGGGTAACCTCCGTCTTCCAGAGCCTCTCTAATAGTGCTCACATCCCTCTTCCCCAAGACAGAGCAGATGCCTCTTTTACAGCACTATTCCTCTGCTACGCGGACATCAGTGCTGCAAAGCAATATCCAGCCTAAAGACTGTTCTCATTCCCTCTGCTGCTGACCCGAGAGACTGTCGCCCAAGATTTCCTCCGAACAGACCACACAGAGCTGCCTCCCCCCAGCCCAGCCTTCATTTCTGTCTGGCCCTGCTTGTTCACGCCAATGAGTCTTCTGAGAAAGCCACTAATTAAAGGCATGCGATAGTTAAACTTTTGCTAATCAAGACAAATGAATCAAGTCTCGAGTGTATGATAGTGGAGCTGAATCGCTCCTTCCCCCACACTAGTCAGCCTTCAATTACAAGGCTCAGATATTATCGTGAAATATTTCCCCTGAAGCCCCATTCTGCAGCTCTTGGTTATGGTTCTCCTGATTCGTGGTGTTTATTTAGCGCTATGGGGGTGTTTTGTCAGCAGAACACACGAGCATATCCAAATGTTAATGAGCCCATTAAAGACAGACAAGATGTAATCGGACCAGACACTCTGACTGACTGGCAGCAGGACAGACCAAAAATTCAGGGGAAAATATGTTTCTTTGGCCAGTTGCAGTGACAGGTAGATTTAGGAGAAGAGCTCCAGGGCAAAGGACATAGGCCAGACTGGGAGTCTGTCCCAGAAAATTACTGAGATTAAACCAAGGGAACCACTGCCTCTTTTTAGAAGCCTAAAAATAAATAGGAAGAAAACTCCCGGAGGTGGAAGTTTAAATAGCAGGAGGATTGGGCCCCGTTTTCCCCCTGTTAAGAAATCAAGGCACTTTGCAAAATGCACATAGCATGAACCAAAGCAGGAACTGAGCTACTGAGTTGGAAGCAAACTATCCTGACCTCTATTACACTTCTGAGTTGTTGATTTAACTGCTGCATTTTCAAACATCTAATTTGCACCCTCAGGTCACCAATATAAAGCTGCCAGAGGGAGGCAATTGGGAAAAAAAGGGTAGTCTGGGCTGGAGCAGAGAGAGGGAGAGAGTTAGAAAAGCAGCAAGGTTTGCTGTAAACTTTAAATCTGCTTATGCGTGTGACCCGTGCTGCTGCTGAATCAGTGCTTGCTTTGATTTTTTGTTACAGATAACCTACGGATCATATCTTTATGACTCCAGTATTTAGGAAGAGAGCAAGTGAGTGTGCCCATATAGCCAAGACCTAATGCCGACCTTCTCCCAGAACAAGGTGGCTCCTCTGCCTGCCCTGGACCGGGAGCAGGCTCATCTCCTCGCAGCACTCATCCAGACCGGCCACAGTGCCCGGTGTCGAGATGTGCCCTGCCGGGGGTAGCCGACTGCTGGGCGCTGCAGGAGGCCGCCCTCGGAGGCGATGCGATCGCAGGCACGGGCAGAGCAATCTGCCTGCGCGTTGCTGCTTGGCAGTCGGATGCAAAATGGCTCTCTCACAGCATCAGGTCTCCATGTGGGCACCGTTGTCGGCACAACTGTTGCTTCAGCTGCTTGCCACAGCTTTAATGCTGCGTTTCGCCCTTTTGGGGGTTTGCCAGAGAATGGACCCTATCATCACTGCTTCTAATTCTGCAAACGTCTTTGCTCTTCGTGGCTGTTTGACGAACACGCTCGTTGCAAACGTATTTCGGTCTCTGGCTGGTCCGTGGGCTGTTTGGCTGTGAGTAGCCACTTAGCTTGTTATCAGTTATTTGAGCTGCAAGCTCAATCAGGTAGTCACAACCTCTGTTTAGTTACTAGATCATTCACTTTTTCCTGGTTTTAACCCTCCAGTCTGTAAGCCAACCTGCAGTTTTACATGGAAATGAGGGCATTCATCTGGGTATGCACCTTTGTCCATCTTAAAGACAAACGGCTAGTTAACTAATAAGGGAGGTAAAGAATGATCCATCAAATTTTTCTTCCAGTTTTAGGCAGCACCCTGACAGCATGAGTTTGAACCAGCTTTAAAAAGGGCTGTTGTATCAGAGGCAATTGAATGGAGGCAAAACCTCCAAGAAGCTTTGAGGGAAAGAGTCCTTAAGAAGGTAGATACTTGGGTCAGCCATCTCGGTCCTGTGCAGGTTGGCATCTTCAACGTACACCTGCCACAAATGGGTTTTGAAGCTCTTCTAAATGGAGGCATCCCATTAGGAAATGACTGTACAGCTCTCCGGGAGCTTTGGTCCCATCGTACAGCTGCGTCCCTGTGCAGCACGATCCTAGAGGGTTTAAACTGCACATCCAAGCCAGCAGCCAAAAAGAACAGTTAGTGCCACTAACAAAAACAACTCTTTTGATCTCCTTGACATCAGTGCAGCAAACATCCCACTCCGGTGCATTCTTGCATAAAAGAGAAGCTTCTTGCTGCTCAATCACACTGCTTTTAATAGCTTTCTGAATGCAAACATCCGCAGCTTTTATTTCAGTTTAATCTGCCAATTTTTCTAAGTCTTTATCACACTTTATCAAACAGTGTATCAGTGTGAGATATCCAACCCCCTCCCCTCAGGCACCTCTGAAATTGAAATCCCAGGAAGACAGCAGCTTCTTTCATATTTTAATTATTTTAACATTTTTCTTTAGTGGCCTCTGTATTATTATGACTTGTTTTTCTCTCTGGAACAGGGCTGTGATCCCACACTGGGTGGGAAATTTGTTTGTCTAGAGCTAAATAGCAGAAAGCCTCTAATGCATTAGATATGGATTAGAGAAATTGTGTTTGGGAAATACATAATCTCTTGGTAAAAGAGGAAAAATAAAAAGTCTATTTCATTTTGGCTCTAATTTGTTTTTCCCCGATTATAATTTTTAATGAAAAAGTGTGTTTTAACCACATGAGTGCTGCCTAACGTGCCAAGTATTAGGTATAAACTGCATCTCCAATAATGTCTCTTCATTCTTTACCATTGAGGTCTCTGATTCAGGAAAACATTTAACCACACGCTTAATTCCATCCCTCCTGTAGAAAACACTCATGCGTAGAATTAACTTGAGGTATCCTGGGACTTGCTCATGTGCTTAAAGTTTGAGACACTGAAATATTTGTCAAGTTTCAGATTGTCTCCTGATTTAGCACCATGTGGTCTGGTACATAAGGCATTAAAATTGACATCAAGACTCACAGCGGTTTTGCCAGGTGTCAGCTTGGCCCTAATACGATGCAGGCGTAGTCACTGCAGCCCAGGCACAGCATCCTCGCTCTGCCATGCTGGGTGGAAGCAGGCAGAGGAGCAGGGCTCATGCCCAAGCACAGGTGAGGATCTTGCTTATTATTAGGATTTCTTTCACTGCAGGCAGTGTTGTTTCCCATGTCCTGCACAATGTCCACTGCTTATTGGATAGACGTTGCACCTGACGAGAGGACAGACCTAATTAACTGAAGTCCCTGCCCTGTGCTGGACTCAGACGTCGTGAGAGCTGGCGGTCAGACTGTGATCCTCCTGCTGTGCAGATGAGACCCTCCTGCCTGCAAGGGTCCGGCTGTTTGTAGCAGCACTTTTCCTGTCTGGTGGCTGAACCCTGGCTTTTTTCAGGCACTGCTGCTTTGTTGAGTGATCTGATCTGTGTCCGCTGTCCCTGTGTCACTATAGGCTGAAATGTACCATAAAGTCTACAAATGTATAAGGAGAGCTGTGCCTGTGTCTATAAGGAAAAGGAAGCTATTGGGGCAGCAGGAGACTTACCTCTCTCTCCCGCTAATCCTTTTCCCAGAGCACTTGGGCACATAACAAAGGAGAAGCTTAAGGGCATGTGGCAGCGTCCAGCTCCCAGCCCCAGCCCCGTGTGAACGTGGCTGTGGACTGACCCCCGCCTGGAGGTTTGTGCATGCCTCAGCCCATGGCTGAGATTCTCTTCTGCTGCTTCGTTAGTGAAGCCGTGCTGCTGGCCCCCATTTACGTGTGTGATGAGATGTGCTCAGCAACCCAGCTCTCCATCCACGAGCCCATACATGCAACTGTCTTGAAACATCCTTCAGGTTCTCAGTTTATTAAAAATACATATAAAAATAAATAAATATAAATAAAGTCACCCCTACTAGGCAACTGATGTTTGCTGGCCCCTTGGGTCCTCTCTGAGGCAGATTTTACTGAATGTTATTTGTGAAAACTTTTGAGGTTAAGTGTAAAAGAAATAGAATTTCAGCTCTTGGAGCAGCACATTGTGAGTCCAGTCATCAAAGATCACTGCAGCCCTTTGACTCCAAACACAGAGGGAGTCCAGCGGGACTAGGCAAACAGTGGGAGTCCAGGAGGAAGCCAGATGCATGTGTGTGAGTTTTCTCTTCCACATGCTGGTATAAATGAGGAGTGAGAGCACTGAAGCATGCTGGACTTACGTGCTTGCAAAGCCTGGCAGGAGAACACAGACAGGTCTGGGTTCCTCTAGACACAAACTCTAAAGGAACAAGGCTGTTTCCTTCAGCCAGTTAGGTTTGGTTTGATCTTCAAATGCCACCATATTCATTTAAATAGCCTTTGATACCTGTTGTAATGAATTGTTCAAAAATTGTCCTTGTTCAAAAATTCCAATGTAACCTGTACCATCCCTTGCCCCTTGTGCCCAGCTCCTGAGCTGTGCCACCCTTGGCCCAACTCCCTGGGTTCCCAGCCCCTCGAGCAGCTCACCTCATCTTACAGTAGCTGAAGTAATTCAAAGCAGTTCCTCTTTCCCCAAGGGATGGGATCTTAGCCATAAACCATGAGCTCAGAAGGTTTTCAGAGTAGCAATCTGCTTCTGTCCTCATCCAGGCTTGCCTCCCTAGCTGCTGCGTTGGTTTGGAAGATCTGAATCTCAGCATTTCCCAGGGTCTGATTTTAAATTCCATTTCTCCCATTTTCCGGCAAATCCCTCCATCTCACAGAGCTTTTCCAGTAACTAGGCATCGTTGGCACAGAGAGGCCAGGCCCATTATTATTGTATTTACTCTGGACCTCAGCTTCTCCTTCTCATCCAATAAATCCATTTGAGAGCAAGGGGTTTGATAGACACTTTAATAGAGCTCTCCTTAACCTGACCATGTTAATGATTTTTTGGGGGCTGGCTCTGTGCCAATTCGTGCAGCTCATTAGTTGTTTTTTTTTCTTTGTTATGAGCTGCATCTTCTCCTTCTTCTTTCTCTCCCCCACTCCCGCACGGTGAAGGTCGCTGCTCCGTGCTGCTCAGCTCCTGGAGACCAGACCCCAGCACTCAGCCCCTGCTCATGCACCAAGATCTGCTCTGCTGCTCAAAGGCCACGAAGACTCCCAATTACTGGCAAACGCCCTCAGCCCCTGTAGATGACAGGAATGTCAGGACAATTTGCCTCTACTGTGTATACTGTTTATTTTACAAAGCACTGAGTGACTTGATCTTAACCGGTGATGGAGAGGGGGAAGGGAAGGAGATCTCATCTTCCTTGACACGAAACCAGTGCTGAGCTGGGCACTTCTGATATTGCTGGCTCAGCCAGAGTTTTCCAGCTGTGGTATTTGGGGAACCAGCTTCTGGACTGTCTCCCTGCTGATGAGCCCCTCTAATAGCAGAAAGTAGCTTTTTTCCTCATCGGTAGGAAGAACAATTAAAATTTTCTGTTCAAATGATATCACATCTTCTCTCTTTCTACTTTATCCTACTGGGAGAGTCATGATGAAGGAAACAAATGACATGGGCTCAGGATGCTGTACAGGGACTCAAAGGAAATAAAATTTGATTTTGAAAGGATAAAATGTTTTGACTTCCATGATGGAACAAGCAATTGCCCATGGATTTGCTGTGCTCCAGAAATGGAACTTCATGCTAAAAAGAGATTTTATGGAGCTCAAGCTATTATCTGATGATGGAGAGCTCCCAAGCCAGCCCTCATTCTCCAGCTGGCTTCATAGCAGAGTTGCTCTGATAGTGTAATATATCCTGGTCATAAGTATTGAGATTCAGCCATCATCAGCCAGTATAACTACACATATAAGCAAGCGGCATATAGTTCCAAGGGCTTCTACCAAACCAATTAAAGGAGATGCTGGGAAAGCACTGGGATCCCAGGAAGACTGTTCTCTGCAATTGGAAACATCTTCTGAGGAGAAACTACAGGGTGCTTCTGTGTCCTCTGTGCATGGGTTCAAGTGTGCATCAGGTACCATAGTGGTTTCCTGGTGAGCCTGAGGGGACAGGAGAGTGGCCATGCACCATTCTGCAGGTGCACAAGTCCCACCTCAGTGAGTGACTGTGACACAGAAGGCTGTGAACAGATTAAATGACCAACAGGGATCTGCTTTTTGTTGTTCGGGCTGAAAAACCTGGAAGTTTCACTAGCTTCCTACACACCTACAGATGTGATCCTGGGTTTCCTGAAGCTCTAATGTCCTCTCAATAGCTTTCTTGAGCACATGGAGTTTAAATTTAGGTAAATGCTTTCACTTTGTTCCTTTTCTGGCCACCAAGGCTGTGCTAGCACTGAATATAAGCATTCCAGTAACACAGAGACTAAAGAAATCCAAGGCAGCACCAACATGAGCCTTCAGTGAGGATGCATACCAAAGTGTTCTGTGACATTTAGGAAACAATCCATCATTACATTATTTACACAGCATTTTTGTTTTCATTTCCACAGTGCCTCTATATAGCTGTCACCTGTGTGAAACATGTAGCAGTTGGATCCACAGTATTCAGCACTGCCACAGTGATACTTGCTACAGGACTTACAGGGTAGTTCCTTTAATTGGAAGAAGGGAAAATCTCTGTTCCTGTACTGGAGCTTATTTCAGCACTGAGTTACACTTACAGTTGCAGGTTGTGCTGGGAAACAAAAGCCTGTATGTCAAAATACAGGGAGGAAGAAAATGCAGTCTTTCCAGCCAGAAGCCTGACAGTCCAAGATCGAGATGATCAAGGATGGACTTTTGAGACTGGTTTTATGTCTGTGTCATTTTCAAGTGTACAGTAAATTTTCCCCCAGTAGATAATCCACTTAGGATGCATACCTCTCTACATCCATCATTCCTGGGCTCCCCTCTTGCGTATTCCATAGGTAATTGCCATGCTTACACTTTCTGCTGTTTACCTTTCCAAATTGCATTTCTCATTCTAATTAAAGGAGCGGGGTTTTATTGTTAATGATGGGCTTGTACATGGAGAAGATTGTTTCACTGTGGTATGTCAAAGGATGAGATTGCCATTCCCAATAGGTTTCCTGCACAGTGAAAGGACGAGCATTTTAGGTAAAGGAATCACCCAGTTCCTTGCACACACCAGTGAAGACAGCTCTTGAGTTTCACCAAGCTCTCTCAATACATCACGGACTTGCAGCTTCACTGAGAGAGGATTGCAACTGTGACTGCACCCTTTCTGAACCCATACCTGGTGCAAACCAACAGAAGCTCTGATAACCCCAAATGATATCAGGGCCTTAATCTCTTCCAGCAGAAGAAAATTATAAACCCATTACACAGTCCAACTGCTTCATGTATTTACAGCAGACATTTCTCCCAATGTTTTAAGACAATGCCTTCCTTTTGCCATCTAGGAAAAAGCCACTCTCAGACATTCTATTCTAATAGAGAGAATTTAATTCAGGGCCTATATCTGGATTTCCATTTTCATATTATAGTTGATCTGTTTTTGAATTACTGCCCCAACCACAGTGCAAATTCTGATTATGCAGTACCCACAGGGGCAGAGTCCCTTTGGTTTACACAGTCAGCTTTCCAAAGGAATTCACAATGCTAATGCAATCCTATAGGCAGTTTTAAACATTCAGGGCATTCCTGCAATTCAGAGCAAAGCTAGCTGTCACCTGCAATAGCATCTCACAGGCTGTAGTGACGAGCCTCAGGCTGGGTCAGATTCTGCCAGTTTTCCTACAGATCTGGAGGAATCCTGCTGATTTTACTGAGGCTCAGCTCTGTTTTACACTGAGGCTCACAGCAGCTTGGTCCATTCTAACTTCTGTTGGCTAATTCCACCTTTTCTGTTCTTCAGGGTCACATCACTCTTTGGAGGATCAGCCGTGAGGGCTGGATTCGCTCCAGAGCACCTGTGGTATTTTGATAACTTCAAATATTGCTAACTTCTCATATTTCAATATACAACTTACAGACAGGGGCAAAGTTTAACTCACTCTAATCAACTATAAAATGAACCCTGAGCTCACAGTTACACTTTAAAAGAGGGTCTTTTTTATGCTGATCATTAACTGCAGCAGGGATATTCCTTCCTAGAGATTTGTTATTAATGACTGCTGAAATTACTGATTTCAATTAACTATGTTACATTTATATTGAAATACAGTTGGTGCTGCTCCGGGGAAATATAAATACTGAAATGAGAGCTGGTGCCTCCTCTGTTAAAGAACTGCAAGAACAAACAGGACGTGCAGCACCCCTTTAGTTCCACACAGTATGGATGCTGTACCCTCTCTCTCTTTTTATTTTTTCTCCCCTTCCCCTTTTTCCCTCCTTCTCTCCCTCTCGCTGTTAAGAGCATCTCCCCTCCCTGCCGCCTGATTCTGCAATCTGATTCTGCTCCCTGGAATGATGATGCCCCCAAGGACTCGTCACCCTCCCAGCCCCCTGGCTCCGTGCTTTTTGGCTTTTGAGATATTGGTGTCATTGCTTTCCACCTCCATGGCCTTTTTCTCATTCAGGCCACGTCACTGCTGAGGGACATCCAGTGCTAAGCCACCAAAATGGGATTGCACAAACTCTGCACGTTAATTAGTTCAATGCATTTCTCTGCTAGGGAAGGAAGGAGGGAACTGTTGCTAATAGGAGACATTTTGAAGGAGGTTATGCAGAGTTGTGGGGTTCAAAGAAAAGGAAATGAGGGGGAATGGCCCAGCTCTAGCCTTTTAAAAACTCATTCCAGGCTTTGGAGCCTACAGAGTTTATTATTGAGGGTCTCCCTGTCCCCATCTCTTCTCTTTTCCTGCTCAGTACTTTGTGCTGCTCTTTGAGCTCTGTGCCCACACTTCTCCATCTCCTCTCATCACTCAGCCTCTAGCATTCAACAAAACATGAGTCAAACCCTTGCTTCCTACAAAAAGTCAGCACTGACGCACTGTGGGCTGGACCATGCAGTAGTTTCATAGCAATGCAGAAGGAAAGAATTGTACAATTCTCCTGGCCACCCCCAGAAGAGATCCTCATTTCTGACAGCTGCATTCTCACTAAGTCCTGAGCTCTGGCTCACAGGTGCCAGCCAAGGTGCTGGACAAGAGTTGGAGAATAGAGATGTGGGGCTGGCTGTGTGCCATGCACCAAGGACCCATGCAGCCTGCTCAGCTTATCCAGGCAACAGGAGATATGTGTGTGTATGTATTGGGTCCCACTGGCATTAAAGGACTCTGTAATTACTCTCAAAGGTTTCTATTATGTGCAAAACTGTCATTAACTCCCAGTGGTGTGATTGCCCTTTATTGATAATATAGAGCTCAGCAATCCACAGCCATGGCTTATTGTGCTTGCTCATAGTGGAAGGAAATGAATCTGCCATCCCTTCTTTCACAGCTTGCTATTAAGGTGTAACACGCACATGAAGCCTACGCCCATCCTGACCTGCATTTGCCCACAACTGAGAAATCACTCATATCTGCCTGAAATGACACCCACCAGCTCCGCTTAACTCCTTGGGCACCTCTGAGCTGTAGGCCCAGAGAGAAGAGCTGGGAGGGAACGGCTGTAGACTCTGAGGTTGTGGACCACAACACTGCAGCGCTTCCGAAAATGCCTGTGAGAAAGGGGGTATGGGTCTCTGAGAGGTGACCTTCCATGAGATTCAGCAGAGACACTGGACAGATTTGCGTCGGCTGAAATTCAAAGCTCTGTGGTCATGTGCAGGCTGGTATTCTCTTAACATAAAAACATGAAAGTGTTCCCTCCATAAATATTTCTTAGTACCTTTAGGTGATAAAGAGGAGCAGCTCTAGGCGCCTTGGCCATGTTTTGTGGCTGTGGAAGAGCAGGTGGGAAAAGGCAGGGGAGAGACTGCTGAGACTCCAGCCCTTGCTGGAACCGTGTCCATCAATCACACGGTACAGTAAAACCTGATTTGAACCCAGCTTGTGGCACATACTCTAACACAGGGACCACAAAGCATAAAATAGAAATCAGGAGCAGAGGCCGCTGGGTTTTGTTGGAACATTATTGCTTGGTCTTGTTTCCAGTCACTGCATCTGTATAACAACATCACTTCTATACCATGTAATTAGACACTTAATTTATTAAACAGCAACTGTAGTAAGCAGAGAGCAGGAGATACACTTATCTTCTGACAGAAGAAATGTGTTATGGGGGAGCATATACTTTTCTGACTCAGCCTGAGCTGGTTCCTAACAGGCAAAGCCTTTGAGAGGAAAATGTTTTCTTCGTTTAGACTTCGAACCAGCCCTTGGGAGAGCCAGATTCTGCTTGTGCTGCCCTGCTACAGGTCTACAGCGTGACCTTGGTCAAGTTGCTCAGTCTTGCTGTCCCTCACTTGCCCTGCGTAAAATGAAAACAATAATCTGGCCTTTCTCCCTCACGTTACCTAGTTTGTTCAGCTTTTCTTGGCAACTTTTCCAGGAAGAAGCTGTGCATCTTGTTTTGCTTCTGTCGGGCTCTGAGAGCACTGTGCCCCCACATCTCTCCATGCTCCCCAATAATAAATGTCTTTCCTTTCAGCAAGGTCAAAGCAGCTGATTTCACAGACTGTCAGAAAAAGGCAGCGTATTCTGAGGTTTGCATCTTCCAAGGTGAGAGAAAAACAAAGCAAATGCCATCGTTCCGGGTCCTCAGGAAGAAATTGTCTCAGCATGAAATTCAGCCAACAAAAAAAAAAATATTTCTGACAAAGATGAAAATGATGATAGCCTGCTTACTTGCCCATGGGAAAACACACGAGACCCAGGTCTTCCAGCCTTCATAAGCCTGAGGCTAAAGAAAATGTTATCTCTTTATTGAGGCCTAATGTACTGACAACACTACAGTATGTGAAACAAAATGTCCTCCAGTGATTCCCTAGTAAGCCCCACTGAACAGCTTGGCTGGTAGGGGCTTTGGCTGAAGCCCCATAAATTTAACAACTGGTTTTGCACTGAGTTCAGTGGGCCTTAGGAGGACGCCGATACATGGAAGTGCTCAGCACCCATGAGAGCAGATACAGCCAGTGAGAAGGGTATGTCCTAGGTGCATGAGAAACCAAAGCTCCCTTTGATCCTAGGTCCTGGAGGATATTCAGAACATAAATCATTTTCTCATCCATTCTTCCTATATCGTGTTAGCAGACCTACATGGTCACAGCTGACCATGCTGGGTAAATAATCTAATGTAATTACAGGGTAAAGAAATGGCAAATTCTCTTCTAAACCAGAGTAGAGCTTGCATCTATTATTTATTAGAGGCAACCAGCAGAAGAGAGCAGGTTACGTGGTAATTACTTTTTGACCTCCTGGAGGTAATTGCATAATCATTTGCAGAGAATTGCTATTACAGTTGGGTGAATCCTGCAAGCCATTTTATGTGAACAGTCATTTGAATTTTTAAACCAATTTCCACCTAACTATGAAGTTCTGATAAGGTCATCCACCACCCCAGTGTCTGAACAGCTTTTTTCCCTGCCTTTTTTGGGGGCTTTGTGTTCTTCAGATATTAAAGTAAATGAGCTAACTGGCAGCAATATTCGTATCTATTTGATCAATCACCCAGATAAGCTTAGCCCAGCCTTTCAGTGGTTGAAAACTGCTCACAGGTTTTAGACCTGGGCAGAGAGACATGGTTCCATTTCTGCTGATACTGTCTGTAGGTCAATGTCTGTGGAGCTTTCTTTCTGGAGTGAAAATCAAAGTGCTGAAATTCTCCATGAAAATGCAGCCTCTGATGTGATCACCTCCCCAGGACAAGCAGACTTTGAAATAGGATCCAAGGGCGATGGGCTTGCTTGGCTTGCCTGTGTTGGATGCCCAGGTCTCGAGCAGCTCAGAGGCTGCCCTGCCAAAACCTGGGAGCAGGCACTAACAAGACATTTGCTGGAAGCTGTACTAGGTTTGCCACAGCTTCAGCTCCATCCTGAAATAGGGATTTGTGACACATAGGATGACTTGGCCTCTGGACCTTCCTCTCTCTCTCTCCATCAGCTAGAGAGGGAGCCAAAAAGACTAACTCAGAGCAGACAGCCAGAGTTAGGCAAGACAAAACTCACTTTGATTTCTCTTTTAGTCTTCTTTACCTCTTCCCCCAATTTTATGGTTATCCTGGAGCCAGGCCCTAGAAGCTCCAATATTGGCTGTTCTTCTTAAATTCTTGAAACTTTGAAATAACTGTACTTATGATTGAACAGTTACCGTCAGGGTCCCATCTGGAGAAGCAATATTCAAAGCATCAAGGAGATCATTGCACAGTCTTCAGTGACACACAAGTTTTTTTCTAACACCCCTCTCAGTCTGTGACTCCCTTCATCTTACCTTCAGAAGCCATGGAGACCCTGAGGGGACATCAGAAACCCTCCAGATGAGAAGTTTTAGCCCACCTGAAGTTTCTGCGTATTGCTCACCCTGCAATAGTTGAGACCATGCTGTTTTAAAATTTATAGTGTAATTGATTTCTTTATAAATCATTCAGCTCTTATTATTTATTAATTCTTCTGTCAAGGTTAATTTGACATACTTCTAAATAAGGCTTCCTGACAACACCTTTGTTTATGAGATTGACAGCATGCCAGTGCACGCTTCTTCATCGTTTGCAAAGGCAATCTGCACAGGCTCATGTCCCTAGAAAGGTGATCCCACTTCATTCCACAGAAAAGATGCAATGCAAATCACCCACAAGTCCTGCAGTTGTTTATCATTAATATTGCAGAATTGGACTTCTGTTGTCTGGACAGGATTCAGATTAAAATGTTGTGTGTGAGGAGGAGTGTGGTGGACAACTTGCTGCCGTAACTTTCGCAGGTAGTCAGCCAAGCAATGCACCAGGCATGAGTTCATCTCATATGTGTCTGAAATTGTAAAGAAACAGTGAATCAGGATTTTTCAGATCATCTGAAGTGCAGCAATTATACTTCATTCTGTTGGATTTTAATATAGACAGAGAGAGAAATATTCCGTGGGCACTGCTCATTGAGACCAATCACCCAAAACCATGATATCTAGAAATAGCAGAGCTTAAGGTAAAAACTGCAGGTGAGGACCATCAGGAATAAAAAAAGCATGAATATTCATGGTGTATTCTGCAGATCCGGGTGATTAGTTGGGAATATGCCTTACTACCTGCCTTTAATGTTGCCTTCCTTCTTTGGTTTAGCCTGTGAGCTCCAGACAGCAAAGTCCAGATGTCTTTTAATATCAGGGAAGCACCTGATGGTACCGTAAGAGCAGTCATAACTGCAGACATTTTGCACCACTCCATGTGGTTCAGCACGCTCATAAACTGCTGATTCTTACGGCTGCTGTCTGGTGTATGAATAGAGAGTCTTGGCTGTATGATTACATTTAAATGACATCCGCCGCGTGTGTTTTCTTTTCGACTGGTAATATTTCAGGTTTCTCTTCCATGACAACAGTTCTGCAGCTGAGGACTGCAGCCTGGGTCCCTGGATCTGCACTTCTCGTGCAGGGGCTTCAGCAAAACACTGTCGGAGCGTTGCAGGCTGAAACTTGCCTCTTTTCCCCAGCTCACACAGGAGAGGCCCATTTGTCTGCCGCCTTTGCGTGTGCAGCTTGGATGCTCCCCTTAATGTGTTTTTTGTTTGTTTGTTTGTTTTCCTTAGTGTAGGGTGAATTAGTACAAACCTTTCTTGGAGTTTTGACTCAGTTTAATGAACAATTAATGAACAGGAGTAGACCGAGCACAAACAGACTGTATTATGCATAGGTGAGAAAGGCGGTTTTGCTGGATATCCCAGTGCGCCCAGGCTGGTTACTGATTTCTTCTTCACCGTGCAGCAAAAGTGCCCAGCGAAGTAATTATTTTGACTTCTAATTCAATCTTCCTCTACTTGAATTCTGTTCATTAGAATGGGATTGTGTGAAAGGTACCACAGCGCTAGCTGGCATTAGCTGTTGAGATAGAGTCAAAGGTGACATAAATGCAGGATTACACCACATAGCTGTAAATTTAAATAATTTAACGTGAGCCCATGTGGATCAGTGTGAGCTGGCATGCCATGTTGCCAAGGGCAGGGGGTGAGGTGAGGACAGCCAAGGAAGAGGGACAGCATCAGACAGTAACTTGAGAGACGGGAGGGGAGCAAGCTGGTGGTCACAGACTCAGTTTAGGAACTGAACTGACTTAGTAGGAAAGAGATTCCCGATCAAAGCACTTGAAATAGGGCGTTGGGTAGCCCCTCACACAAGAGGCTGTGCTACCTAGAGGGTTTATCCTGACCCAAAACAAGTCCTTTCCCTTCTCAGTGTTTTTGTCTTTTCTGCTCGGGGTTTTCAAAGCATGCTAAGGAGGTTAGGAACTGCACTCTCTGGGATGTGGATGTCTGGTCCTTTGAAATTTTAGGCCTAAAACTTCAAGGCCTTCACAGCAGGAAAAATATCTCCCTTTATGTTTGGGGAGCACCAGGCATCACCAGACCCTGGTATCAGAGGTTGCTGGGCATTGGATAGCACAAATAAAAAAAATTAAAGCAGAAAATGTAGCACAGTGCATTTAGAGGTTTGGGGTTTTTTACATAAAATTTTACTAATGTCTAAAATTACATCCTTTTTCCACAAACATTTTATTTAGAAAATTTCACAAAACATGAAACTGGCCAGTCACACAAGGTGTTTCCAAGTTATTCACCTGGTACAAATAAGGGCTGAAATATCACAGCATCCAATGAATAAATTATTTGATGAGTGTTATCCTGCTAACTCCATGCACATCTCTGCAGAAAAGGAGCTCGGATAACCTTGTGTTTTCTACGTTGCTGTCCCTCACCCCTCACTGCCCCCCATTCTTCCCATATAAAGCCCCTTAGATAAGAAGAAAAGATGATTATTAAGATGGGAGCAGAAGAGCATCCACCCAAGGAATACCAATGAAGCAGTATCTCGGTGCATACATAAAATGAGCCCTTTTCCAATAAACCATCAGATATAGGCAAAAGAGTGACAAACAGTAAGTGATTCCTGTCATCAGCAGAATTCACGTGGGAGCCTCTGGTAATTGGCATTTTCTCTCTGCAAAAGAAAAGAGATTTAAAGATTTGGTGAATGCCGAACAGTGCATTACAGGCAGCCAACATCAGTCAGCAGTGACCTGGACTGGCAGCAGCAAAGGGATGGAGGAGATCAGAAATGCCTCTATAGAGTGGAGAGCTTGCCCAGAGAGTGTGTGATGAGCTCAGGCAGGAATTTATGGTGGATGAAGAGCCATTATTGAGGGACAACTGCAGACTGGAGCCCTGGACCAAATCCAGAGCTACAGGTAAGTGGCTGCAATGCTGCTAACATCAGTGGTGTTTCACACCAGCTCTGAATTTGGCTACTTTTCTCCACACGGTAGAAGGGTAAATGGTTTGTGTTAGGGGAGCTACGGTATCATTTGGAGTCAGTTTTAATAAAGTCCTACTGACAAACACCCACAAAGTCCATCTTATTTATCACAGACAGAGTGGTCCATATGCCTGAGGAGACAACCTGAAGCATCCCTTCTCCCACAATTAGCTTGAGAGCTCCCCATTTTTACTTAGGCAGTAGATATACAAGTTCTCTGTGGGAAGGGGAGAGCAGCAGGGACATCACAAGAGCCCTGAATCTGCTCGTAATCCCTCCAGCCCCACAGTGAGCTCAGCTGCTTTCTGGGCACAGCTCTAGAGGCAGTGGTAGGGAAAGGACAAGCAAGACACAGGGTACAATAAATCAGTAAAATCACTTTATGGTACCACATTTCCAAGGTAACATTGTAGGATAGCAGTATTCTTTAGAATTCTTATTTTGCTCATTTTCATTAACTGTTATTTCCAGTAGCTCATTTTGTAACAGTTATCTCCACTGGCATCAGCAGTCCCTGCATCCTGTGTTTGTTCTCTCCCTCTGTTTATTTTGCTAATCTTTTTTTTTTCCTTCTTCCCCATTATTTTCTTTGTGAGTAACATTACAGTGATGTAGAGAAGAGCTGGCCATCTGAAAACTGACCTCCTTCAACCTAATTCTTTTTCTTCATTTTAAAATTAAAACAGAAAACTGAGAAATGGTATGACTGGATTTATTTCTCTGTCTTGCTGCTGGCTGGCTGTGTTAGCCTGGTCAAAACTCTGTATCCATCTCCAGTGAATTTGTGACTTTAAACAACCTACTGTTTTGATACCACTGTAACAGGAAAATATTCAATAAACTGGACCTAATTGTTTGCATGTACTCACTCAGATTGGGGACCAGTCTTTACATACTGAGTAAGGAAGCTCATGTGCATACTTTGGTTTCAACCTTGAACCTTGGTCATTTCTGTTCCCTCCCAAGCATGCCCACTTTGCAGTTCTCTGTATTCCTGAAATGACTCTAAATCACACATCGTAAGGTGAAAAAGATCATAAAAGAACAACAAAGGATCAGCAAACATAAAATAGAAGAATGGCAGCCTCCCCACCTTACACTGCAAAAATCAAAGGGAGTTTTCAAACAGCCCCATTTCCAGTCAGCTGGAGATTTAATTCACACAGTAATTTACTGTGTCTGCACTTTTTCTGCCCCCCTCCCCTTCCTCCTTCTCTTCTTCTTTTTCTCAATAGTTACTTTTTTGTTGGCCTATAATAAGAGGAACCTAATGACTGAGCCTTACATGCAAATAAGCTTTTCCCTCCAATGTGTGCTGGGCAAAGGGAGAATGATAGGGGAGATTCGTGGGGGGAAAGCCATTTATTGCAAAAGCTTTTGTATTGTAAAGTAATACTAGTATTTCAAGCAAAGGGGACAAGTTCACATAGAAAATTATGCCAACTGAGACTGTTTGAGTCTGCAATTTTCTTTGCATGCTGTTGGGGCCAGTGATCACTCTGAATTTGTGGGCGTCTGTATCCAGCCCAGCACTTCTGTTTTCAGGGCAGTCCAGTAGCAGCTCTTGTTTGTTAACTGTTTCCTCCTCTGGTGAGTGAGGTGTTTTCCTGGTGATTTTTATTAGATAATGGCTCAGTGGGAAACTGAGCAGAAGAAACATTTTCATAATTGATGGCTCAATTTCAGTCCTGAAAACACTCAATGGCTTTTTCAGCCTCACTAACACTGGAAATTATTAGAAATTATAAACTGAGATGTGGCTGGAGCATATCAAAATGGACAAGTACCAAAAACCACAGGCTTGATGGGTTTCCACTTGGCAGGGAGGGGGAGATATGTGCAGATTCTTGCAGAATTTCACAGAATTAAGCGTAAGAATAATTCTTTTCTTGGAAAAAAATGGGTGTAGGAGTGCCAAGCTGCAGGGCTGCATCAGGAGCAATTATGAAGTTTGATATGTAAGGAAAAAAGAAGCTTAGAATAAGGATTATCACCAGAATTTTCAGAAGAGATTTTCCAAAGGACCTGGTTACCCTGAGACAGACGAGGACTGACTTCCTTCCCCTCACTGTGAGTGCTACTGGACTTTGGTCTCAGCTCCTAGAAGAAGACCCACTATGTTCTGTATCTGTTCACAAGGAGAATCAGAGAGGCAACCTGCAATTTTGCTCTTGGCCACATGTATGTGATTTTTACTAAAGCAGTTTATGCTATCCCAGGTGGCATAGCACACTGAACACATGTTGACTGTTTTTTATTTTCAAAAGGCTAAAACAAGGGTTCAGTGGGACCTTCAGGAAGGAGGTGGAGGTGGTAAAATCTAAAGGAGATACAGATATCTACTGAGCATATGAATATTTTGTTTCCCCCATCTGCAGGACATGCTCTGGGATCTATATATCATTCTCCTGCAGCAGTGTAACCTGGTGTGTGGAGCAGCAGGTCGGCTAAAACAGTGCTCCTCAAACATCTGAATCCTAAGTGTTCCATAACTTTACTCAGAGGGAAGGAAGGAAATCCATGCATCTTCCTGGATACTGCAGTCCCAGAGACTATCACTTTTAACCAAATAAAATTTAAGATACAGGTTCATCTGTTGCCCTAATTTCAGCACATTGAATGCTATACTTCAGGAGGAAGGAGGGGTTATGATAATTTCAAGGACCACCTTCTAATGTTCTCCACCAGTGGAGATTTAGTGATTAATTCCTGCAAGAGCAAATAAATCCAGACACACCACGTCACACAGAGGGTTTTTTTTTTTTTTCTCATAGCACTTCTGAATGGTGGAACAGTTGAAGAAACAACACATTTCTATGTGCCATGCTAGCCCTAGAACTCGTTGGCAGCTGCTTGACCACAGCCATCCCTGTACCGTTGCATTTGCTCTGCAGCCACAGCTAAGTGCCAGCCTTTGTACATTCTGTTCTTTCAAGGACACACAAGCAAGGGAAACTGCCTGCCTCCAGGCATCCCTTTCTGAAAGGCAAAGTCACCATAGAATACCTCACCATGAGTATATCCTTCCTCAAGGCAGCGATTTTATGGCTGTTTTATTAAATTGCCCCGGGACAATATCACTGCCCTGAAAATGATGTTAGGAAAGTGTGTGCAATAAATGCACGAGGCAGCACTCTGCTGCAGTGATGTTATTTCTGTTATGCACATGCACCATGATATTTTATCACAACTAGAGTCAGCAAGAGCAGAGCTGGTGGAGGTCCCAGGGATGTTTATGAGAACATCAAGCCTATGGTACTGTGAGGAGAAACTCCATCCTGGAAATGGCTTCATAGCAGGAATCATCTCCATTGATTTCACTTTAATCTGATAGCATCTATTAATCCATTTTACCAGCTTGGACATGCCTATCATTACATTACCGAAGGACGAAGGGATTAAGCACTAAAAAGTGTCAAGGTGTGTCTTAGTTATGCTGCTGATGATGGGAAAATATGTTATAGGTTAGCTCCTTTGAAGGAGCTGTCTTCACCTCTGGTTTCCAGGGGCATGCTCTGCTGCGTCCTGCTCACCGGAGGTAGAGACAACCTCTCCGAAGAACATGTCATGCTGGATGCCACTGACTCCGTCCTCCACAGCCATGGAGCAAACATAATGGGTCATAGAAAGACCTGTATTAAATTGATACAGCCAACCCATAGTTAATTCAGAGTTTTTACGATTAGAAGCAGAACTTCCTAGTTTAGTGTTTCTATATAGGCATCAACATGAGGGGTCATTGATTACTTTAAAAACTAGGGCTTTTTCTTTTTTTTTAAATTGGATAGCTGCAAGCTTTGCTTTCTTTTAATGCAAATGATCTTTATTGGACCTGATGACATTAGAAACCATTGCATGCATTCTGAATCTAGCACGGAAGCAGAGAAAATAGAATATTGCATCAGCTCATTTTATGAGAGCTCTTTAAACTGGGAAGAAAAGAAAAAAAATTAGAAAGAAAGAAAAAGAAAGGAAAACAACCACAACCATAACAGAGGATTTGCTGGTTCTCTGTCCCCTGGCATTCCCCCCCTCCTCCCTTCTCCCTCCTTCCATTTCCATCGCTTCAGGGACTTACTACAGCCATGGGATTAATGGACACCTAATGTCATCTCTGCTTTACAGCCTGGAAAGTCTCTTGTGTAGTTTACATTGATTTTTCTTTTCTGATGCATTTGCAGAATCTGAGATACCGATGGTGGGAAACATAGATAAAGAGGCAAGACGTGAGAAAGAGATACATCCTCCGCCTCATGCTCCCGGTACTGAAAATGCTTCTAGACTTTGGAGCCTGCAGATACTTCCAGCAGCAAATACCCACTTACTCTTTCCTGCCATCATAGAGGACATAGGAAGGGCAGCAGTGATAATCTTGCTCTCTGGTGAGCTGGTGTTATCCATCACTCAGGAACAGATAGGGAATGCATTGCCTTACAACAATTCCCAGTGCAGTGAGGTCTCTCTTGTGTGATTTGGCACTATGCTCCTTTTTATTGTAGTTCTATTTTTATTATAATTGCTATTAGCAAGACTAAGGTAATTGCCCAGGATCTTCTCCATGAGTGAATGAACACAATGGTCATACTCATGGGGAAGCTAATACCTACCCTCCAGCTGTGCAGAAAACATGGTGTTAAATGCAGAAGAGCGATGGGCAAATCTCACAAGTCTGAGTGATATCAGAAATACTAGGGGAGGGCTAGGACCAGGGTTTTTGCGAAACTAGGCTTTTGCTGGGTCGTCAACCTCCTTGTGCAATACTCAGCATCGCGTCATCCCCAGTGACTCTGCTCCGATCAGGGAAGGTTGCTGCTCTCTACCAAACTTTACCTCCCTACAAAGGGAAGAGTCAGGAGGTGGGAGCACAGCCTGCTTCTCCATTTGATGGTATCACTCTTTCTTATAACGAAGTATTGAAGTAAAGCAAGGCTGCTGTACCATGCAGCTATGGGGTGAAATGACCTGCAGACATGTCAGCAGGTCAGATCAGATCAGCTTTGGCAAGAAGATTCGTGGGGTATAAATTGCTCCATGAGCCTACTCACAGTCCCCAAAACCTGTGAGCCTACTCACGGTCCCCAAACCTGCAGTAACACTGCAGTACTTGACAGCTCTGCAATATTTTGTTTATTAGCATCATGCACAGGTGTCACCCATCAGTAATACAGAAAAGATGGATGATCTTTTAGTTAAGATGCTAAATGCTGCCTGAAGCCAGGCTGGTTTTTAGTAATAGTGACAAAAAGAGTGTCAGAAAGAACAGAAGGAAGATGCCATCCTGTGACCATGTCTCTCATCTTCAGCATCTTTGGTGTCAGCTTTGTAAAGCTGTTGGAACAGAAGATGGAGGAAAGGCTGGGAATGATGCTTAAAGCTAACCCAGCACCAGCTGGGGTCCATCTTCCACTGGCTCAGTGGATGAGTGAACCCTCTGAATAGAGAGTTATTTCTTAGTCTGCTTTAGATATCTGTGGTATTTTTAAATATCTTAGAGGTTCCTTAACAGACAGTTTGGACTCCCTGTTAGGCACCAGTTTAAGTGTGCAGCAGAGATAGAACGGGAGGAAGACTGACGCCATCCCATGTCATTTGCTCTTTGCCTTGCCACTCTGTGCGAGCGAGTGACACGTTGTATTTCAGGAGCAGCAGGAGCCATTTGGCTTTGAGCGATGGTGTTGCTCAGGTGGTTATGAAGGCATCTCATTTCCCTTCAACTACCCCATGATGCAGTCTCATTACCACAATACCCTACCGTATCATGCCAGCATCTCAAGGCAAGTGGGTCACAAGGCTTTTTTCCCACTCTGAGCTCCCCGTTGCAAGCAGTTCTTCTCACTCTGCCATGAAAGAGAGTAAATTGTTGTTCAAACAAGTGTGACCCTGTGCTTTGCTGTCATCAGGACAGCTTTTTAGAAGACATTTAATGCTTAATATGGACCTCTTGACAGAAATGAGCTATTCCTGCCTGGGCTCCTGACAGACTGCTGGAGAGTCTCAGGAAGAACAAAAGAGATTTATTGGTAAGAAGGTTTTCTGCTACAGGCAAGGAAAAAAAAATAGGAATGTAAAGAGCAAAAAGCAGGAGAATGAAAGGAACCCTGGTGATAGGTCCTGTTTCCTATCCAGCTGAAGAAAGAGACTTGCAAACATCCAGATTAATCTTGGGAAATAACTAGTATCTTAAGTTTTCATTGCAAGAAATTACATGTTGTCATCATGATTATTTATTTATTTTTACTCCAGTTAATAACTACATTCAGGAAATTAAAAGGAAAAACGGCATGCAGTTCTGTTGGGAAGACTGTGAGGAAACAGATCAGCAATCAAGGAGAAATAGTATACATACCTCAACAGCATTGTTTCTTTTCCCATGCATATTTTCATGTTTAAGGGAACCTGGGTTTGTCTGCTGTGTTTTGCAAGGCTGGATTTTGTACTTTTTTCAGGTCCCTATACAAACATCAGCTGTTTGAGGTGGATCCTGCAAACCTCCAGAGTTTCTTTTCTTCTGCTTTTGAAATTCTGAAAATTCATATCTTTATTCATTATTCACCTCTCCCATTGTTTCACTGCGAGCAAGAAGAATTTGGCAGTGCCTTAGCTGACTGACTGCACAGTACAAACAGTGAAGAGAGTTTTCCAATAGTCCAAAGTCTAAAATCTTTACCATCCTGTGGAGTGCATCCAGAAGAATAAAGAGAGGGAAGAAATCTTTTAAAGGACTTGGTTACCTTAATACTATTCACTTCAATGGAAGTTTGACCTCTAAACTCCTCGGGTATACTTTGACAATTGCACCCTACATGCATGCATTATTGGGTTCAGAAATAATAAAAGAAAGGAAGTAAATTTTTAATGAACATGATTTACTGCAATGTGTTCAGCAGCTGACTTGCAAAAGCTGTGAGGTGATCCAAACTCTCTGCACCCTGGGACATGGCTACAAGAAAGACTGGATGCTGTAGAGAGTCTGAGATGAATGGGCCAATAAATATGGTGCAAACTGCTATCCCTTCCCTGAAGTCAGGGGAATGATGCTGAATTTCATCTCTTAAGAATCTGTCCTTGAATCATCAAAAGTTGTTTGAAAACTACTGAGAAAACTCAGACTTTCTCCACCGGAGAGTAGAGGTGTTCAGAGATTAAAATGTTTGACAAGGTTCAGATGTTCACAGTCCCATGCAGGGAGAGAAGGTAAGTGTCAGAGGTCTCCACAAAGCTGGACTTAATCTAGGGAGGATGGGACCACCCATGGCAAGTAGAACAGGCAAAGAGAGAGAAAGGGAATCTCTTTCTGACAATAATTGATTGCACATAGTGTTAATCTTCTGCTCTGAACTGCCCATTGCAGATCCAGAGTAGAGGGATAGACCTCAAGGATGTTCCCCTGAAAAAGTTCAGTGAAGACCATAAAAGCCACCAGCCTAAGCAATGAGTGCTTTTCCTGAGGACCAGAGGTTTGTCCTTTCACGGTGTGAGCCCTCCATTTCACCAGTCATCAGACTAGCCAAGTCCAGATATAATGCTCTCTTTATTGTTTTATTTTTACCACAAAAGCACCTCAGAGAAATAACCAAGGATCAACACCCTGTCACATTAAACATCTTAAGGAAAGAGAATAGAAAGGCTAGACTGTGCCCCAGAGATCTTACAATTTAATTGAAATTCCAGGAATGCACCAAGACTTGAGGAAGGGCTCAGTTTGTTGTATTATTCTGCAAACCAGTTTTCTCGTATTCACCATGAAAGTTTCCTTCTTCACCTCTCTGTTCCAAGTAAAGTCTTGCTTTCTTCCTTCCTTTTTTTTCCCCTCTAAACACAAGAGGAAAAGAGAATGAAAGGTGAGAGCTGATTGAGTGAGCAACAGCAGGGGTAAGAAATGAGTATTTATCAATGTACCTCTCTTTTTAAAGCACATCAATTCTGAAGCTGCTGACAGAGGTCTTGCTGTAACTGCTGGAAGAACCTCCAGGAGCTAATAATTTTATGTTCAGGCTTATGTAAAACCAGTTTTGATTAATTATTGATGCAAAGTTAGGAAAATGAACATTCGCTCTGCCTTGGCACAGCCCTATCAAATAAATGAAGCTGCGGCTGCTGCACAGCATGCCATTCCACCCCCCATTCCTGTCTAGCGGCTCTTCGTTAGCAGGGGCAGCCTGGGTTCCTCGTGGGGGGCAGCGTGTCCCCTCCTGTTGCGATGTCCTTTGGAGAGTATGTTTTCAGGCTCCTGAAATCTAGGAGAAACCATGCCAGGCAACACCAGCTTTCCTTATCCGCCTCAAGCAGAAGTGGACCGTATTCCCTTTTGTGTAATCACTGAGCTGGGCAAATATGCCTCTTTTTTTAACTTTTGCCTTAAGATTAGTGCCTGAAACGTCTGTCTTATTTTGCCATTGCTTTGTGCAGCTGGCTGGGGTTCAACTGAAGGCACAATGTTCCCATGTCCAGCATAGCACTCCTGTGGGCTCCCGAACAATGTATCCGTGCACAGAAAGCAGTCTTGACAATAACTGCTTAGCACATTCAATTCAATTCCATCTAATTAAATAGGTTCAGCAGCACAAAGACTGCAGAAATGACTGCAATCTCATGCTAGATACGTAGCTGCAGAGCTGCAACACATGCTTGTAAAAGGTGCAAAAAGTACATTTAACCTTCTTTTAGCAGAGTTGCCCCTTGCAACATAAAAACCTCTACAACGCACATATATCAAAGGGCTACACTTAAACTTCTTGATGCTGACAGTAAGAGTCAGACCCAGAGATAGATACACACCTCTGGTCTGTACACATCTGTATTCCCACCCCATGCTAGACACACACAAACCTCCTTTTCCATTCTGCAATACCATTTTTTGGCTGGATCCATCTCCACTGGTTTGTGTGGGGCTGCACTGGTCACAGTGGGAGCCATGGGAGGTGGAAAGGGGAGTTTTAGCAACTGCGTCTAGGTAACCAAACAGCCCAAGTCATCTTGCTCATTAATGAGCATGTCATATAGCCCTGCTCTTCACTTCATCTCTTTCGTGTCTTTTCCAGAGTGATGCCATTTTACATCCCGCAGCCTTTTATAGGCTCCTGATGTCCAATACAGATAGTCTCTTCTTATCATCTTTCTCTTTTTCTTTTTAGCACTCCTGGCTTCCCAGAACCATTTTCTAGGGCCGGCTTTTTCATAATGGTTTCAATTCTTAGCTCCTCACTCTTCCAATTGTTCTTTACAGATATGGAGGGTGGGGGACTTAAAAGCGCCCTGGTTTAATTCAGCTCCCCTTGAACTCACTAGTATAGAAAAACTGAACTGCACATTTCCATTGATTTCAACAGGGGAAGAGTAAGGCAAGTGCATTGGGCTTTAGAAATTCACCCCCTTGATATTTTCCCATCACCCTGTTCCCTGTCATTAGCACGCTTTGTACCACTGCTCCCAGTTCTGCTATAAAGTGTGCTCCTATTTTCATTCTCTCTCACACCTGTCCATCTCCATGCTTTAACATGTTTGAATTTCTTTTTATGAATTTTGTAAGACTGTAGCCCTGTCTTGTGGAACAATTACTGCTGCTTTGTAATGGAGTTTACACTGAGTTATTCTCAAACAAAGCTTCATTTGCCTAGGAATATATCATACAGCCATATTATGGAGACATCACCTGCAGCTAAGTAGCATGGTTTTCTTCTCTTGGACAGTCAACACTGTTATCCTCAGAACCAGAAGCAAAATTTTAATGAGAAATTTTCAAATAAAAGGTTGCTTGACATTATAATTAACATGAGCTTCATGTATGCACTATTCTGTTAGAGGAAACTAAATTGGGGCAGGTTATAACTGAACTTGTTGCTTCTCCTTCTATTTCCTAATGTCCAATTTTGTAGTGAAGTAGTGGAGAGTATGTCTTTAACTGAGCTGTGGATGGTACCAGAAGCTTTGTACTATACCCTAAGAGCAGTGATGACCAGTCCACCCTTATCTCTACAAAGTTAGATCTGTACTCCCAAAGGCCAACCTGGAGATCATCCTGCAAACTTTCCTTGTGAGATTTATCCCGAGAGGCACATGGTTACTCCCATGCAACAAAACAATGTCCTATTTCCAGCTGGACCTCAGATGATAGAAACTTTGATGGGTGTAGAGACCTGAAGCTACACCAAGGCAAAAGCCATCACTGGTGCCGTTCCCACTTGCTATTCTCATTGAATATAACCTAGACACCAGATCCCTTGTCTGAACTGAGGTGCAGACTTATAAAAATGGCTTGTGAGGTCTTATTGATCACTCCTCTCCAGGCGGTTGTACAAGACTTTCTTCCCAATGCCCAAAATTATGTCTGAAATCAGTTTAGGGAATGAGCAAGTCTTTTAATTAAAACAGTCTGTTATGATGAATCTGTTATTACAAAGTCTTACCTATGTAAAACATTAATAATACAAATTTCATTTGTTTATGTCAGCACCAAGCATTAATTTTTAATGGCAAAACGTATGAGTTATGAAAGGCATTAATGCAAAACAAATCACCAACTGAGAAGGGAAAGGAAATCCATTTTTTAGGGTAAGCTGTGGGAATGAAATATTGTTGTGGTTCTAACCAGGGAAAAAATATTTCTTAGGACTCCAAGAGCAATTAAAAAACCCCAGTGAAGCCTTGGGGTTTATCATCATGCTTAATATTAGTTCTATATCCAGCAAAGTTTGTGTCCATTTCGTCCAGCCCATACCTTGATGCCATCTCTAAGGAAGCCTTTTACACAGAATTACTCTAATTGCCATGCAACTGCCATGAAAGCAGATTGGCTACGTACTGCATAATAATCATCTCACTGCTGCGAATGAAAGAGATCACAGAGAGCCCAGAAGTTAGTCATGCTCACTTGGTGGGCCAAATTCATCACAGATGTAAATGGGAGGCACTCTGTGGGATTTAGGAGTCACTCCTTCTTACACCAGTGATAAATTAACTCCAGGCATTAATTGCCAATTCGTTCTTACAGCTTATGATTATAAATCTGCAGGATAAATCAATACCAAGTCATTTTTGAAAATGGACAGTAAGGGAGTTGGTTGGGGTGGACTGGTCCTGGGTCTGAGCAGAGCAACTGAGAAATTGTAGCTTTTGATAAGACTTTTGCTTCTGCAGTACCTGGCATCCTCACATTTAACCCTTACTCCCACAACATTTTCACACCAGGGAAATGCTATGAAGCCCTGGGCAGAGACAAAATGGAAAATCCTCAAGTGCTTTGGGACCAAGTCTCACTGGTACTAGGCCAGCTCTTTAGCAAGGTTTAAGATGACGGGTTAAAAGGGGTTGTGGGCAACACAACCCTGGTGCCTCTGTCCAAAGCAGCCCAGAGCACCCTTTACCACACTAGTAATCTCCCTGATTTTCAGTGAAACTGTCCAGATGTGTAGAGTGAGGCCACATCAACTTTTCTTATCAGCATGCTGTGGGAACCACGGTTGTGAGGGGTTTGCAGAATGCCCATGAAGCCTAGAAATAGCATCTACGCATAGCATAGGCACATCGGGACCCAAAATGTTGTGATAACAACAGTCAATGGACTGGTGGCTGTGCTCTGCAACAATGAGGGACCCAGACAACAGATTTCAGTAGTGGGGTAGTGTGAGAGTGGCAAAGCAGGACTTGGAAATCACTTGGCTCCCGCTCAAAGGGCCTTTAGGAGCCACACGGGGCACTTCCCTGGCACAGCATGATTAACATTTCTTTTCGCTACCAGTCTAGCTGTAGCTGTTAAAGGACTGCTACAGAGCTAGAGAATGGGGACGCCATTAGTTGTTAAGCTTTATGGAACTAGACTTTGCCTTTTTTTCCCTAGTTAAGACTTCAGCAATATAAGCAATACATCTTGTAGCTTCCATCTCTCTCCCACACTCCTCCTTTCCCTCTTTCTGTCTTTCTTTCTTGTCTCAGTCTAAAAAAGTTGCTGATATTAGCAATAAAGCAAAAATTTAATATCATCCTACAGGGTGCTACAACAAACTGCCCCTTGGTTCCATCGATTCAACAGGCCTGAAATATAGGAAGGCATCTAAGGGGGGAAAATACAAGATGAACTTTGCAGATATAAATTCTGTAATACTGGATTTCTCCTAACACATTTCAGGGCTGTGTTGTGTCGCACCAGCATCTCTCCCTCTGATGCTACAGGATGTCTGTTAGCAAAACAATAGGTTCTTGTTGGTGAAGCATTTAGAGCAGGCTGCGGTATTTCATCTCAACAATAGCCCCAATATTACAACGCATGACACATCCACTGCTTCGTGCCTCCGATAGAGACACAGCACCCAGCCTGAGGGTACCAGAAACCTGGCTGGAAGCAATTTAAGGTTGTTTTCTTCCTCCCAGCATCAATGTGTGAGGCGACATAAATATAAGAGAGGTTGTGTCTGTAGGGGAGAACTTGCTGTACCAGGCATCAAAGACTTGATAGAAGCAATTGCAAGTATTTGGGACATGTGATGCTGTAATCCATTATTTCTTCTCCCACACACACATTTCCCCTCTAATCTGAAAGTATCCATTTGGCAAGGTTATAAAATAATAAAATCTTAGTCTTTTTCTCCTTTTGGATACTTAGCAAGTTCATTTTTGAAATTCATGACTTGAGAAATGAGATTCGGTTTACCACACTGCATTCAAAAAACTATCAGCTTGCCTTTCCCTTCCTCTTGAGGAGAAGAGTCCAGATGACTCTGAAAGGATTTCTTATAAGGTCTCAGTCTGGCACTTTTCATGATGTTGCATTCATATTACAAATGAAGTAGGCAATTGCCTCCATGCCATCCTCTTGCCACTTGAAATTAAAGCCAGAGTGGGAGCAAAACAGAGTAGCTCATTGCATTGTTCTACCACTTTAGGAGTTGGCTTTGACCTTCAACATCCTTTCATTTGAGATTATGGCTAATTTAAAATTACATAAAAGAGGACAGGAGTAGTGCCTGCGTGTGGTGCAGAATACAGTAAGATATGCAATAAATGATATTTGCATTCTCTTTAACAACAATTTGCACATAATCTGGTTGCTAGCTGTTAGTTCTGTAAGTGAAGTCTCATGGCCAGGTCCCTGAGCCAAGTACAAAGATGATGAGCTCATGTTTGTTGCAGGAACAGCATGATAAAATGCTGTTCAACATGATGTCTCTCGTGTTAAAATGATATCAAAAGCCCAATGGTCAACCAGCAAATTGAAAAGACAAAAACATGCATTTTTGGTGCCACTTTTTCCAGAACTCCAAAAGCTTTTTATTTCTTAGAAATGAGAGTGGAGGGTGGGGGAAAACGAGCACTTTCTGGCCTGGGTTGCTCAAGCTACAGTCTTCCTTGAAAGGCAGCACAGAACTGGTCCGTATGTGATAAAGTTTGTGTATAATCAATAAAAAGAACTTGAGATCTACTTGAAAGAGGAAAAGGGTCGGTGTTGATAACCTTCACAATTCTTTTTATTTATTATTAATACCTGCTTGCTGGAACTCCAGCAACAAGAAATAAGGAATACTAGGCAAAACAGAGACTCCTGTCTCTACTCTCTCCACTCCCATCATCCTTCTATCTACCCAGCTGTTTTATTTTTCCTCTAACTCCATTTCTTTCAGTCTATTGTTATTGAATCTTCTGGGACCGTGCTTAAGAAACAGTGAGTACCTTGGGGCAGCAAAACACAAGTTTCCAAAACAAGTAGTATTCAAGAATTTTTTCCGGAACTGCCAAGGGGAACAATTATGGGAAGGGCTGACAAGTTTTTTTAAATTTCCTCATCTCCTAGTGTGGAGAATGCCTCAATTCCACTGCCTCAGGGCATAGGACAAGTTATGTCCCTCACTGCAGTGTCCAGTGACAATATTTGTCCCAGTGCTGGGAGCTTGTGATGTAACAGGACCATGTTTTGAGAGGGAGTGAAGAGAACCAAGTGTAGGAGATATAAATGTCTAACGTGTGTTTTTTAAGAAAGAGGGTTGAACCTGTGGTTGGAGAAAGCTATCAACCCCACTAGAAGCCTACCTACTACTTCTGAGCTCAGGTAGCTAATGGCACCTCTGCATGGCCTTTTGCAAACACGAAAGCTGTGGCTGTGCTCAGGGCCAGCTGGAAGCTGGATGGTTGCTGCCAGGTACTGAGCCACAGCTCATTTTAGAGCATCCACCCAGCTGTCTGTTACCTCCAGTATGTCCAAAAGTTTCGGGACCCACCCTGCTTTCTTCAGACAGGTACCCATTGCAACAAAGCCTCACAACTGACTTTTCAGACATACTGGGCTGAATGCTTAAATGGTCTCATTTAACATGAAATAGGCAAAAAGTGGGTCATGTCCATCTGTAATAAAAACCTTTCTTAAAGCTAAAATAGGCTTTCTGAGGTTCTTTATCAACCAGGAATGTCCCCAGGCACAAGACAACTAAATAAATACCTTTAAAAACTATATACTTCTCCAAATTCAGAAGATCAGTCAGATTCAGAGCCTATAAATGCTGTAGGGTTTTGGTGGTTGGTTTTAATGGAGGTAGGAAGGGAAAGTTTCTTGATTTGGGGGGAGTTTTTACCTTGCAAACTCTGAGAAGCAGAAACCAGTCAGGAGCACTGACAGCCTTTGTGTGAAAATTCTCCAGCAGCTTTACTGCTGGTGTTGTCCCACAAATGGGTTTCGTTTAGCCAGTGTGCAAGCCAATAACACACAGAGTCAAGGTATTTCCAAATTAATTTCATTGATGCGCATGAATGGGTGCCTGTCTGAAGACAGCACACCCTTGTCTAAAAAAGTCTCACATTTATATACTTAACTAATACATATTCATTATTATTTTCCTCAATGATTGGTTCTTTCTTTTTCGCCCCTCATGTAAATTAGTGTGCAGACTCTGCCTTCTTCCTTCATTGTCTTCTTTCGAGTAGGTGGTATCACTTGAGTAGGTGGTCAATGAGTCGGTGGTCATGATCTCCCACTGTAGGAATTACCTTTTACCTACTTCTTCCCTAATCTTGGCAGTTCCAAGCGGTTCTTCAAGGTTTATTGACCAGACCACAATCCATTACCTTTTCTGACATAACATAAAGCCCCGTTGTCTAGTAGTTAGTTCCTAAACCCTAAATCATGTCTAGTTATTGTTTCCCTATTTTAAATATTAACTGATGGGAGCTGTACACAGGACTTGAGCAGCTCCCTGGTTATTTCGATCATATTTTACATATTAATTGATAACACTGGTACCAAGTAAATTGTTTCAAATTTTGCAGTCTTACAAAATAGTCATGGGTGAGAATTTGAAAAAGGCAAGTTTCTTCCTCTTTTATCCTGGATCAGTGCTCTGGTTATCCTCTTGCCATGGCAGGGCAATTGCCTCCAGTTTTACGTTCTCTACTTTCACTGGTATCAACTACCAGAGCTACGTTTCCCTCCATCAGCTGTTTCATATAGGAAAAATGCTCCCATGTAAGGTGTTTGCCAATAATCATCTTCAGGTTTTCTTCATTCAGTTATAGCCCAGAATGATTTATTATAGTTATTTCAACTGTCCCTACCCTTTGGCGCTCAAATTATTCTCTTTACTCTTTACTATTATTATTTGTATTATTGCAACTTCTAGTTGCAGACCAGAACAAGAACGTGCTTTGCATTTTTCACTGCCCTGATTCCTGTGTGGGTTGCCTCTTTGTTATTTCACCAAGGGACAATGTATGTATAAGCTGCAATTTTCCAGTATAGCACAGCTGTAATTACCTGTGTAGATACACCACTGAATTCACAGGCATATGCAGTATTTCTTCACATGGATGCTTCATAGTATTAATATGAGATTAAAGCATCTGATTTGGGGTATCCACATTCTGATCTGTGGGGGCTCAGATTTCTTCCCCCGCTATCTTACAAGCCATTGCTTTTAACAGTCCCCTCAGGATTTCTTCTATCTGACACCCTTTCCTACATTACACTAAGGTACCCTGGGTTGTTTCTTGTGAAGAAAGGAGGGCAGCTTGCCCAAGAGCCCATTTGTAACCAAATCAGTTCCTTGGACTTGTATTCTCCTGAGTCAGTGGTTGCTATAGACTTCATGGTCATCTAAATGCACCTACACCATATTTTGCTGTGCCTTGAAGGCAATTCATAGCCCTGTGAAAGCCAGGGGAAAACCCCATTGCCTTCATGTGGCCACAGACGAGACCCTAACTGGCACTTAAAATTGTCAGCACACGGGTGAAAAGCTGTTTAGCCAACGAGGAAGACACTGCGATATCAGATGCCATTTGCCACTTGAAAACATAAAAAGCACTTGAAATGTGATCTGCCCATAATGTGATTTCAACACTGCTGTCTACTGTTTAGTACTTACTTTTAACTTGAATTTTTACCAGCAATTTTAAAAAACTATTCAGTTTTAATCTCATAGAAAGTTTAAAGCAATTTTTTATTAGTGCATAACTCTAAAATACCACTTTGGAATGAAGAATTATCTCTCAAGTACTTACTAGATAGGCTTTACTTTACTGTTAGTTAATCTGACAGTGTTTTATTAATAATCAGCCCTTTTTGTATTGCTATTATGCATTTTTTTCTATTAACGCAGTTTATATCTCTAGCATCACCATTATAAAGAAGACTGTGAAATATCTCTCAGATATGCTGTGTAGGAACAAAGTAGATAAATATTTCTAACAAATCACAGGCACTATTTTTTGTTCAATTTTCTTGCTGTTAATAAACAGTGAAATGTTTAATACCAATTTTAAGAAATATTTTTATAGGTGGAAATCAGATTACTGTACAGTCTACATCCACTGTAAGGGAAGAGGGAGTGGGTACTCTTGTTTTATGATTTTTGCATCCTTGCTTATGATTCATTGTTCGAAACCAGCCCACAGCTCACTGCCTGTGCTCATCTTCATTTGAGTACAATTCTGTAGCAGGAATAGAACAGGCAGAAGCTTGAATCAGGTCTTCTTCCTCTGTTTTAGATTATTTATCCCTAGATATAGTGCACTGTCTTCATTCTTCATTCATTTAAACCCAGTCCAGAAATTAATGATAAGTAAATTAATGATCATGTTGAATTTAATAGGTTTATGCAGGCAGTCTGTGGTAAGCCTGCTAGTTTTACAGAGCACAACTCATTTCACTTTAGTGATTCACACCAGCATAAGTGAAAGAAAAACAGGCTACGGAAATCCAGTCTGAACACGGGGGCTTTCAGCTTTTCATTAACCCATACGTTTGACCACTTCAGTACATCTGGGTTACTTCATTGTCTACAGTGTTTGCAATCACTCCCCTGAAGTATAATCTGCAACTGGAGTTAACACCTTATTTATGCCTTCCCCCTTGTCATTAAGATTGATGTGGAGTAAAAATGGTGCTAATATTGATCCTTTTGGCATTCTGCTCGACAGTGTTTTCAACCGTGCTTACTGTGCCACTGATTTCTTACCCTTCCTCTGCTGTCTGGCTGGCAATTTTCCATCTCTGTCGATACCCATCATGCTTTGGAGAATTACTTGCGAGGTGCACCTCACATGTCTTGCAGAAACCTAAATAAATGCTGTCTCCTCCCATGTTCATTTTCAGAAGGCTCTTACCCCTGACCTCACATTGATTTGGACCCACCTACTGAGTAATCAAGTGCTGCTTTGCACACCTAAATATCTGGTGGGACATTATTTGCCTACAGTCATGTATGAGGCCAGGGGAGAGCTAAGACTCAAGTTGTTTCCCTGCCCATCCATAGGAACAGAAATTGTGCAGACTCAGAAGTAATTGCCAGTCTTTCTCGTTTCCTCCTTTTAAGAGTAGTACCACCTATGGGACCCAATTTTGATCTCACAGTTTAAAATCAGAAATGAAACAGTGACAAACCATCCAGCCAAAAAAGTTTCCTAATTTCACTGATCACATCCTAGTGATTTTTCTTTTTTTACCTATGCCAATAAACTGTATCTCCTTTGAGATGCAAGACTGTTGCTCACCTAGATGCTCTGTTGTACCCATAAAGGGTGAACTCTGTTATAAATATTTAATTTAAAACTGATTCTGCAGAGGCTAAACTACCTGTCATTACCTCCAGTAGAAACCCTTCTATTGACTTCAATGGGTGATGATTATTAAGAATGAATTCTTATCACATGAGACCCATGAAACTGTAAGCTTTCCAAATCAGGCATATGTGTAAAACCAGAATCTGCATCTTGGGAGAATGAGGTGAGTTCTGCTGGGCATTTTAATGCCAAGATAGATAAGTGAAATTATAAATGGCTCAAACCAACACTTCATTAAACTGGCGCAGAGATTTATGGACCCTCAAGAGCACAAGGTTTTACCACCTTTGAAAACATCAAAGAAAATGAGAGAAATAACTTTTCAGCCTAATCCTCATGACCAAAAGCCCTGCTGAGCAGTCTAAACAAGAAGCAAACCTATCAACGCAAATGGGAACTGGCTTCTGAAAGGAAGGTTTGATCCAGAGAGCTGGATGATCACTAGGAGGAGTGATCAGTAAAAAGGAATTCCACTGTATTCAATTTAAGTATCTGTTTTATCTGTTCCTTATCAACAGCTCTATTGACAAGGTCTTCATTGCTTCCTAATTGTTTGTCCCAGGTTTTTTGTGCTTTTCTGTGAAGGGCTAGTTTGAAAAGAGGAGTTCAGTAGCTCGGCTGTGTTACTTGTAACTCAGCCATCATTGATTGTATTCCTTTTCTAGTTTATTAAAGGGCCTGCTTTATCTCTGTTACAACTCCCTCCACATAGCCCGCAACATTTACTGCATTCTTAAAGCTCTTTCTTATTCAAAACTGTCATTAATTTGTTCCACATACTTTGATCTTCCTCATACTTTCCACTTCTTTGCTTACTTCTAGCTTTCAGCAGCCTGGAGAGTGCTGGTAGGATAAACAGAAGAGATGAACCCTTATTCCTTGTGAAAGCACTGCTGGGAGGCTATTTCATGTTTGCTCAGCAGAAACCAGACCAAGATGTTCATCTGTCATTCACAAGCCTTATGGACTCTTCATGGTGTTTATCTGGTCTGTCTCACACAGGACCAGAACAATCTCTTCTTGGGTTTCAACCCGCAGGGTGCAAATGTCGAACTGCATCATTGCCTACAATCATACCACTCGTGAAAACTTGTACCAGCAATGGTCGGGCAGGAAAGCCCTCTCTCTCCTCTCTCTGCAAAGAGCAGCTCTGTTGCAGAGAGGCTCTGGTACACGCACATGGAGCGGGGAATGTGAGTACAACCGCAAAGGGATCGGAGGTGGGGCTGTATGGCAAAGGCAGCACAAGAAGAGCTGCCAGCACCCTGCCCGCTGCTCTGGCTTTGCTTTGGTCAGCAGCCCTGCAAGCAGTGATGCAACATACAATGTAAGACCTCAGTTCTTTATTCAAAACATTATAAACGAACACCCCAAAAAACAAGGCCCTGGAAGCTGGATGCAGAAGAATTTTGGTAGATATTCATGTATAAACCCTTTTGTATCCATGGGTTGAGCTAATGATGTAACCTCTGGAGTACTTTGTGAAGTGCTGCTTACCCCAGCCGAGAAAGGACACTGGAAGATTAGAGTTCATTACAGGGATCTGAGGAAATTCCCACAGGAATAAAATACTCGGTTCAGCACAGGGACAAATGCAAAAGGAGTACGGGAAAATTGTATGAAATGACGAACAGGCTGGAGAGGGTGGGCTGGGAGCTCTGCTCTCCGTGTCTCATGATGGGAGAACAAAGGGACAGTTGATGGGATATTAAGAAGCAGCAAATTCAAAACTGGTAAAAGGAACTATTTCTTCACAATTTGTTTCACTGCCAGAAGAAACCTCTGAGAATAAGAATTTAACAAGATTGCCTGGGGACTGGCCACTCACTTGGATAAGGAGAACGCCCAGAATTAGAGCAGTTAATGCTACAAACCCCTGGAAGATACTTCACACAGTTCTCTTAGAAAACAGAGTGTATTAGAGAATAAGTGGGAGGGAAGGGGAGATGGATTATCCTACATCTGTTTGTTGTGCAGTGCTTATATCTTCTTTAGAAGCATCTGGCGTTAGCCATAGTCATAGGCTGATAGCCATAGTCATAGTCTGATCCAGGCTGACAATTGTATTGTTGCCATTTTCTGGTGTCCCTTAGTTGTTTCTCTTCCTTCCTCCACCTGGTTAAAGCTGATTAAAAATCCTGAAATTAATTTCGCACAACAATTCAAAACTGTTTTCATGCTGAAAGGTTAAAAATAGACTCATTTTTTCTTTTCTCTTCTTTTTTTTTCCTCAGAAACTTATGGTGAAATATTTTAATGAAAACATTAGCTGCAAACACAGGTGCTAGTAAACAAAATATGTCAGTATATATTTGGAAAATATTTACAATTCAAGGGTTTGGGAAGAGACTGAACATTTTAATAAAACGCTTGCTTTTAATGAAAAATACACCTTTATTTTTTTAATAAAAAGGCTGGGTTTGTTATTTTCTTTTAAAAGACCCTGAAAAATCTCAATCAACTTAAGTCCCAAAGACAAGCTCAAATGGCCCTGAAAGGGATTAACACAGCGAGGAAACAGCAGCAGACCTCATCCCAGAGCAGGCACAAACAGGTGAGCAGGATTCGACAGACTG
Source organism: Haliaeetus leucocephalus (assembly GCF_000737465.1). NCBI lineage: Eukaryota > Metazoa > Chordata > Aves > Accipitriformes > Accipitridae > Haliaeetus > Haliaeetus leucocephalus. Next base: position 6,896,233 of record NW_010972742.1, on the reverse strand, counting down.
AAAGATTTATCACAGGTTGAGGAGCGGAGGAGAGATGAGGAAGCCAAGTCCAGCTCCCGCTGTCAGCAACATCAACAGAAAAACCTTTTTGGCCGTGGGCAGGAGCAGGACACGCTGTCCGCTCCTCCGGGGTGGCTGGCGGGTCTCCCAGGGTTAGCCCTCATCCCTTTCCCACCGCCGGCTGTGCAGGGACCACAAAGGGAGACAAAGCGCCGGTGTATTCTTGATTAAACCGATGAGATGGGGCTGCTGGCAACAAATGCATCTCTCTCTCTCGATCCCCTGGCACTTTGAAGTGAACTGCTCCTCCCTCCGCTCCTGCCGAGCTCCGGAGAGAGGGGAGGAAGGAACAGGCATTAGCAGAGCCTCTAATTACGCAGGAATGGGGAGTACATCCCTGTGGTACATGGAGCAGGCTGGGGTAGGTGCCCAGCCATTCTGGAAAAAGCTGAGTTACTTAAGGTTTCCTCTGTCTGCTCTTACCTTTGTCCCTTTGCTACATGTTAATTGATCCTTTCTTTCTCCCTTTTTGGCTGAAACATCTGCTTTTAATGCTCACAAACAATAAATCCTCTCTTTTTTTTTTCCCTGCTCACATGGGATGTAAATCCACACAGAAGGGGAAATGGGGAGGGGGAAAAGGGCTGCACGCCATGTTCCCAGCATTAGCATAATAACAGTGCTTATGGCTCAGTGCAGCCCTGAGTGGCAGCAAGACTAACCTACCTCGGCTGAGCTAACCTAACCAATGTGCCTTTCACTAGGAGCACCAGGGCCTCCAAAATGTGTCAGTGGGCTCGCAGGGGTGCTGAAAGTTGGCTTGTCCCCTGCTGTCAGTACGGCTGACAGATTTCTTAAGAAACAGCTAGCAGGAACAGTGAGGATGTCTAACACCTTCCCTCTGCTTTAGAAAAGTCAAATAAAATAAAATACTCATATGTAAAATTGGCCGCAAGCCTTATCTCATGTGCACACCCAACTGCATCTCAGCAAGGCAGTCTCCTGAGAGCATAAACTCCTGAAACCCAAGCATCCAGTTGATCCACTGTAGACTGCATCGATCCTTCCCAAAAAAAAAAGCCTCTTGAGTGTCTGTACACATGGCCTGGGCCGCCTCCTGGCTCTCTCCCATCTGCTTGCCTGCCTCACTGCCTGGAGTAGGCAAGCCCAGTCTCCAGTGGGGCTTGGAGACCATTGCTTTATCCTTGTGGGTTGCTGACACGTATCATGAAATGTTCAGGATGTACCACCTCCAGAAAAGCACCTCTGCTCCAAAGCTCAGGCTGTTACTTGCATGAGGTGCTTCTTATTTCGAGGGGAGGAGTGGGTGCAGGCAGGGCTTTCTACCTCTTCACATGCTCATGTTTTTCCGAAGGACAAGTGCCACCTTCTTTAGTCAAATTCTGCCTCTAGCAAAGTCTGGACAAAAGGTCCTACTTGAGTTATGAACACAAAAGAGCAAATACAGGAGCTTGGCTGGGATCTGCTTAGCACCTGTGCAGGTGAAAAATGGGGAGGTGCACTCACACTTTCATCTTCCATTTTGTTAGGTATGGGATGAAGATCTCACTTGCTTTCAGAGGTGTGTGGGTGCCTTGTTCCTCTAGGTCCTCATGAAGAAAGTCATTCGTCAGCTCCATACTTGCACAGCCCTATGACATCTGCTGAAGCCAGGAATTTTGCAGCAACAGGGCTTTAATTTTTCCATAAATGTGTTGTTATTATTATTATTTTGTAATTAAAACCATCTCTGTGCTCTGTGACTTTACTGTTTTGCTTCACATTAAAAAGCTCAGCACATCTAGCCACCACTGTGAGCCAGCAGCATGACTTAAGGTCCCCGTAAGTTTACCTGTGGCAATACATAAGTTTACCCCCTGTCGATATTGCAAAATCCTTGTAACAGCAGCAGAGCAAGTTATCTGTGCCAAAGAACCATCCCAGAACCGCTGCTGGGGTCTGTTGTCAGCAGTGGGTCTGTTATTCCCACCTGCATTCATTCAGATGTGCCACACCATCAAGGTATGAATCAACAGCCCCCCACCAGCCTCAGTCTGTGTGTGAAGGGAAAGAGATAAAGGTATTATCATTAAAGAATACAAACCCACCTTCCAGAGCCACATGCAAGTGAGACGGCCGCATTCAGCTCTGGGAGCCTAATGCTTAAGACTCAAAAGTCGCTTTCAACTACATTTTCCCATTTCCAAAAAAAATAAAGTGTTACAACAACAAGCTGTTTCAGCAAAGCCTCCTCAACAGATAATCGGATTTACATAATTGGGTGCTGGTGGGACTTCAATAAATCATCAACGTGGCAGCGTGTTTATTATAGCCACGCAGAGTCACTGCTCTTCACAAAGAGTTCCTGGTGCCCAAAATACACCACGTGCAACTGAAGGGGAGACAGAGATGTGGTTAATGCTTGTGGACAAGAGAAATACAGAGAGGCTGGGGCTAATTGCCACTGAGGATTTATTGTATATCAAGAGCTGTGAGCTCAGTGGTTTGATAATTGGTGAGGCTCCTTTGCCTTGACCACAGGTTTAGATCTAGCCTCATACATTTATAAGACGAGCTTCTAGGAGACAGCTGTTTGTGGGTCAGCTTAAAATCAGTTGCATTTCTTGTCTGCATCAACAAACCTTGTTTTGATACTTCCCATGAAAAGCACAAATTCCAGAGAGGGAGAACTTCACTCCTACTTACAGGTGGTACTTCCACCTCTAAGCCATACAGCAGGAGGGGAAACTGCTCTGCCGTTCTGATGGAGGTATATATCCGAATGCAATATTGTATTGATTGCCCACCTTTCACCAGCCCTAGGTTTATGTGCATCTAAAATGAGCTGTGATCTAGCTGTTTCTTCTACACATCTAAAAACGTGGATAAATCCTTCTCCAGGATGGTAGGGCTAAATGTGGGAGAAGGACAGAAGCTGCCAGTATGTTGCTGGTATCTGTGTATGGATAATGCCACATGCCAGGGACAAGCAGTGAACAAAGGCGATTTGTTAAGTTGGGAAATGGGATTGCCAAAAGAGATGGAACAGAAATGAGGTTTTAATCCCCCAGCCCAATCTTTCCTGGTACTGCCTGTCTGCAACAGCAGGATTTTATCAGTGTTGTCCACAGGGAGCTTTTCTGACCTTCAGTTTGCTGGAGCCTGGCAAAGGATTGCACTTCTCTAAGATGTGCGAACACAAGTTTCAAAATACACAGATGCTCCTGCGAGCTAGCCATAGCACAGCACGATCCACACCAGAACACACTGTGTAGACTGAACTCCACAGAGGAAGACTTTGCATAGCTTACAGGTCCTGCAAATTCACAGAAACAGGTATATCAACATTTTCTGCACTCTTCATTGCCACTGAGCTGACGAAGTCAAGCACCTCGGGACCTGTGTATTTTCCAGACTAGTTGAAAACAACCTTCCCTATTTGCGTTTGTAGGGCTTGCCAGGTTAAAGAGGAAGAGAAAACTGCATAAGACCCACAGCTATACTGCACAGGAGACTGACTTGAGTGTTTGCTTGAAAATTTAGATTTGCTTGTATTGTACAGCCTCCTGCAAGTGTTTTCTATATCCGATTCCCCCACCAACTCACCCCCTCTGCCTGCCTGTCTGCCAGATAGACAATGCCAGCACTAGCATTTTCTCAGCTGCCAAAGCACGTTGGCCTGGGACTTCATTTCTCTGTATCACAAGCTACCAGCAGAAACCTTGTCATTGCAATTTTTCACGTATTTTCTTCTGCTCTGTTTTTTTATCTCTGAAATCTCAACTCCCCGGCTCATGGCTGTAGGCTATTACTAGACTGGAACAAAACTTATTCTCAGTCCTAAACAAAATGAATAAGGCAAAAGAAAACAGTCCCAACAAAGAAAAAGTTAATGCTTGGGGTACTAAGCATCAGAGTTTCCATCTGCGCTGGGTCAGGAGGATCAGGAGAGCGAGAAGGGACATTGGAGAGGATCACATAGCTGCTGTCTACTCTATGAGCAGTTCGGCTGGTGGCTTTGTCTGATGAACCAGCAGGTGACAGGTTCGTCAAATTGCTGTGTCCACAATATTTCTATCTCATATCATGGCAAATTTCACTTAGACAGGTTGCATCCCAGCTGTGGGCTTGGAATTAGGGCTGCCAAATCCACCGTGTATACAGATAGGGGACTGTGAGCACTACAAGATGTCTTGCAAGGAATGACCCATGATGAAATGCTAAAGAGACTCCCCCAGGGTACAGGGCTGTGTTTGACTAATATAAGACACCGTTCTTCCATGTGCTATCTAACAAGCAGCAAAGCCAGAAAAGCAGACTGAGGCAATACTTCCATTTTCTCCTTTCTTTTCTCCCCTCCTCTTTCCTTCCCTGTTTTCCTCCACTAACTTTTTTTTCCTTTTCTTCCTCTCTCTCTTTTTAACATTTCAGCTGAAGAAATCAGGTTTGTTGTTTCACTGGCTGAGTAAACTTTCAGGGCTTTAAGAAAAAGAAATAGTAAGTCTTGCTCACCAGGTGGGTTCTTCCCCACATCTCAGCTTCAGTCACAACCCTAATTTAGAATCTGCAGCCAGTTAGCGAGCACAGAGGAGACACAGGCTTGGTGCAGAGGATCTCTCTGTAAGCACAAACACACACACAATTCCAGATGTTTCATCTTTTTAATAAAGATTGGAGCCATGTGAAAAGAAAGGCTTCAGATTTGAAGATAACAAAGCAGCCCATGAGAAGGGTGCTTACTCAGAGCATTGGTGTTGGGTTGGGGTTTTTATTGTTGTTGTTTGCTTAATCCTGAAATATCATGCAGAATCCAGTCCTTGAAAATTTCTTACTTTCTTGCACCAAAAGTGGTCTCCAAAGGACTGAGCAAAATCTGCACATTAAATCAAATGTATTTTCCTGCCCACACCTGCCCCCCCCCCCCAACCTCTCTCTGCACACTTACACAGACACACAACTGCTTTTCATAGCAAGGCTATAATTTAACAGCTAATGCCTTGCATGAGTACCACCCCTTCCCAAATTCTCCTGCTTTTCAGTTTCTATTCAAATTCAAAGCCAGATTATTTTAGCTCTACAGCCCTGGAAAAAATGAAATGACAATATTTGAAGAAGCTGCTCGTACTTCTTCCCCCCCTTTCAGCTCACACCCAGGCAATGTCAAGTGTAAGTATATTCTTTCTGCCTCTGCAGACACAGAGACAGTTGGGAGCCCAATAAATACAATTGCAGAACTGGAACTTGCCATTTTAGACACGAGATGGGTTTTGATTCTCAGGTGAGCACCCAGAGATCTGACTGAAATAAAAAAAAAAAGCACCCTCTGCATTTACACCAATACAACTGGTCCAGACCATGGCCTGGGACTTACCCAGTTTTACTGAGGCACATCAAGGCCCAATTAATTGCCTATGAGGCAACTAATTGGTAGGCAAGACAGGGCTGTAATGCAGCCAGGTTGAGCCTTTATGCCTTTGTACAGCATGCTATACCAGGCATTTGCCTGCCACGGTAACCAATAATGGCCAGCAATGAGGGGCATGGGTTTGTTTTCACTTCAATATTGTTGTGCACCTAAGAGGGAGGGGAGGGGAAGTCCTGGTTAGAAAATACAGCCTTAGATACAGCAAGCTCCTCTGCCCCTCTTAGAGCCAAATCAAGAACTTCCCAACCAGGCTGAACAACTTGTGCCTTCGCTTTTTAACACTGAATTACACCAAGGTGGGGAGACCTTTTCATAATTTTTCCAGCCCTCTTTATGCTTTACAGTGGGTGTGCCAAACCCAAGCTGTGGGGTACAGCAGCGAAGCTGATCAAAATGAGATACAGTGAAGGGAATTAGGAAAAAAAAAAAATAGAAGCATCATAATCAACACCAGGTGTAGGCCAATTAAACAGCCGTTCCCATGTGCTCACAGGAGGGCACTCACTTACAATTTACCCAAACAAATTCATGCTTAAAAACTCTCAGGAGTTTCACAGAAAAAATCACATTTCTCTTCAGGGCTCTTTCAAAAATATTTGAAAGCACTTTTGTCTGTACACACCAGCTTTGCACACCAGAAACAGCTCCCTCTCAGCCCAGGAGAACTGATCAGCCTGGATTAAAGTGCTGGCAGATGCTTTTTCCTTACAAAGAAGTAAAAGAGTACTTCTTCCCACAGCTCTTCCTTCAGCTGCCCCTTGTAATCCTGCTCTGACTTTCTTCAAGGTGGTGTTGGCTTTCGGCTCATATTTTCAAAAGGCATCTTAGGGGCAGCTAGGTGTTCAAGTCTGATTTATTTATAGGATCCAGGCACCCAGCTCTCAGGCTGCTCTGAAGCCCTCCTAAGATCAGTGGTATATTTATTCCAAGCACAGTTTTGCTTCGCTGTCTCATTGTTTGATGTGTAAGAAGGTGCAAGTCAAAGTAGACAGAGTTTCACCATGTCCCATGAGGACCTACTGCCCACTACCTCCATCCTACCCAGAGCAGCTATCCATGTCTCAGCCCTTTCACTGCAACAAGCACAGTAACACCAACCACCCATGCCAGCTATTGAGTCAACAGGCACCCACAGCAATGAGCACCCCACATCGTGCTGGGGTGGACACGCACCCCAGGCCAACCTCACTTCCCCTTCAACATGCAAATCAACTTGTGCCACCTGACTATGGTCCCTAGTTACAACCCTGTTTGTGCCAAAAATCCCTTTTCTTTGGCATGCTGGAGCTAGTTAACTTGATTTGGCTGGTGGAAACATGGGGTAAATCTTGAGCTCCCCCATGTTATTGTCCATCGTAGCAATCCCTAGGGTTGATACAAGATACTTCCAGTCCTCCAGTACCTTCTCAGGATTCCCCCATTGGTCTTTCATGGAGGGCTCTCCAGGAAGCTTTCACAATCCACAGGAAAATAATACATGGAACAGATCGGTAAACATGTAGCAAAGGATTTCCTAGGGTTTTGTATGCCTCTTTCCTCACCTTACTGCCAAATACAAGACTTAGTGCTACATGAGAAGGACTGCAGCACCAGCAAAAGCACAACAACCCACAGGTCACTTCTGTAGTGCAGCCAAGTAAGGGGAGGACAAAAAAAGCTATTTTAGGCTCAGAAGGCACCTCTGTGGGAGCCAGACTTAGGGATAGGATTCCTCCATCCACGCTCCTGTTTTTCAGTTGATAAAATCCTCCTATGTGGTCTTCTGTCAACTGTAGTTGAACCCTCTTCCCTTTACACTTCTATAACAATAAATCCTGTCATCTCATGCTGACAATTGATTTTGCATGTGTAACTAACAGGCGTGGTGGGAAAAGGGTAAAGTGTCATCCCCTGGGTCTAGACGTGAATTTCAAGGCTGCCTTCAGCTATAAACAGTTATTGATTATTCACTTGGAAAGTCAAAGGCAGAGAGGGATGATGCTAGCTATACAAACCTTGGCATGATGCTGGCTATAGATGCTGGATTGCCTCCCTCATGCTAGCCTGATGGCATCTGAGTATGTGCTGATCTTTGACCTTGACCTTATGATAACTGAAGAGAGGTCCTGGACCTTTGCACAACAAAGCAGCAGCTTTTCCCGAGTGCAGTAGGAGATGCACACACCCACCCCTCTTTGGATTCCTCCTGTTGTTTGTGGTCCTCAACAAAATTACAAAAGACAGTCATCTGGCTGTTGTACTGCTTAATGCTGGTCATAATCCCTGTTTGAGGTTGTTGGTTGTCATCAGGAAGGCTGTGGCTGCCTCTGCCACTTAACATTAGGATTTATCACATCAAATGTCATCATCTTTTTAGTTCTTATTTTCAAGGGGTTTCAGCTCTAACTTTATCATCTGGGGGAGAAAGAAAGTGTGTTTAGCATGAATGAAACTACCTGGAAGCTCTCCTAAGGGTTTTAAATTTTAGAAACAATGCCAGGTTAAAGAAAGAGCTGCCTGAACAGCAGAACCAATGCAGCTGGGCAATCAAAGGATTTATATCTCAGGACTCAACACCCCTTTAAAATTTCTGATATCTAATAAGGGCTGAGCTAACACTGCAGCCTGGGGTTATTGTTAGGGCTCCTTCTCTCCTCCATCCATCTGTTTTCATGAAATCCACAGAATATTAATTTTTTGAGAGCTTGACCCATCTGCCAAGTTTGCTTGACATAAGCCAACAGGTTTGGAGGTTGTTATGTGGAGTCTGATAGATGCCTGGACACTATATCACAGACATCTTAATGCCCTAGGAAACTAAGCTAAAACCCTTGGGTTCAGTCTCTACAACCTCCTACTGTGCCTAGTCTTTTATAATAATGTACAGGGAGCATGCCCTGCTCCTGCAAAATGCTAACACATTCAGTTTGTGCCAGGGCTGAATAGCCACCCATCCTGCAAGCACAACTCACTGTTAGCACTGTGCCCCGTTCACGGAGAAAACGATACTTGTATGGCTTGGGAAAGACGATCCTTAGGAGCTGAATCTGGAGGACACGCTCAGTAGGGCTGTCTCTGTCACCGAGGACGAGCAAGATGACAGATGTTATATGAGGCCATGGCTGGAAGAGGAGAGAAGCAATATATATGTATATCTATCAAACAGCCTGGCTTGTGCAACTAACAACACCAGAGATTAGATCAGTTTTACTAATGCTCATTTCTGCTGTTTCCTTGGGTTTTTTATATTCCTTTTGGCTTGGAGTATGTAAATAGACTGATTACCTGCTTCTTGATTCTGTTTCCAAAACACTACCTTTGCATTGCTTTCACTAGGGAAGAAAATAATTGATGGAGTAAAACCAGTTATATATCTTTTTATTATTATTTGATGGCAGCATTTCCATCATTGTTACGATTGATCAAGCCTTTAAATCCTGTTCAAAACCTACATCTTTCCTCAGTTCCTGCCACTGTCCATGTAAGTACTAGGAGTTCGTATCCAGCAATTCTTTTCTCCTTCTTCCTGCCTATTCCTTTGACAGGGGCTGTCAGAAGAGGTTTCCATCTGCTTTCCAGAGCTGAGTAACCGGTTCATTATAAAGTCAACATGACAGGTTGTGGAAAATAGAATGAACACCTTTCCATAACCACTGTATTTATGCAAAGAGAGATCAGTCTTCAGTGGGCTGCTTATTTTTGCAGATGTCCCTGGGCTGGGAAAACAGCATGGACCAGAGACAGTAAAAGGATTTTTGTTGTCAGTGGTGTAGAAGATTGCAGCTCCAGGGGAAAGAAGACGGACATTAAAAAATAAAGTGCACGTTAGAAAAATTTGAAAAGATTAGAGAGAAAGTGTCTGATCTAAATGGGCATGAGCAGTCGTGTCCTCAGACAGCTGTCTCAGTTTGCCTAGCTTTGAGTTTAAGATAATTGAGGTTTCATCAATCTGAGAGCCTTGGGGAAAAAAAAATTAAAAATAGACAAGGGAGATAGAAGTTCTGAGACTCAGAGGTCTCCACTTGCAGGGACGAGGTTGTGATGAGGTCACATGTATTTGGGATCCCCTACCAGGCACTTTAATTAGAGACAGCTACATCTCTATCAGGAAGCACTTTCCCTTTGCAATGTGGCTGTAATGTCCTGAGACAACATTTGCCTTGAAAAGGGTGGCTAAGCAAATGTACATCTGTGGGCAGGCTGTGGAAAAACTGGCAGAAGAAAAAGGATTCATCTTCCTCTTATCTCGGTAGGTTCTTGCTGGCATTGCCCCTTCTCAACAATCTTTGGCAACACTGCAGTAGAGCAAAGTCCACAAGCAGCTTGAATGCATTTTGCCAGAGATGACAAAGGTTAATAAAAGTCATCCTAAAATCTTAGGCACAGGTCTGATTTTGGGACCTGTTTCCCTGTCAGCAGACTTTGCTCATATGTGAATTAAAGGTTAGCATGTAGATAAAGAGAGTTTTTCTTTGTTGCTTTGAAGCATCCCTCCGAACTCAGTGATCAGAGAGGAAGGTGCAATGAGGATTGCTCACATTTTTCAGAAGTAGAGAAGTGCCGAGTATCTAGCAGGATTGGTGCCCTAAGCATGCTGAGCACACACTCTGGCTGAAGATCCAGCTGCCTGCAGAGCACATTGCACCGTGGAACGGGACCCTGGTTATTCAGAGGGCATGAAGTTCAACATGCAGTGAAATCTCAATTTCACAGGGATTTCACAGCTGAAGACATTCTCCCGCTACAAATAAATACACAAGAGTTAAATCCGTGCATCAAGCACAATGCACACTTAAAGAATGATTCCCCCAAACTGGAGGGAGGGTCTGTGCACCCATCATGGAGTGAAACTACAGTGAGAAATGTGGCTCAGCAGGACAGCCCACACTTCAATAATGTCATTGCATTTTTTCTGGACCCATCTCAACTTGTTTATATCTGAAATTGACACATTTTATTGGGTCTAAGTAGTATCATAAAAACAATAAAAAGCAGCCCTGACATTTTCTCCTCCCCTGCCGTCTCAGCCGCTGCATCCCTGACCTTCTCCTGTCTGTATGCAGTCCATATTTCAAAGGAAAAGAACCTCAAAAACTTTTTTTTGCTCTCCAAAGTTTACTACTGCTTGAAATATTGGAAGAGCGTTTTGGGGGGTAAAATGACCATAAAAAGTGATAGTTCTTCAGCAACTCCAAAGTTCTACTTCATTTCGAAAAGAACTAAAAGGAGATCTTAAGCAAAAAAGAAGATGGGGAAATGTGTGTGGTAAGAACATTATCTATCTCAAGAAAACCAGTGTGGATGGCCCGTGAAATTAGGCTTTTATCACACCAGAACATGACTATCTTTATCACATAGATTTGATCACACACAAAAGATTTTAGCTAGTGCATAATAACTTCTAATTCTCCCTGTCCTAAATCCCTTAGGAATGGAAAAATCACCTCTACCTGACCATACCCATGTGCTCTAAAATCTCTCCGGTACCACTACGGTCTCTGACCACATCAGATAATGTAAGTGAGACAGGGCTAGTGCTAGCAAACAGCCACCATCTGACCTCGGGAGTGATCTGAGGTACAGCGAATGGTGGCTATGTTTAGCAAGTGTCTGCTGGGTCTCTTATCCTCCAACACAACAAAAAAGAGTTTGATGTCATGGGGAGTGATGGGGTGGACTTAAAACCAAGGTTATTAGTAATAATTTCTCGGTAGCAGATCCGTCCACACTCACGTATTGTACAGGAAAGTAGTCACTTGCCACTCACTGCTGCACTCTCAGAAGATCACTGTCATTATTCTCCCCTTTTGGCACCTTATACCAGTTACAACCCATCTGAGATCCTCTGGCCAGCAGGATCCTGCACACGGGGTCAGAAAGCAGGAGGCGATCCCCAGCATTGTGCTGTGCCTGGTGGCCTGAACCAAACAACAAGATCAGCATTCTGATTCCCTGAAATTATTCATGGTGCCTCAGCTGGACACAGTTTTCTTCTTCACTGCCTCTCCTAAATATACTGCATAGTAAGAGAAATCTAGTTTGCTCTACCCCAAATGCACAAATGGCTGCGTTTCAGCAGTTTATGAAGCAAACCTTCTCGTATCCAACCCTTAGGTCTGCTGGTAACATCTGTAAAGCACTCTGAGCCATGCTGAATTAAGTATGTTGTGCAGACCCATAGCATCATTTAATCCTTTTAAATCTGTTTCTTTGCACCAGGTTTGCACCAGTCCCTGACAGAGACACCTGTAAAGGGTTAAGTCAATAAAGCAAAGAGGATGCCTATAGGCAGCCAGTTCATTTCCCAGTATCAAAGATATTTATACTTGTTCTATGTCTGAGTTATTGTGATAAATACGTTGAGGTTGTATTATTAGCAAGATAGTTGCAATCTCATGAAACTACTTGCTGTAATACAGAATTCATGAGCTTCTGGCAACAGACTGCATTAAACCACTTAACAGAGGTCACTTCTCCAAAGTTTAGACATTTACATTCTAACCAGCAGCCTGGCTGCAAGCAGCGATTTATCCTCAGCTACTCAGCCACCAACCAGAGGCTGTTGGGGTGCTGAAGACGGTGGCCGTGTTACTGGAACACCTCACGATGACCTGCAGGACAAAGCCGAGAGGAAGAGTTAGTTCATACAGACCTGCAAATGACATTTTATTCCTCTTCTTTAGCACAATAATAAGCTGTATCCACAAGGTTACAATAGCTATTTAATATGGTCTCCAAAAATAGGAGCAGAGCAAAGTGAAGGTGCTGTAAAGAAGCCACAGGTACTGGGACTTGGAAAGAGTGTGTGAGTTTTTTCTTAAATCTTAAATCAGCATCTTCAGGGACTGCAGCGATAGCCAGTGTGCCAGAAACAAAGCCGATAGTGCCACCTACTCCTTTGCAGACTAGGAGTCAGTCCTGAACCGGTTTCCTGAAACAAAAGCTACCCTGGAAACCCACCTACAGCCTGCTTGACTGGCAAAAGGACCTACTAAAGCAAGGGGCATAAAAAGAGACAGTCTCCATTTTGCTCACCGATTTAGCAGGAAGACTCAGACTCAGACACAAATATACACACACGCTTGAGTGGTCAAAGAAATGAAGACTACAGATTGAGGGGTGGCTTTGATGACTTACACAAGAGTTTGCATTTCTCTCCGCCAGCAGTTTTCATTACCTGGTCCCCTGCTGCAGATGTCCCAGCTGAGAGAGACTGTTCAGTGGCTGAGTTTTCCCCAAAGAGCATCGCCAGATGGGCCCCTTCTGGGTATGACTGCTGACAATCTGCATCCTGAGCATCACTCCCACACAGCCTCTGGCTGCAAGGTCCAAGCCTCCTCCAAAGTTGCAAAGATAGGATTTTTTTTTTTTTTTTTTAAAACAGATCTGTTTATTGGGGAAAGGAGAACTGTGGGGAAGATGGTAGTAATAAAACGCCATTCTGAAGGCTGGGCAGTTTTTTTTAAAGAAAAGGATTGGTTCGTAAAAATGTAACTGGGTAAATAATAGGTTAGTCCATCACATAAACACATTCTAAAAATAACTTGATTGGATCTAAAACATCTATAGTAGCTTGATCTATTTATCATTTTAACATATATCTATAGTCACAATGAATCTATTAAAATGTTATATCCCATAATCTGCCTGATCAAACTCAGATAAATCGTTGTACTTTGAACATCTTGTTAACAAGCAATTAATCACAGCTCCTGAGTGCAGCAAAGGCGTTAATTTTGATATTTACTTTTCTTGGTGGCATAGGTAATGCATTCTCCAGAGCTCTCAAGTCCTTCTTGATATCAGTAGAAGTCAGGTGTGATATGTAGAGATGCCTCCCTTCATGCAAAAAAAATCTCATACAAATACCTGTGATACATATCAGCATAAAAAAAAGAACCAGCAAATTCCCCTTGCACATTCTGACTTCCGTGATCTGTTCACAACTGCTTTATTGCCAATATCCCACTTCCCAGCATCACTTTGTTTTGAATATGTCTGAGCTAATGGATGACCTGTGCATTCCTGATTCAGTCTTCTCCAAGTAATGTATATACCAAAAATACAAATCTGGATAAGATACAGAAAACCAATTTATTTCTAGAATTAAATGATACTGTGGCATGCAGGGAAAATCTCTGCTGTCTAAATCCCCACATATTGCTACCAGGTTAAATACTGGCTTGTTGCAATCATATTATTTAAGGTTTTCTCCACACACACCCCTGCCTTTTTTTTTTTTTTTAATGAAAACCTCCCAGCAATCTCCTCTCTGTGTTCTAATACTGTAAATAATTGATCATACTGATAAAACATTTTGGCTGGACCAAAGCTAACATTTACCCTCAATATCTTCACAATCAATCAAAGTAACACTAAGGGGCTCAGTATGGAGCCAGTTTCACAGGGGCCATTAAACTATCATTGTGGTCTGGGCGTTTGTTTGAATAAATTGTTTGTGTTTGTTATTATTTCTTAGTAAAACTAATTAAGGAACTAATTGATTGTTTTGTTGTTCTACTAATTAACTCCATATGGTGCACATCTCCATGGAGATACTGTATGAGTTATTGAAACCTCAGTGATTTAATGCGTCACTATTGGATATGGGGACAATTCTTAAAATCTAAGCATCCTTTCTATTTAAGTCTCCTTTTCAGATATGCTTTCTGTCTTTTCTGCCTCTCTCTTTGGTTATAAATGTCCTATGCATCCAACTATATAAAAAACAAGCAATTTGAAAGGCAAGTCAGCCAAAGAAGATGGAGATGTGGACAATTGCTATGAGAGGGCTTTACTCTGTGAATAAATGAGGAAGGTGTTGGCAACTTTGCTTCTTAGTTTTTTTCGTAGCTTTCGGCTAGTGAGAGTAAAATCTTTAGGTTCACTCAGTAGTCAACAGAGCAAGGTAGAGTCCTTAAATCAGTTATTCAACAGCAATTCAGCTCTTTCTCCAGCTTCTAGATGAGCCATCCTCTATCTACATTAAAAGCCAAGAAAGATTAGCACATAAATAAGTCCTTCCAGAAATCTCCTGAGTGCCCTTAACCATCACTAAAATCAGGACCTGTGCAAACAAGTCTCAGAAAAGCAATTAGTGGTGCTATTTATGTTATTCTACAGGCAGCACCTTTTCTGGGGTTCAGAAGATACAGGTTCAAATCCTACCTTTGCTACAGTCTCTTCACGCTTTATATTGTGTTTGTACAGATCAACCATACGGTATCTAAAGATCCCAAACACCTGTGTAGCACAAGTTATTCATTGTCCTGGGACAGGGAACCCGATCCTATATGTCCCTGGCTATTTTTACCCATTGTAAGTCACAGCCTGATACCTGCTCTTGGGTCTCAGTGGTAAGAATTGAATCCAGGATCTCTGATTTTAAAAAGCATTAGGTTTGTCTCTTAGTCATCTCTAAAGTTTGAAGGCAGAGCCATCATTCTATCAGACAAAATTAGTGTAATTATCCCTTCTATTGAGGACAAGACAGCAGTTGCTAAGACAGCCCTGTGGTCAGCTCACACAGACTCAGGTTTTACACACCAAACGAAGCACACACTGAAAATTAGGTTCGAAAACTAATTTGTACTCCAAATAATTTTTTGGTGAATAAACAAACACAGCATGGGGCAAATATTCAGAGCTCTTTTTAGTGGCTGTCTTTGATGAGAGTGTCTGGATAAATCCCTTCAAATTTCATCTGTAGTTGAGCTTAACAATGATGAGAGACTGGACTGGACATAGAAGAATTGCCGTAGTATTTCAAGGTTTCAAGCTGTCTAGCTCAGATATAGAGGGCTGAGTGCATAAGCAGCATGTTAAAATGACTTCCCTGGGGTCTGAGCTTGATGATGCGAGAAAGCTTTTGAGATCCAGTGATCCTGAAAGCCACACTGGCAGACACTTTAACTTCCAGTAGAGACACCTATGTCTGCAAGGAGGCAGATGAAAAGGCATCTCCTGGTCCACTGAGTTTGCAGTGGAGCACCTGGAGAAAAAACAAGTTTGCATTCTTACTCATGTCCTGAGCAAGAAAAGGAAGGAGTTAGATTGAGAATGCTAAAAGCCTTGGTTAGGCTTGGTTAGACTTCTCTGTAGCCTGTTTTCCCAATGCTTGAGATATTTTTTCTTGAGTCCAAGCATTTAGGGAATTCTCTGAAAACCTCAGCTCCTACAACCAAGTGAGAACTTGAGGGGTTTTTAGCCTTTTTTCCTAAAGAAATGAGGATCATGCACTCACTCTGTTTGTGTATTCATGCCCTCCCAACAATGTTGGAACATGTTGGCCACTTCTAAGCCAGCTGGCCAGAAAGCTAAAGCTCACACTGGGCTCCTGTAGATTTTGTGAAGATAGGTGGCTGATTAGAAGGCAGAGACCCTATGCCTTTACTCAGGGAATATCTGGAATATGAGGTCAACTATGTTATTAGGTACCAGAGAAATCACGTACAGCAGAGCCACGGAAGCTCTCAACTACAAGGCTTCAACAGGGACTCACAGCACTTTGGACATCAGACAGACCAATAGACACAGGATGGGAAGCGAGGTACTCTCGGTGCTGTTGCCTTTTCAACTGTGCTCTGGTTTGTTTTCAGAAAACTCTGTAATTCCTGTAATTGGAGGAAAAATAACAACAAAAAAGCAACCCAAAATACTCTCTAAAAAGTCAAAATCCTCAAACATTTTTCTGTTGGTATGTATATGTGTCTACATATATGTATATACACGTATATCTGTAAACACAAAATCTCAGACTTTTTAAGCTAGGTTTATGTTTTGGAAGTTTTAAGATTATAGTCTGACTTAGGGTTCAAATGCCAGGGGCTGGCATTGTTGGACCTTGTTTTTAGCATCACTAAGAACATTCATTCCTGCAGCTGCCATGTTACCTGGGACTAAGAGAAGGGGAGTGAGCAGCAAGCACTACCTCTAACATATGGAGGACTTGTCCTGGGCTGATGTCTCCTCCAGTGCACTTGCCTGTAGTCAGTGGCCGCTCCTTCCACCTTTCAGTCTGCCAAGATCCAACAACAAACTCACCAGGGTAACAGCAAACTCAACCAGCCCACTGCATCCTCAATTCCACCTTAATCTAGTCTGTTTAAGTGAGGAAAGGTCCAGAACCACCAGGACACTGCCTGGAGACTGACACAGAGAGACAGAGAAAGAAAAACAGCAAAGGAGGATAGTTTTTTCTTCCTTGTACTCTTTAGTATTCAGCCCCGACCTATTTTAGCCTTAAGCGTTGCATTGTGACTGATGATTGCTCTCCTCTGGCCTTTGTTTTCAGCTTTCAGATTGTGGATGTATTACAGAAATGATGTTGTCTGAAGCACCTCAGCTGATCACCGAGGCAGCAATCAGCTCACCCTTCGATGAGCCATTGAGACAGTCAGGCGAGCGGCCACATTAGCCTGTCAATTTTGGCTCTTCGAACAGTTAGAACAATTTTGGTGAATTACAAGCAATAGAAAATCACTTTAGCTGCTCATTAGCTGGGAGACAGGAACGATGATAAATGCTTAGGGACTTTGAAAAGGCTATGCACACACAGCCTTCCTCCACAGCAAGGCCCATTTAACCCTGGTGTTGCTCAGAAAGTAGTGGTAGTTACAAGCCAGCTACCTACTAGGCTCTGCTTATGAATTGGCAAAAAAAAACCACAATCCTAGCAGAAGCCACAGCTTCCAAAATGAAGCATCTGTGGGATTTGAACCTCCATATCTTCCACTGGACTGAAAAAGTAACTCCATCTCACTGTTGTGAGCAATAGGCTGCTATTTTCTATGCAAGGTAGCTAGCTATGAAAGGGGACACAAATTTTTGCAGAAACATGGCACAAAGATGTTGTTTTCCGTGATCTGGTCTATCCATCTGAAACACAGGGACTTCAGCAGGCTTATTTTATTCAATCCACACACACATGACCCATGCTTAAGATGCACAAAAGCATGTACTGGACAATGGGGTGGAGAAGGTCTATGGGAGTGATGCGATTGCTTTGCTTACAGTTGCTTTCTCACGTGGAAGGAGACCACTGTAAATACTAACAAGGTATATAAAGGCCTCTTGGTGCAACTGTTTTGTGAGGACGGAAAGTCCTGTATCAGTATTGCAAGCTGCTGACAATGCAAGTAAGGGCATGTTGCAATGTCCTATACACAGGTTTTGGAGGTTTCATATTAATAGTTATGGGAAAGTAACTCAATCATAGTTCTTGAACTGGCAGTTTCAGTCTGGGATCCTCTCACAGGTCATATCTCTCAGACCCAAGAGGTGAATTACTAGATAAAGAGGAGAGGAAAGGATGGAGGAAAAAGGCAGTAGTAGGGGAAATTCTGATGATATAAATGTAAAGCTGCAACTCAGTACTCAGATGCTCCGAAGTCACTCACTCACACACTGGATGCTGCTCAAACATCATGGTGATAAACCTTATACAAGAACCTGGAAAGAAGTAAGGATACTGGAGTGACTGTCTAAAGGATGAGGAGTTTTGCAGATGAGGAAAAATGGAACCCGATTTCATCAGGCTGCTAAAGACATCCTAGAAATTTGGGTCCAATTTCGAATTGTAATACTACTATGGTATTGGTACCTCACCTGCCTAACACATATTACCTTAACTTAAATAGATAGTGACTGTGAGAGGGGCACCCATGAATGAGGCCACCTTTATAGCTCAATCTACAAAGCACCAAGTATCTGTGATGAGGAAGCTTATTGTGAGGACTGAATAATCCAGATCTGGCCCTGAAATTCTGAGCATTCATAGACTGAGATGAACCTCTGAGCACTTTGTCTCTTGTCTGTTGCTATTTTAGGCAGTGTGCTGAAGGACTGGTTCCTCTTGCCATGTCATTGAGAATGACAAAGCCTCTCTACAGCATTCGGGAGAATTGGATGGATGAAGGACAGGCAGGACAAAGAAGCTGATATTTTGAGGAGCTTCCTTTATTCAGATCAGGTCTTTTAACTTGCCCTCATGCCTTTGTTCTGCTGATTTAATGATTCCTTCCTCCACGCCTCCTCTCTATTTCCATTTGTGTGGATCAACCACAGCAGCAGGAAACCCTTTAATTGGCAAAAACATTTGCTCAGCTGAAGAGGTCTGCAGGTAAAGGAGCACATTCAGTGAGGTCCTTTCAGCACGGAGGAGAAGAAATTGCCATACCTTCTCTGTTGGCATTAACAGGACCATTTTCTACTCTTTGGCTCTGGACTGAGATACCCACAACTGGTGAAATAGGCATTGCTGCTCTGTTTCCCTCTTTTTATCAGGGAGAGAAGGATGGCACAGGAAAGGAAGCTGGCCTGGGAAGTAGAAGACCCACCTTCAGTTCCCTGTTTCACTGCAAGCTTCCTGTTGGTCTCCCAGTAAGCTCCTTAAGTGCAACACCTAGGCATTGCTCTGCAAAGTGGTGCAATATGTAAGACTTAGGAAACAAAGTCCATTAACTTTCAGTTAAGCTTAAGCTCCTAATTCAATACTCACTCTGAATATGTCACTTGGACATCTAAATCATTCAAGCCATATGGTTTTTAACAGAATCTAAGATCTATCCCTTTACAAATCTAGCCCTTAGAGTGACTATTCACAGGTCACCCTCTGAGACATAGCAGTAACAGCACTTCTGCACCAAGCTGGAGTAATGTGAGATTACTGTACTAAAGCCTGAGGCACCAAGGTGTTTCAGTGAGGCATAAACAGCCCAGTTCTACAGTTCTTGAACTGTGGTCCACCAGCTGCAGTCAGTGGTCTGCAGTTGATCTCTGTGTTTATAGTGTAGCACCATTCACAAGACAAGTATGTGCTACTTTTGCCACCAAGGCAAAAGACCCACCCAGAAAACTGATAAACTCAGATAACTAAAAAAAGGGACAAGATTATGCTTTGGAGATTGATATCTCCATGACAATCAAAACTAAAGGAATGGCATACACCTGGAAGACAGACCTACCAGGGGACTTCACTAGCTGACATAGTGAGACAACTGACAGATGGAGGACAGTGATACACAAGATAACTTGATAACTTAGATAACTGATGGACTGAGACAACTTTATACTTTGGTTGATTAATACACTGAGGTGTCATAAAAAGAAGCAAACACGATACATTAGTCCATCTAATACAGAGATGTGACAGATGCATCAAGAATACTGATGTATCAGGACTGAGACCTCCAGTTGAGCTAGTGTTCATGCCCGTAATTGTTACTTTCCGATTCTGCATTCAGACGGACAGAAGCCTGTAGGAGAATATCAAACTTCCACTAAGACCTTTTTAAATAATAATTACTCCATAGCAGTGCTGTGAAATCTGTTATTAACCTGAGGCCAAAGGCCACTTTGTTAATCAGTCAGGGCTCATATTCTATCAAAAGAATCTAGGACTGATTGCTGGTCTAATCATAGGGTGACAGTAACTGTCAGACGTGACATCTCTACTAGAATAAAAACAACCCTAAGGGCCCAAGTTTGCTGTGGGGGTTACAGGCAGTGGCTCTTCTGCAGAGGGATTTTGGGTTGGACATAGCAAAGTGACACGTCCATAACTCATACACATGGTGACCCTTGGGTTCTCAGTGGGACATCTCCCTGCCTCAGGTGCTAGAGCAAGTAGGAGAGGATCAGCTCTGCAGGGTAATAGCATAGAAAACAGTGAGTGATGAGTGTCCTCTCGCACGCGCACCCTTTTAGTTGGTTTTCAGTGCCTGGCACACTGTTTGTTACTGAGATGGGTGCAATGAAAGCAGAAATCAGTGGTGTTCTTCCCCCCATCCAGATCCTTTACCTTACACAGCCCAGATGAAATCGTCTCCTTTGCTGACAGCCAGCAGAAACCCTGTGCATAGCTCAGGTCCCAGGCAAGCTCTTGCCAAGAAAAGGAAAGGCCTGTACAGGAGCGCAGAATGAGGTGGAAACACATAGGACGGAAAAGCAAGAGTACAGTGCCTGAGAGCTATGAGGGGACAGAGTTACTGAAAAGCAAGAAAAATGGGGGAATTGGACTGGGGGGAGGCAATTGAGTTGTAAAGGTACATAAGCGTGCAAGTGAAGGAGGGAATGGGCTGGCTACTCTATTATAAAGCAGCTTTTGCCCTTCAGCCAACACTTTGCCACCTGCCTGGGTGAGCTCCATCTCAGGTTCATCAAGCAGGGACTCTGAAGGGAAGCTAAAGCAGCTCCAGGTTCTTTACTTGCAGCTCCTTTATTGAAATTCTCTCCATCTCTCCTCATCTTCTGCTTGTATTACCGGATTATTGAGTCTCATATTCATCTGTCTCTAAAAGATTAAACTGTCCCCTGGAAAAGGCCATCATGTCCTGGAGGAGGAGATCCCATTTCCACTCCATCCTCCAAGAAATAGAGTCTCTGGAAAGTTTTTCAGGTTGATAAGTTCCCGTCGTTATAAGAAAAATGGCTGGAAATGAGAGCAAAACCTAAGTGACAGATGCCAGCAGGTTTCTATCCGCCATGGCATAAAACCTCGTCTGCATCTGAAAGGGAGAGTGGGGAACTGAGGAATCACTGGCCAGCACGGTGGAGCTCAGCGTCTTTGCAGGCTCCGTGGGGCAGCGCTGACTTGCTGAGATGCAAATTGCAGGGAGGAAAGGATAAACACAGTTGCAAGGCACAGAGGTGTGGGGACTGCTTCCCGTGGCTTTTATAAAAAGAAGGAGCAGGTACCCCACATAACACATGTGGGGGGCACAAGGACTTAGCCAGACCACTCATTTTGTTTCCCTGGGAGCTGGAGCTTTAGCCATGCTTGTCTTGTACCTCTGTATTCCTGACCTTTCCCCCTGAGACTGTCTCTGTAGCCTCCAATCTCTGCCTCCTATTCACAACAGCAATTTCATTCCCATTGCTCAGGTCCAGTCCCTGTCCGTCATCCCCGACCTTCCCCCTTTCCCTCCCCTCCCAGGCCACACACAGCCAGACCAAGCTGTATATAAATCTCAGGGTTTGGGGTATTTTTTCCCCCTTCTCAGATCTAGACCATTGCTCAAACTCTCCCTGGCATCCTCATCCCCATTCTTGACAGCATAAACACTCTGTCCCTTGCTTGGCAGGTGTATTGCCGAGATGCCACTGACAACAAGCTGCACCCTACGTGCTATGCTCCTCTCACCCTGCCCTTGCTCCTGCTCGGTCTCCATAGTTCCTGAGCACTTCCAGGCTCACAGCCCAGTGTTCCTTTCCCAAAACCATTTCGGCTACTCAGTGATGTTCCTACAACCAGCGCAGCACAGTGGGAAGCACAGCTTCCCTTCCCCAGGCACGTGTCTCCACCAAACAGGGCGGCCCACCAGAAAGAGTAAGGTGTTTTCATGGTGTTCTCCCATCTGCTTTATCAGCAAGCAGCGAGGCCAAAAAAACAACCACAGCCTTCAAGCCTCACTTGAACTATTCCTCTGCTATCAGTCTTCCTGCCACGATAACATATGCAAAGCAACACCCACCCTCCACAGCTCCCCCACTGTAAGCCACAAATCCAACTAATTAAAAGCCAGACTCATCCACATCCCAACAAACATCGCGGTACATCTCTGCATTTGCTTGGAGCGAAATGCTAGAAGTGCACGACAGCAGGCTGTCGCTGTGACTTATTACTTTGTCATACTGTAAATATTATACAGGCCATATGGATTTTCAATACCTGAGCACCATGCTGCCATTAATATCAAATGTAATAAGATATTATATGCATGACAATCACAGAAAGAAATTGCAAAGCTCAGAAACTGCCTGGTGGAGCTATGCACGGTTTGTTTTTGCCATGAAAAAGTCAGAGGAAGCCATAATGAATCATTTAGCTGACGAATTTTATCTCTTTTTCTGTTTGCAAACTATCTGCCAGCAGATTGTCATTTTCTCAAATGTGTCCATTATTTGGAACTCGTCAGTGGACAATCACTTATGTGTCTAATCATGGGCCATTTCTGAAGGATTTGTTGTGGGTGTGCATCTCACTAAACGTGAGCTGATTTGAGCAATTCCCCACGTCCCATGATGTGGCTCTCTTTTCTGACTGGATGAGATGGTTTGGAAGCCACTGTGGATATTAAGGACTGTGCATCAGAAATCTGCTTAGCATGCCTTTGGCAATATTCGTTGAAGAATAGCTGAAAGCGGATCTGTGCAATGTCTGGACCACTCTATCGCAGCTGCATTAGCAGGTTAGGGCTACCTGGTGGCTGGAGGGGCATGGTAACACCAGTGGGCTCCTCTGACCTTGCTCTGCACCTTACAGCCTGGACAACTTTAGCACTGAAATCAAGGGCACACCTTGCCCTTCAAGGCATCGAAAGCTCCACTGAAGTCCACACAACACCGGCTGCTTTTCTGGCTAATGAGGCTGAGACATTTTCTGCTATAACCTCCTAAATCCAGTGGACTTGGTGACGAGGAGTTTCACTGAGTTTAGGCCAGCAGGGCCAGTATTAACCTGGAGATAGAAAACCATTGCTTTGTCTCCTGAGGATATTTTTTCTTGTTGGAAGGAACAAACTGCAAGAACCTGATAGAAAGCATCTTCCTTTCCATATCCTCCCTATTCCTTTCACACGTCTGTGCTGGCTGATGGCAATATAAAGACAGTGCCCTTTGAGTATATGTAGTTTATAGGAAGCTTGCACTGACCATTTGCATAATGGACTATGCTCCCTAGTGCAGACTGTGACATGAATAGCTTACACACACTTTATTAGAGATTTAATACAGTGCCTTTCACAAGAGTCAAAGCACAGTGCCGAACAGGAAAACAAGCCACTCACAAAGCACATGGATAAGCACATAAAGCAAGAATAAAAGGAGATTAGACAGGGTGGGGGAAAAGTATAAAAGAACTTGAGTTAGGTTTTAAATGAGTTAATGAGCCCATGGTATGACTGTCTGAAGGGAAATTTCTACCAGGCTGCAGAGCACAAGACAAAAGGCTCAAAGTGTTGAATTTAAAGCCACTGACAACACAGCCACCAAGAATAAATCTGACAGTGAATGCACAGAGGAAACCCAGTGCCTGAACGGTAGCAATAATGATCACAACTCCCGTTCATTTTTACCAGGTGCCTCCTAGCTGTAGCTGTCAGAGGGATTTATAAAGAAGATAGGCTCCGCCCATTTTACACATAGGGAAACTGAGGCACAGCGAGATGGAGTGACTTGTCCCATATCATCAGTGGAGAATCCAGAAAGAAAACCATGTCTTACGACACCCGGATCAGTTCTTTATTGTCTGTGCCGGCAGTTCCCAAACTGGCAATTAGGTAATCTGTAACTCACAAGACAGCAGTAAGTCGCCTGCTGAAAGAAAAGTGTCGTCTCTAAATTATTTTCATTTAAAAGTTTGACCCTTGAGAAACACTGGGAACCATAAAGGGTCTGAGGTCCTAAAAATTTGCAACAACTGCATTAAGCCATACAATTTCTCAGCAGAACACAGAAACAGTGAAATAAACAACTAACTTTCTGTATATTTCAGATGGGATCATTTTGTTTCCCTTACAACTGCTGGGCAGATATGGGTAGCTCTGACTGCATCTAATTGATTTGCTCTCCTGGCAAAGCTGCAGGTGCAGAGAGGAGGGCACAGGCTGTGTAGATACACTTCCATCTGCGGGAAAGAGGGAAAGAGAGGGAGAGAAATTGCCTTTTTGAAACCAGTTTCCCATGACAACGTTAGAATGGTACAAGATAAGGATAGTCCCCCCTCCATGAAATACAATAAAAATAAAATATAAAAAGAGAATGGCAACAAGGAGAAAAGCTTTTCAGACATGTTAGAAAAGCTATTACAAGTAGCAGAACAAGCTTTACCATACCATGTAAAGCTGTATACAGCTGCCCACAGTACAATCAGGTGCAGCTTGAGTGATCTGGGCTCTTCAATAAATCTGAAGCTAAGGCCAAACTTGCAAATATTTACAAAGCTTTCAGTGAACCATCCGCTATTGCCTGGCTCCATGAAAGCCTGGCTCCTGGCTTTTTCTTCTTTCTGGCTCCACTTGTCTGACCTCTTCTGCAGCCTTCATTCGAGACACCCAAGAAATCAAACTTCTCTCACAGTTTTCCATTACCGTGGCTGGTGTGGTCCAACACGCCCCTCTTATTTTATTGTTCTTCTTTGCTGCTTTGTCTAAATCTTGCCTGCAGCATCACTAGGGAAAAGATCAGTCCAAAAAATGCATGGTGCTACATTGTTAAATCATAATAATTTCCAGAACTGAGGTCTGGAGAGGAAAAAATGTCTGAAAAAGATTTGTTTATATTGAAACTCTCCAGCCCTTCGCTTACCCTCCTGAGAAACATTTGGATGGAAATCAAGACAGAAGAGGCAACTTCTACTGGGGAGATTTTAGGCTGGTAGAAAGATGGAAGCAAAGGCATGCTCCTCCCATCCCTTCCCTCCCAGCATCAACAAGGCTGTCCACACACGGCAGCACTAAATGCCTCAGTTTCCCTGAGATAAACTGGTCCTATTGAATGCATTAGATCACCATTGTGGATCTAAATAAAGGCTATTTGTAGGTAATAAAGTAATACAGTCAACAATCAGCAGTCCTCTTGCAATGTGAGGGCTGCGACAGAGCCACCGTGTGTGAGAGGTTCTGCTGGGGCTCAGTGAAATAAAAACAACTTCTGGAAATGTCTGATAAATAAAAGCAAGAGATCTTAATGACTAAGTTAATACATGAATGAAATAACAGTTTGGAGCTGGAAATAAACCCCAGATTTTTGTAGCTCAGAAACAGGAGACATCAGAGATGGATTTATCTTAAAATGGAAAGACACAGAGTGACAGAACCTAAAAATAAAATCTCATTCTTAGCTGTGCTGAATAGTAAACGATTAGCAGCATCCAGTTGGAAACACTACTTGGGCTATGACAAATACACTGACAAAAAAAATCAGCCAAAAACCTAGGGAAGGAGCACTAAATCTGTACTCTGTCTGCATATAAACTAATGCTGAAACCTCTAGGAAGTGTCAAGAGACCCCTGAGCAGAGGAAAGGATACAGAACTGAGCTGTGCACAAAATTTCTTTAAAAATAATTGGAACAACTAACTGCCCAAGAGGAATGGCCTCAGTGATATGCACCACAAATAGTGAGCACGCAAGACCTGAAATAAATAAACAGCTGAGAAACAACTCCAAGCTGAAAGCATCTTTCCCACAGATTCAGCGGCATGGATCTGAAGAAATCAGTAGCCTCGTAGCCCCTTTGTGAGCAGTGGCTAATCCCTGATCCTCCACACATTTACACAGAGGAGAAACTTGACACAACACATCAAGGTTAAACCTGGCAATCAATAGCTACAGCCTAACTTAGATATTCATTTGATAATGAGAAAATTTACCTCTTCATGTGTCAATTTCCTCATATGTAAATTAAGAACTATGATTAGACACCAAGATAATGACACTTGGGCAAGCCATGGATACATTTTTAAATTAATTTCCTTCTGCTACATACACCTGAAAGCTAATAGATGAATGGATTTAGCCTGGTTTTAATAAGAGCTGAGTATGAGTTTTAAGACAATACAGTCTTGGTTTTCAACATTTACACAGATTTGTTAACTATAAGGAAGCCACTGTCAGACAGCACCTCTCATTTTCCTTTCAGTAAAGCACAGAGTAGCCCTTATGGGACTCAGGTTATTGCAGGAGTGGGGTTTGGAGCAACCACCAGCTTTCAAGGGACCATGGCTGAAACAAAGACATTTAAATTGCTCTGTGAGTTTCCTAACTCTAAGTATCCTGATATTTAATAAAAGTTCTTAATATATACTTGGGAAAACTGGCATGCGGAGGGGTCAACTCTCTAATTCACCAAGTGATCGAAGAGGTGATATTGCCTTTGGTTGTGGGTTGGGATAACTATTGATCAACCTTCCACTTTGAAATGTGTTAAACAGCAATTTTCATACACTCTCAAAAATATACTTATAGCAGGACCTGAAACAGAATTTAAGACACTGCATGCAGAAGCCATCTTCTAGTTCATTATAGATGTATATGAACAACAAACATAATAGCACATAGACAAGACAACATGTGCCATTATCACCCACTGAAATCCTGTTTCCTCCACTAAAATTTCTAATTACCAATATACATCACAGATTGAGAAACCTCTTACTAGAAAAGGTCACACTTCCTGCTACTTCATTTCACCCTGCCTGCCTGGCTAGGAATATTCACCACCTATCACAACATCAAATGAGTTCCTACCCGTGTCATATTATTTACAAAACCTTTCACACAGCTCCAATACGCTGGGACTGCGAGTGATAATAAACTCTATTCTGACATATCAACGGCTCAAGGAAATTTTCTACTGCAATTTTCAACACAAAATGAAACATCCTAGCAGGAGCCAAAGCTGGAGGAATCTGTTCTGAGAGGAATGATTTCAGGTAATTTATCATTATGAAATGAAAATGCAAAAGCCATTGAAGTCTCCCGAAACGATACAAATAAACCCATGCTGTAAAGTCCATGATCAGTGAGGGTTTATATTCAGCAGTACTTGGTCCAATAAACATCAAGAAACTGAATCACTCTTCATATATTACAGTTACCTTTCAGGGTGTTAGACAGCCTAGTTTCATTGCAACTAGGACATAGTGCAACTTCCATGACATTTCCCTCCAGAGCTTCCCTTTGCTATTAATACGGTGAACAGTAAACTGGAGAACTGAGCAGTATATGTGGGGTCAAATGAGATATTGAACAACTGCTCTCAAAACTTGTCCATCAGACTTTTGCTCGTAGTGCGTGTCTGCCCAAGGCTTTGCTGAATGCAAACACGGTTGGTGAATGTGAATGGAGGTTGGCAAATGTTTTCAGAAATCATAAATTGGTCAAATAGTGTAGTCCCAATAGGAAAAACTTACAAATATTATATAATAAGCCTGCATAATGCATCCTTGAATAACTGCAAGGGAAACAGAAGGTCTTCTAGGTTTGAATAAAATGTTTCTCTTTGACCTGAATGTGAAATATATTGCTTTATTGACTGGAGAATTCAAGATACAAACCAAAAGCTTTCTTGTAGAGCTCTAATTAGGATTCAATTTACTGCTGAGCTGGTGGACTTCCCAATACAAACAAGTCTAGTTTGGACTTTGCGCCTTGCGTGGCCATGCCCAAGAAATGCTCAGAACAGAAAAGCTACTTGAACTCCCACAAGGTCAGCAGCAGAAGTCTCCTAATTCAGGGAAGAAATGGTTGTTTCAGACTGCTTAGTGGGAAGAAGAGTATGTTATTTCCTGCATTCAAAACTTTGCAAAGTCAGCATGTCCTCATGGGTCCATCTCTGCCTCCTGAAATTAGACAGCTCTTCAATTCCTTTGTCAATCTTTGACTGGTAGTGGCTTGGCATCAGAATAGCAGATGGGTTTTGTAGATGCCAAGGGAAAGGTGTGTAGGAAAGGCAGCAGGAGGATAGAGAACTAAAAACCTGAAACTGTTACAAGCCAAAACTAATGTGCCCAAAAAGTGCTGCATGGAAGGCTGGAATTGGAGAAGTCATGGCAACTTTGGCTTGAGTTTCAGGCACGTGAAAATTCCACCTCTTTAACTTGTACTGCACCTGATCTGTCTGTAACCGGTGCTATTAATCTCACTTGTCTGTTCAGATTCCTGCTGTCTGACGCTGGGAAAAAAGCAGAGGGTCACTCAAATGGCTCTTTAAGGAGATTTCCCTAGACCAGACACAGATGAGAATTGAGTTATATTTAAGAAGACTTTGTACCATAAGACTGATGGTTCATTGGTCTGATTATGGACAGTTTTGAACCTCATGGGAGTGGTAAATACCAGGCTTCCTGAAACTTGCTGAGTGTACCTAAATAGAAATTATGCCTTTCCATCAAAAATACCTGTGTTTGCGCTGAGAGTGACAACCTGTACCCAGGGCAGCAGATGACATTAATGAGGTAGACAGAACACTACGTTGTATAATAGTCCCCATTCTGTTTGCACAAGCAGAAGGTAGGGACAGACACGTCCATCTTACATCAGCTAGAGCCCACCCACCAGAGCTGCTTGTGGGTACACTACTCCATCAACCCACTGCCTTTCTCCCACTGCACCCCTCGATCCCCCTGAGGTCAACGTGCGATTACATTCTCTGCCATCGCCAATCCAACAGGCACAGGTAGACACTGAGCTCCAGCTGTGAGAGGCTGCAGAGGGCTAGAAAGTACAAACATCACCTGCCAACTACAGTGCGAAAATACCGTGAGAAAATACTACCCCAAAGAAATTAGAGAGAGCACACCTGAGGGTTTGGTGCAGGCTCCAGAATGGTACTTCAGCCTAGCGGCATGCAGGATGCTGGGATGCACACAGCAATGAAATATTTAAAGATGAAGCAATGCGTAAAGCTTAGTTGAAGGCAGCTAAAGAAATAATGGACAAGCCCTCTGATCCCTGAGCGATTATATTAGAGGAAATAAATCCTCACCGGAGCCTGTTTGACTTTCGCTCTTCAGTTTCATGCTTGGAAGTTCAGGTCTTTCTTTCACAACATAGTGAAAGAAGATTTTCAGTTGATTGGCTCCTACAGATCCCTGAAAAGAGGTGTGATGGCACTGGTGTCCTGTCTTCATTGGTACTCAGCAGTATCTCAGAGAGTTAAAATGATGTTTCAGAGGAAGAGAAAGAGAAAGGGCCTGCACAAACCCCACGCTTCCAGTCAGGCACTCTGCAAGTTAATTCAGATGACACAGCTTCGGACGGAAAATTTTCTTTTATATTCTGTGTCTAATGCAGAGGAAGGGTAATACATATGGAACTTGTTTTTCAGCAGCAACTTGAGAATTAGTCAAAGTTTTAAATCTAGGGCAAGTAAATCAAGCAGAAATAAAGAGAAAGGACATGCAAGTTGTAGTTGTCCTTCTTTATCACTGAGCGTGCGAGCTCTGGGAGGTCAGAGCAGAGGCTGCAGCCAGCACACAGCACCACAGCCCGTCCTTGGCGAGCGGCCCCTCTGCTTCTGGCTGCCAACTGCTCCCCAGCCCCCGTCTTTTGGTGCTGTGCCACAGATATTGCAACTATCTGGGAAAAAACAGTTCAAGGGAGTGTAGAGAAATCTAATCATGTTTAGCAGGAACAGCAATGCTGGGAAGAAACCAATTGTTTTGGAATTTGCCTGGCTTTGTTCTGGCTTCCCCAGTGTGGGGAACAAGGGCACTGTCTGACTGGGATTAAAAAAGAAAAAAAAAAAAAAGAGATTGGGCAGAACAGGTGAGGTTGGAAACGTCACAGTTTATCTGCCTGAAAGTCTTGGAAATATTATTCATATCCCCAAACTGGTAAACACTAAGATATTTAAATAAAACCCCATTAACTCCTATATCATTAGATGAAATTCTTTCCCAGATGCTATTCATTTCTCTCTGCACCAAAACTCTGATTGTACTCAGTGGGGGACCTTTTGGTATGACATGTAACTAAATGGTCAGGATTTCAGTTATTATAGGTAAGTCCAAAAAGGAAAAACTGGTTTTAGAAGGAAATGTGCTTACACAAGCTGGGTAGACCAAACTACTGCAAATTACAGTAAATTTAAAAATAATCTGAACACCACTCTTCCTGCAGCGTTGAAAAGCCTGCCTAATTTTTTTTTTTAAATGGTTTATTATTAAAGCTTATTCCATTTTTAGGCATGTTTAGTTGCTGGTTCAGCTGGTCCAGGAGCACAGCAAGGGCTGGTATGCTAAGCTCCACACATCTCCTGAGAACTCCTTCCCTTATGAAATCTCCACTGGTTTTGCAAACATTGAAAGCACTGGTGGGTCACCAAGTTAATCTGAATCTAAATTACCAGAGGATACAGCTGTACGCAGAGCTGGAGGGAGAGTTGGAGTCAGTCTGGCTGTTGATGTCTTTCTTTTTACAGCTGCAGGGCTCTGTATTGCCTGGCCCTTTCTAACTGAGCATCCTCCTGCAGTATAAAGCTGTAGGGGCAGGTATTCTCATCCCAATGGAAAACAAATGCAGGGAATCATTTTCCTCAGCTAAAAGCTGCTGGAAAAGAGAGTACGTTCTTCAGTGAAAAGTCAGATATGGCTTCCTCATTTTTTCACAAATACATTCAGCTTTTTTTCCTGTGTTTACCAGACTTGAGAGCCTCACTGGGAGTAGCTCAAAAGGCCATGGGGGGGGGGGGGAAAGTTACAGCTCTATTGTAGCAATTCTGGAAAGAGAGACAGAGACACGATCTTGGCGAACTTCAGTGGGATAGTGCGAGGTGAAGTACATGAAAATAAATAATCAGGAAATATTTGTGTAAATACTACCGCACTGCCAGCCTCTCCTGTCTATTCCCACTCGCTGTCTGTGAACTGAGAGCATCTGTCCACATCTCCATGCGCCAGAAGGATTACCACAAAAAGGAATTTACATTCTGTCAATTAAAACACCATCAAGCTAAGGATTAAAGTCACAAACACATGAATTAGAGATGGTGCCAAGGGACTCTACCTATCTATCTTTCATGACTTTTCTAGGTGCATGCTATAGAAGCATTAAAGGCACCTTTAATCTGCTACATTTCCATGCATGGCATTTACTTAGAGTGGTGACCAACCAGGTGTCAACAAGCACAGGGCAAGCACAAACCAGGATTGGCATATGCCTCCCTGTTAGACTGGATGCACAAGTTATACTTGCCATCTCTCAAACTGAAGTGTTCATAAAGTGTTGAATATTACTGTGACAGTCACTAAAACACTGCCCTCAAACCTTGTAAAAGTGCCTTTATGTAAGGGATCAAAATAAAAGCTGGGCAAAACTTAACTGAACCCTACCTTACACTGAGGAGCAATCAGGCTGTTGTGTATTCCTCTAGCACTGGGTAAAGGACTATACACTAGCATTTACTGCATTAATTCATGCTAAATTTTAGCTTCAGGTTAAAGCTTGTGCAAATGAGGATGCAAGCTATAAACGGTTTGCAAAATGTACAGGGGAAAAAAACCCGCTTGATCACATAAAATAATACCTTCTGGGTATATTCACTGCACAAAATGGCCTTTCTTCCCCAATGACTGTGGTGGCAGGCAGCGCAAAAATGCAATGGAAAAGAATAAGAATGGCATATTTTGTCTCATATCTATCCTTGTACCACATGCTTGGGAAAGAGAGTGTTGTAGAAAAGTCACTGTGCTAGAGCTTGAAAGAAGTGAGTTTAACCCCTGATTCTGCCTCCAGCTTCCTTTACGGTATTTAGGACTTCAATTCCTCCTGTGTTAAATGGAGGAACAATTCTTGCCTTTTCATCGTACATTCATTGTCAATTTTTTGTGGGAGGAACTGTGAACATTTTGTGTACTCTGATCAGGAACAGCATCTCTAGTTGCTATCTTAATACTCCGTAATAAATGAGAGTGTGAATTTGTGCATGCTGGGGTCTATTCCCTGGGCTTGGCAAGCTAGCACGGTGGAGTATTTTTCACCCTGCTAGCCCCCAGGCCTCGCAGCACTGTAGCTTCTGCAGGAACAAATGGAGTCTAGTTACAGTTAGGGAAGATTATTACAATTTGATTATAGGCTTGGCTCTGATGGTTCACTCCGTGCTACTGCGAGAGGAGAAAGAGTACAGTCCCTGTCCTTTGGAGACTGCAATACAAATGAGGAGAGAGGAGATAGAAAAATCCCACAGTGGAGAAAATGGAAGAGGCTGCAAATTCAAGGTCGTTTATCTATGTATTTTAATAATGATGAAGTGGCAGCAGCTTTCCCAGCAAAGGTCAAAATTTGTGCACTTCAGAGAGGAAGTGAGGCAAAGGAGTTTTGCACTTTTCCAGAAAAGCTTATCTTTAATCTGCAGCACCTCTATTTACCTCAGTGAATATACTCCTCTTGCTTGATTTGAGTACAGGCTTCAGCCCTGGGTGAGGAAGGAGCTCCAGGTACAGAGGTGCAGCACAAGAATGAGTCTAGACCTGAGGCAGGAGGAGCAATGAGAACTTCAACATGCACTGAGCAACCACGCTGTAACTCCGCTGTGCACAGACCCTGCCACCACAAGGAGTCCTGTCTGCCCTGTCCTTCGTCTCGCCCTCCTGTGTCCCCAGTCCTGCATTTATGGGACTTTTACCTCCTTCTAAGCTGTTCTAGTTTTGTACCTTGAGCTTCCTCCATCAAAGGTACCTGTGTGATTTTTACAAGACCTAATGCACACCCAGTCCTCCTGGAGCCCTGAAGGTCTTTAATGGTTAGAGGTTGAGTCCAAGCCAAAGTTACTTTGGTCTTCATATATCCTTCCAGCAGTAAATCATACTGCATAGCACGTTTCAAATGTCCCTATATAAAAAGGCCAGTATTTATTTACTTACTCAGTATTCATATTCCCTCTGAACCCTACGCTGGTATCTCTGTCTTTTCCTCACTTCTACCAATTGCAGTGATGAAACTCAATAAACACAGGTGCTGCTACTGGGAGGAAAAAGAGCATCTTCCCCCCTCTTTTCCTCTCTGCTCTACCATAGCGCTCCTGACATGGGTACAAGCTGCCTGCCAGCTCCCCGCTTTCCCTGGCCTTTTTTTTCCCTGGCTATGGTTGCCCCACCACCCAAGAGCTCTCCATTGCTATGATGAATGAGCGGCTGCCTGCTGGTGAGAGGTAAACGTCTCAAAGCTTCCTGCTGCTTTTACGAGCGCCGAGCTCGACGGCAAGCCCAATCTACAGGCAAGAGCAAAGCAACTAAACAGCAAGCTCCCCACTGCTGCAACCGCTAATGAGCCACTTACTTGGCATGAGCCCTCCCGCTGGCGATGGCACAGCACCTCGCTGCCAGCTCCCAGCTGCCAGGCCTTGGGAAAGGGGAGAGCCGCGTAGCGGGGGGAGTCCAGCATTGCACACACAAGGCATTCCATGGTAAAAGCTGGTATTTTTCAGCCTTTGTTACAGGGACCTGAAGGGAACGGATTTTTTTTTTTTTTTTCCTTCGTTCTTGCTCCATCAGGAAATAATTCTAACGAGCGCTTTGCGTCTGAGAAGCAAAAAGCAGCACTGTTTCCATCTTTGTACACCAGGTCTGACCACAGCGCTGCAGCAGTGTCCATGGTATCCATTTTGTACCTAAGAACCTCTGAAGCTCTCTGACGTTGGATCAGGTCACTTTGTGGCAGTAAGTGGTATCGCACATCTCAGGAAAGCAGAGTTATTCACCTTTCCCCTTGTAAGCCAAAGTTCCACTGCAATAGGTTGTTAATGTCTTTGGAGTTGCTGGTCCCTGTGTGTGGGAGACAGCTTGCACCTTCGAGCTGCTATTGTCTGGAGAAAGATGTGAAGGTAAAGTTTAAAAGGGACTAACTCCACATGACCTTGCAAAATTACACAGCCCTGCTAGGGGAGGAGACGAGAGTGGTATCCCTGGCCTCCTCTTTTCCATAAAATTTGTCTTTAAGCAAAAGATTATTGCCCAAACTAAATCATGTGGAAAACACATGCCAGGCCCCTCGCTGCATTTTTGAATGGTGTTGCACTGAGGCACCACTAAATTCAGTGGAGTTACACCCCTTTTCATTCATGAGATCCACGGAGCTTGGACCCACTTCTGCTACTAAAGGCAGTCAAGCTGCAGCCATTTACAGCAGTGTTGGTTTTGGCTTGCTACATCTACATTAGTTCTTGCTATAGCATTCCATGATATTAGGTGCTTTTCTCAAGCAATGAGTGATGAAGACGCTTATAGAGAACTTTATAGCACTTCAGTTGACAATTTTCTGGGTTGAATGTGCATCTCCCTCATAACAGAGGTCTCTGCACCACAGATGGTGTTTTACATATAGCAGTAAAATGACATAGTTGGAGCTGCAGCATATGTGCCTTTGCTGTGTCTCTGTATCCCATGCAAGTCCACTGGGTTTCCAGCTAGC
The DNA here is from genome assembly GCF_000737465.1 of Haliaeetus leucocephalus. Classification (NCBI taxonomy): domain Eukaryota; kingdom Metazoa; phylum Chordata; class Aves; order Accipitriformes; family Accipitridae; genus Haliaeetus; species Haliaeetus leucocephalus. The sequence continues at coordinate 6,861,919 of NW_010972742.1, read as the reverse complement.
TCCCATTTTGCATACGTCAGCTTAACATTCAGCAGAGGCAGATGGGATGCTGGCCTTTAGTTCTTCCTTCAATTGGTAAAAAAGATTGCAGTTTTAAAGTGGGGAAAAAGAAAATGAACAGGACCTTGCTTATGAACGTTATAATGTTTCCCTCCACTACAAAGCCAGAGCTTTGCAATGTTATAAAATTGCTGCTCTTTCCCAGTCCCCCCTCAGAATAAATCAGCAATGCTCACTTTCATGGGTTTCCATTTAAGAGAATCCTGCACGTTCTTTGGTGTTTTAAGCTTGTGAAATATTTCCCACCTGATTCATTGAGGATTATTATTAAAGTGAATTTAGCACTGACTAAAGCTCCTGGATTGTCAATCCTGGGAACGTGATGTTCTTTTCAGCTACAAACTATTACAGCAGGGACAGGGGAAGATCGTTTCCCAGAGATGCTCACCAGCATGCTCAGTCTGACCTCAGCTAGGAGGAAGGGCAGAAGGCTATTTCCGACTCAGGCAGTACCTCCTCCACCAGCCCTTTCTGCTGTGGGACCATGCTGTGATGGAGAGAGATTAATTTCTGTCTTCTTTGCCCCGCAGCTCTCTAAGGAAGGTGCTTTTTCAGCTGGCGGTGGCTGAGGGGCAGTGCTGTAGAGAAGATCTGTGGCCGTGTCAGACCCTGAACACAGATCCAAGAGGGTCTGGGACATATAATCAGAGAATGATCCCCTAAGGGCAGTCACAGCAGAAGAGTAGAGAGATTGAGGAGATCAAGATATGAAACTTGTTAGCCTGGCTTAATCTCTAATAAAAATGATCTCAGCTTATGCATAGCTGGAAAACACACCAGAAATGTTCTGAAGGGAGTCTGGGGAGATGTAAGCAACTTCCACAGTCTCTTTTCTATTTCTTCCAAACCATCCATGCTGCCCTGATACCCACCCAAAAGAAATTACATTTCCTCCTTGATACAGAGCGAGGCATGAAATCCTTCCTGGACTAGTTGGCTGCCCAGGGATCAATGTGCCCAAAAGACCCACAGTTCAGGCTCCTGGATGCCTCCAACAGTGCATCTGTGAAGCTACAGCAAAGAATACATGCAGCAAAGCTGTATCATGCCTTGACAAGCCTTTGTTTCCACTGAAGTCCCTAGAGACGAAGCACTACTGATTTCTTCTCTTATACAGGCAGGGAGAGAGGCAGCTTGTTTGCTGGCATGTCCAGCTTTCAAGCCTCTCTCCCTGCCTCTCTCCTGCACTGACTCTGCCAGGGGTGATGGTTGTGATTCTGGGGAGCCGATCTTACAGGCTCGTCATCCCTCTCTTACACAAAGACACACATCATTTTACTCCTACCTTCAGTTTTAAGGGTGAAGTAGTAGGGGGTATAAACAACACGAGTGCTCTATATTTCTTTGTATTTTCAGTTGACTGCACAGAATATTTTAGTTCACACTAAAATATTCCTGAGGGGGAAGCAGAACTTTCCTACCCCTTTATTTTTGATTGCCAAAGAGAATCAAGATGCAGCTGAGTTGATGCAATGACATCAGCTCTCGGTGCTGTCGTCTCACACTGTTTGGCAGTTTTTAATGTTAAGCCTCCAGCTTCCAGAGCCATGTGGTAAGACTCAAAAAACATAAGAAGACAATGTGGGTGTCTCTCCCTTTTCACTCAGGAGAAAAATTTTAAAATTGTGACCATGTGACCCCTTCCGGGCTCTGAAAAGATATGGTAACAAACTTATGGACTTTTTCCTTTCTTCAGTAAAAAAAACTCATGATTTTGAAGCCAATCTTCTGATTTCCAGAAGCATTTCACTCGTGATTCCTGAATGCTCAAGGTTGGCAACATTGACCCTACCCTATATTCTAGGAGCACATGACAAGGAGATTTGCTATATCAGCTAACTTGTAAACACTGTAAACTGTCTATATTTATGTTGAACAATCACTTTTGCAGGGCAAGCGAAAAACAGAGCTCATAGCACTCAAACAAAAAAAAAAGGGGGGGGGCTGAAATCAATACACCCTTAGTTCTCTTGTCTCAGCAAAAGGAGAGTCTCAGGCAGCTTTTTAACCCTTTCACACTCTAAAGAGGAGGAAAAATAACAGCCTGAACAGGCCAATCTCTGTCTTGTCACACTTGTTAACATTACCTCTCTGATTTGATTCAAGATGTTGTGACAACAGCCTAAGCCCATGTCCAATAAATATTTTAAAATATGAGACATGTATGGTAAAATATTAAGACCCACAGCAAGTGTAATGAAGTGGAATGTTGCCTGGGCAGAGAGGAGCCCATGGGAGCCAGGATCCTTGCCTCACAGGAAGCAAGAGATGTCGCAGTCCACCCCCAGGTGCTCATGTCTTGTCTGATGCATCACGGTGGCATGGCAGCCCCACCAACATGTCCAAAATAGCAGCCAAGCTGTCTCACGGGCCTGCTCACCTCTCTGTCCTTACCCTATTGCCTGTACTAACAGTGAGCAAACACACGACTTTCCCCATCTCATCAAGAAGGGTTGATGCTACACGTGAATCACAAAACCTCTACATCTGCATCCCAGGCTTGCTCCATCCTCCCTGGATGCTTCCTAGTCCCCAGAAGATGCCAGAGCTTTGTGGTGCTGCAATCTGAGGAAATCAGACCAAGGCTGCCAGCTCAGCTCCCTCACCCTTAACATATGCAGGTAGTGCTACTGGTCCATATGATGTCATCCCAGAATTAGCGTGCTGATTAACAGCTGGCTTCCTGCCATTCTAATAGGCTCTAAATACCTCTCCTAGGAGCTCCTAAAAGGAATTTGATTTTGGAAGGGGTGGGAGAGGATATTTTGTATTCAGAGGGTCTTCTTCATACCCATAGGACATTCAGTAATTCTCAGTAATTGTCCTACACTCTGTTTCTAAAGCTCATTGTTTTCAAAAAGCATTTCATTGGCAAGTGCTCCTGAAGTCTCCATCCCCCATTCCTGGCTCCCCCTTTCCCCCCTTGAATTATTGATCTTTAGCCAGAACAGGATTTGTCTTCATTATACGTGAGCTGCAATCACCACAGATATTAGTGTAAACTCCTGGCAGCAGATTGATTAGTTCCTTGCATATGGAAGCAGGGGGTACCTCCCACAGCTTTATCAGGGATCCCCAGAGCCAGTTGTTCTTTACAGGACACAAAAATGGAAATTAGATTTCAGTTAAATACATCAGAAATTAGATTAGATGTTATTACTTCAAAAAGCCAAGCTCGGGGGAACAGTGCTCCTCAAAAGACTAAAAAAAAGATTTTGTATGGAAATATCAGTAGCATCACTCCTTGTCTCAGTGATTTCCAAGTGGCAAAAACAGAGTTTCTCTTCCCACCACTCATGACCAACAGGTCTAAGAGCAATATTCCTCAGTGCGGTGCAAAATAAACAGTGTTAAGTATAAAAACTCACTTACCCTTGGGAACTAGAACTGCAAAAAGCAAGTCTGTATTGCCCTTAGTCCTGGAGCATCGTTGCTGCTGCTCTTTGCTTGTTGTGAGCAAGGAGTTAGAGACCAAAAGCTAGTCAGGGAGAGGTATTCTTCTGTTGGCACCCATTGCAGCTGGTGTATAAGGAAACATGGGGAGAGTAGGGCATCCAGCTAGATTTTGCTGAACAGCCTCTCCTGCAGTCACAGGCATCTGTGACCAAAGGGTCCCAGAAATGTATGCCAAGGCCACAAAAGAGCACGTGTGGCAGTCTGGGACACTAAGAGCACTGGCAATGGTAATTGCAATGGCCAGGCAGCATCACCACACAGGGCACCAGATAAAACATACCATGTTTGTACAAGACATGGTAGGCAGAGACTACAGTTTTGCATGAGAGACATGCTGGGGCACTGCTGAAAGTTTCCAAAGACAAATGTGACCTGGGATTCACAAAGAAATAGGTTGGCACACACCTGCAGCCAACCAAATGCTGGAAGAGCTCAGCAACATACCAGCATCTGTGAGAACTTCTGCAAAGGGCAGCTGAGCTGCATAGTCATCATAGGGCTTTTTTTTTTTTTTGAGTATTACACCAAGAATCACATGAAATGGTCTTCTCCCTAAGGAAAAGTCTGAGAGTTTTGAAACCACCACCTATTGGTAGAAAACCTTACAGATTTTCATTCTATACCTAGCTAGTCCACAGAGTCATTCTCTGACGTTAGCCAAACCAAGCAAGCCCTCTCATCATCTTGTATCCTGACTGATGTTTTTCTTTTGGCTTCGAAAGCTATAGTCTGGGCAATTCCTGTTAATTCAAAATGCTGTTGCAAATGTCATTTTCCCTACCCACCACTCTGACCCCTTCATGCTTTCCTCTGCTACCATCCCTTAGCTACTTCCTATCTATCACCCCTAAAACAACTTGTTTCCATTTCAAACCTTTCGTTGACTGTCAGACTAAACTGAGATAAGACAAGGCAGCCTAATTACACTGGTTATTTTAGATAGATCCGATTCCAACCAATCACACTCCAGTTATTACAGAAAGCTGCAGGTTTATTTAAGTAGAAATTAAGCTATACAGTTAACGTTTCTATTATGAGGACTCTTGCAAACAACTTGGTAATAGGCTGTTAGCACTTTTATATTCATAGCCTCTTTGGCCTGGAAGAACAAGATGATTAACATATGTAAAAGCTCCAAATGATCAGCATCCTTGATGCTGATCCAAAGAACCTCCAAAGAGCCATTCCTCAGACATGTCCTTTTATAACCCAAACCATTTAATTTACATATTCATTTACATATGTCCCACAACACTTTAAAAGTTTCTCGTTGGATTGGTTCAATAGCAATTCATTTATATTTATCTCACTTCCACATTTGTAACATCATTAGAGTCACAATGAGCTTAAAATACTGTAACAAAATCCTTGGTGTCGGAACAGCCCCACCTCAGAAATGTCTTATTAAAATTCTTCATCACCCAGTCTCAAAACATCTTCTAATCATATTCCAGTGCAACAAATTAGCAAATCGCAAGGTTGTAGCTCACGTTATCCAATTAAATGAAAATGAAGGACTTTAGCTCTGTCAAAGACAAATTATTCCTACTGCTGTTTTCAGCCAACTTGGCCTCCTATTTCTGGTCTCTTTATACCACCACCGCTACTGAGAAACATCCTACAAGCAGTAAAGACACGTTGCTCCAAAGACAATGCCAAAGCAAGTTTCCCAAATGTCCCATTTTGCCTCGTCTCCCATGGACCCTGTGGTCTCCCACAAGGATGACCCCATGGCCCCCACGTCTGACAGATATTCACTGTTGATAGAGCACCCACTACCATTTGGTCCTGGTCTGAGGGCTTCAATGTGCTTCAGGATTAACAATAATCCTTCACTTTTTCCGTTCTCTGTCCCTGAAATAGTTGTCATCTTTTGTCAGTCTTTCCTATTTATATTACAAGCTCTCCAGAGACATTTATTTTATTTAGAAGTCAGCACAATGGAGCCCCAAATTCCCTCATGAGCATAGGTGATATTCCTTTCTTAATCATAATGATCAGTACCATCACTGACCCTTTCATACCACATCCCAATCTCACTGTCATATGCAGCCATTATTTTTTGAGCCATTTCACACATCTAAGGCGGTTAAATGGCTTTCATCATTTTGGCAGTCAGAAAACTTGCTACCATACAAGGACAAAGTTTCCCAGGAACAGGAAAGCTGCTCAAGAACCTTATTCTCATTTCCCAAAGCTAACAGTGTCACTGACAAAGGCATTCACAGGTTCTCTATGCAATGGGCTAGAATTAACGAAGGGGTGAGTCATTTTTCATTTGCAGAATTTTAATGACTATCGTCAACAGCATTTGCATTCGTTATTCCTTCATGACACACCAAAGAGCTGGGAAAATTTTTGCACTTGGAAAACTACATCACTGCAATACTAGTTATGTCAAGGCCTTAATATTTATTTGAATTATTCTTGGCATGTTTTTTCTTCTCAAAGCACTATGGAGCACATAATTACTGAAGTAAATATATATCCCCACATGCATGTTTCTATAAAATAGTGTAAATATACCACAGAACTGATCACCTCTATAACATAAATATTTTTCCATCAAAGGATCATATGATTCCATGAGTAGAGTTTTCTTTCATCTTCAGTTGAGTAACTTGGGCTTGTGAATCTATGTCAGAGTGAAAATCCATAGCCAGGATTTTCAAAAGGAATAAGGGATATGGATTATGTTTTTTTCATGGAGGATTTGGTATATGTCCATTAGGAACCTAAATTTCAGACTTGTAGGTACCTCAAATCGGACACTTCCAATATGTCTCCAACTACAAACATGAAGTGTGAGATAAGCTCTATGATGAGCCACTTCTGAAAAGTCATAGCCTGGCAATCAACTGAACTCCAGAGGCAATATTACTAAGGGGTTTCCCCCAAGTGCTCAACAACCCCAGTTCAGAGAGGCTGCTCATAAGAGTTTAACCCTGACAGCCAGTTTGGTTGCTGGTTTCCGTGGTGAGAATGATGACAAATGAGTCAGTTCATGCCAAACAGGACAACAGCTTTTCTGATTTAGATTTTCCATCAATAAGAAGAGCTCAGAGAGCAATAAGTTGTGCCAGTCAGGTCAACAACGGATTCCAGAGTGTTCTGATTTTTCATTATTTGATAAAATAGATAAACCTCATGCAATAGCTACCCAGCAGTAGGTTAAAACTCTCTCCAAAGAAATTAAATACTCATGCTCTCATGTCCGTGAACAAAGACAAGCACAGGCCCCTGAGACTGACTCACATTCAACCAGCCATCGATTACTTTTCCAAACAGAAATACCAACAAGCTTCCCACAAGTTTACCACAAATTAACAGATACAGGCAAGAGTGGCATTATCTGGGGAGGGAGGAGGTTAGCAGGTATGAGAACCTCCGCTAGCGTGATGCAGTGTGGCACATATTTAGTTTACGTGATGAAGAGTGACAGTGCTGTTATCTGCCCATGCACATACACAAGCATCATAAGGTGTCTGCATGCAGCCCTGGGCATCGCGAGAGAATATATACTTTTTTTTTTTTTCCCCCAGGACTATGAGCAGAATGCAAGCTCTGAGCATCAACTCAAGGTCTCCTAAGGACTGACATGATGTAAACCCCATCATCTCACATGGCGTGACAGACAGGTATGACAGAAAGGGCAGTGGTGAACCTGGTCCATGGGCTGAGTTTGACCAGAGGACAGCCACTTCCACTCCTCAAATCTCAGCACTCCTCAGAGGCAAGGAGCATAAAATTGGGACCAGTAGCTACACTTGCCTCTGTACCTTAAAGGGAACCTTGATGGATTGGTTTATTTATTTTTATATCTTACAGTAGGAAAGCATGAACATTTACTGATAGAAAGCTTATTTTTCCTTGGTTTCAATTCTAGCTGTAGCAGTGTTTTTCTTTTATGTTGGAATATGCCTCACAGTGCAGATTTTCAGCATAATAAACCTGAGCTACAGAACTGACCTGTCACAGATCATTGCAAACCTGGCCCAGATTTTAAACCCATCACAAAACAGTGAAAGACTCCATATTTTATCTTTTATCCTTTTAACCACAAATATAATTTATTTCATTCTTTGGTAGGACAGTGAACATAAGCATCAGTAACAGAGTAGAAGTACCATTTAAAACAGTTAGCAAATCTGTAATTCCTAGGCCAACACTGCCTGTGTTTTATATGATATTTACTCTCCCTTGAATTCCTGTTCGTGAGGTTCTATGTTCTGTTGACATTCCCCAACTAATTAGAGAGACATTTTATGGTACCAAAGAGACATTCCTTCCTTTTCAGTCCCAGACCTACGAATTCCCTCATTTCTCATCCTTATTTGATCAACAGGTAAAGAAATGACAAATTGGTCATTTACAATTCTCCAGATGAAACCTACATCTCTGGGTGTCTCTAATGAAGCTAGCCTAATGTGTCATGAATTTCTGATCCTATCCTTTGCAAACACTTGCAATGCAAAGCTTGTATGGAACAAAGTACATACAAAGCTATATTTTGTAGTCTACCTCCTCATATGGGAATCACACACACATGTGAAAAAGCACTTAACAGTAGTTATCTCTACTCTATTGAAAAAGGAACTTTCCAATTTTCAGTTATGTTAATACAAAACCTAATGTCCTGTGGAAGCTGATGTGGGTTGTGCATGCATGAATTATTATTGATTTTCTAGCAAAGACTTATCTCTGGACTACAAACAGTCTCAATATAAAAGTTAACGTGAAATACTCTCTAAACTGTGTTACACAAAAGGAAACTATTTCCATTCTTCTGTGGGTAAACTGATGGATATCGTTATGATACCTAGTTAATACTTTCTGGATGAGCATTAGATTTTTCTTGGCACAGCATCTTGTACTAGGTTTTTTGGTTTGTTTTTTTTTTTAAAAAAAAAAGTAAAAACTGTTGTTGCCAAGGCATTAAGCAATAAAATGTTGAATGTTATTCTTGCAAAAGTAGCTCGAATAAACTATCAATGCACAGGATAAAGTGGAAAATACATGAGTCAGGCTAAGGCATTATATCTGCTGGGGAGAGTGGGGAGCCACGCACCACACCCAGGCTCTGCCTGGAGCACCCAGAGCGCCCTCCTCCTGGAGATACTGTCCTGCTCCTACCTTCCAGCTTTGTGTTTTGGTGGTGACTCACAGTTTAAGCTTGTCAGAAAATAATTATTCCGCCTACCCAGAGAAAACATTGATCTTTACATGAAAACCTCTAAACTGTACACTTTTGCACATCATGTACACCAAACCAGAGATTAATAAATGATGCTACAGTACTTCACAGGCATTTCTACTCTGCCTTCATTGTGTTTTCATTCTCCCGTGTGGGGTACACTCAGTGGGTGGACTACATTTCCCCCAGCACACTGTAATTTCATTTCTTGGCAGTTTTCCATTGTGCATCATGGGAGTTCCCATCTGAAGCACATCAAGAGTTTTGTGTCCAAATGAGGGGTCCAGACCAAAGAAGATACAGGTACATGAAAGGAGAGGACAGCAATACACTGATCAAGGATCAGTGCATTCCAATTCCTGTGCCTGTTTTTTCTGTCTGCAACTCCAGACTGGGAAGTTACGTTCTCTTCCTTCACCGCTGCTCCATCAAGAAAGCTGCAGGCAGGGAAAAGGGCTTTTTCCTCGGCATATGAATGCTGAGAGAACACTTCATTTTCCACTGGTTTTACCCGGAATGGAAAAATCAGTTTCTAAACTAGCTGGCCAGGAAGATGCTGAGACACCAGCCGTGCTAGAGATAGCAGTGAGGAGCACATAGTTTCTGATTTTATGTTCAGAGCAAGTCTGCTGATATACTGAAATTACTATCTCTTTGCACTGCTGTAAATGAAATCAAAAAGCAGACCTGGAGTTAATACATGGGCTGTACTGATCCTGCATAACTGTCATTGTTTTGTTTTTTCCTCCCATATCACAAAGGCAGGTAACTGCACAGGATCCCCAAATACACTATCTTCTGTTCACTACAAGGAAACTGAATTCATCCTGATCACTCCAGTAAACACTAAACCCACTAAGACACATATTTAATCAAATAATTAGGAGAGGTGCAGGGGAAATGTGTGCTGAAAAGATAATGTTGCACTTTAAAGGATTCATTATTGGTTATTACATTTTACACAGAATGTCATTTTCTTTACTAGTTAAAGAAAAGGTGAAGGAAGAAAAACAAAGTCCTACAGACTAAATGCTTCAGCTCCATCTAAATTATAGACTGCTAAGAACATGCCTGAAATTGGAGGTGCCCTCTTTCAAAGAAGCACTGCCATTATGTTGCTAACATGGCACCATGTGATTTTTCTGTTTTCAAAGTTATTTGCTACATTCAAGCACTTGAGCAAAGAGGTACATGGGCATTCTGGCAGAGCATTTATATCCTCTAACCCCAAGTACCGGCATCCCCAGCCTGCTTGCAGAGCATGTCGAACTCGCAGGACCATGCAATGCAATTAGAGCCCAGGAGACAAAGGTGTATATCACCATCCTATGTGGGAAAGCGCTGGAGTATACGAGTGCTTGGCAAAGACCAAAGAAAGATGACAAGAGCAAAGTGCGAGCACATGAAGCACAGCAAAAAGGAGGGAGATATGGAAAATGAGGGTGTAAAATGCTGATCCTCACTCTCATGTCAACATCCAGCAGTAGTTTAGATTTAACGTGATGTATATTAAAGGACGACCCAACGCACAAAACTGCTTAAAATCTTCCCCTGTGCCTCACAAACCGCTTCATTCCTCAGCTGAGGAGTTTTTTTAAAGTCAGAAGACTGACAAATAGTTAAAAACCACCTATTGAGAAGTGTCTGCTGCTAGTTCTGCTGTTAGTATTGAGATTTCCTGTCAGCCTTTACAGAAATTCTTTGGGAGTCTGACAGGATTAAGGGGATTAATACATTAAAGCATTATTACAGCTTTCACAGGGGATTTTCAAAGACTTTACACTGTGATCTATTTGTCCTGTTACATAAAATGAGCATTAATAGGCCGATTGAAAAGAATCTCTGCAATCGATAACCTTAATTTTTGTAAACATATTCTGCTATCAGAATGAGGAGTTGAGGTCACCAGCCCTCCCACAGCGTGTTACTTAAATTAAGCTGCATAAATGTATTTTTGGTGTACACCAAAGGTTGGCCTGGGTGTTACAACCTACTCGTGACAGAGAGAGATTTGTTAACACTGAATCACCAACCCCAACTTCTCAACCCCTATGGCGTCCTGGCTGACTCACCACCTGGATTGCACAATGCCTGCTATTCAGAGACCCATGCTGCGACTGTCTTGCCAAATGGCTCCATTTGGAGAACAGAATTTTTACCTTAATTAAACATTCGTGGGTAGATGGGTGGCTGTCAGTTGCTGGGGTGCTGCTGCTCTCCTGCTGGAGAAGATCATCGTGCTGGGGACATCACGCTGCCAAGTCCCCTTCCCTGTCCCAGCCCTCCCCAACACCAGCCTGGTATGGCAGTCTCCTTGCATGACTAGCTCAAAGAGAAACAACCCTACTGCCTCCGTCCTCCAACCAGTCAACTCAGTCCTAATTTATTTCTGGACCATAAGCAGCACTTACCCTTGCTGATTTTCCAGGCTCCTCTCGCATGGGCAGGGTCTGTGCTCCCCCACAGCACTGCACTCTCACCCTCCTTTGCATTTCTCTAGAAACAATTTCACACCATCCCTTAACATAAACTTCGGTGTTTTGTTGAGAAAACTTCCCTTGAAAAATTTTCACAGGAAAAAGGGCATAACCTCTCCCCTCTATTCTCCTTCTCTGACTGCTTCATGTAAGTCTTTAAAATATTTAGGCATAGAGAGACAGATCTCATCAGTTGCAAATCAGCATAAATCAGTACAGGTGAGGATCAGGGCAGGCTTCTCCACAAAGATGTCTTCTAAAATCGAGGGGCACTCTTTAACTATGGGCTCTGCTGTAGAGAGGGGCTGGGTTCCAAAGCTTTTCTTTTGCCCTGTACTTTTGAGATAATATAGAAGGCACAGTCTTTGCTTATACATGTCCTGGGCTTTCAGAGAGTACTTTACTTAACTAGCCCCAACTAAGCTAGCATCTATGTAACTCACAGACCTTGAGGGATCCATGAACCTCTAAATTAGGAAAGGAAGCATTAGCCTTGGCTTTCTGATCAAGACCTAAAATATAGGAAGATTAAAGTTGAGAATTTTATTTTTCGAAGCCAGACTAGGTATCCCATTCTCAGTAAAATACAATAGCTATTTTGTGTCTAATTTCCCTAGGCTGTTCTGAAAATTCAGGTACTATGAAATCCCTCAAAGACTGAGCAGGGGTCACTCACCTCACACCCATTATCTTCTCCAAGTGGTTGCTTAGCCATTGAATCTAGTCTCTATTAAGAGCTATTAATGAGGTACTTGTATCCGTGAGATGTATATTATTGTATAAATGTGATTGTCAATTTTTGGTTGCTATGAAATGCAAGCTTGGCTATGTGAAAAAGGCTTCACACTGAGATTTCAGCATTGCCGTGCCAGGCAGAAAAGAGTGTTATCTTACAATAGGTTAACAACTTGTTAAGGAGTTACTAAAGCATTGAGGCAGTCAGTAGTCTGGTGGGTGGAGGGTTAAAACTAATTTGAAGTTATGTTGGGAATCAAAGATATCCATGTGGGGAGAGACTGCAGTTGGAACAGAATATCAGGGAGGATTAGAAAAAATGAAACAACAAACCAACAAAACTTGTATATCCAAATCGGCATCCTCTCCCTTGACAGCAATGTAAGAATATGGGCTTTGCCTAAGAGCAGGAGACACAGGCACATGATTAAGTATGTATTGCAGATGGCTTGCCAGCTAGATAATGGAGAATCGAAGAAGTGTCTTGGATCCGATCTAAGCATAGGTAAATAGAAATACAGTTTTCTTTTATATCTCTCCTCTTTTCTCCATGATACTGCAACTGTGCTACGCATACCTTCATTTTACAAAATGTTTTTTTCCAATTTGCATTTACTTTTATTTTTACTTCTTGTTTGGATATTTGTCCCATCTCTCAGAGTTCAGTCTCAGTTCAGGTCTCCAAAGCATCTGGATTGCAGATGTGGCAGGCTGCATCTGTGATAAGAGGTACGGGCTGCAGGGACAGGCCCTAGCTGGGACTGCTCCTTGGCTGGGTGAATTCTGTACCACCAAACCCCACTAGTTTACTCCTGGCCACAGGCTTCTCCTTTTAGTTTTGCGGCTCAGGAGAAACTGTTGGGTTTTTACCGGATTCAATAGGAATGGCAGTGTGCACATGTCAGGGAACATTTTCCAAGTCAAAGTTCAAGAGAGGCTTTCCAAAATTTCTCCACTTGCTTATCCTACCCTTCATCCAGTAAACCAAAGTGATTTGCAACACCTGACATAGGCAAATGATTAAAAAAGTAACTCTAGCAAGTGGTTGCTGCTATTCCTTTTAGTACTAAGATCTCCTGTCAAACCCTTCACAGAAATACTTGGGTAGTTTGACAGGATTAGGAGGATTAATATATTAATGCATTATTACAGCTTTTATAGGAGATTTTCAAAGACTTTAAGAGTGAGATCCATTTGTCCTGTTACATAAAACGTACGGTAATTGTCTTAATTGCTCCATTGTGACTAGGTATTGCTGCTCAAATAGTACTGCATGTCTAATTGTGCCAATTGTTACAGGAACTTCCAGCAGTACAAAACAAGGTGAGTCAAACACGGGACTGCTCTCCAAAGATTTATCTCACCACAACCCAAACTCTCTGTTGTCTCTCCAAACTGGACACGGGGAACAAAACTGATTCTGTAATCCTAAAAAATCCTGTCCGTACATACAAAGCAAATACTGTGCAAAGGTAGTCATGAGCACTGACTTGTTTTCTTTCATCCACGAAGTAGACATGAGTGCAAATTTCAAGGGATCAAGGCAGTAAGTGAAGTAAAAAACTCACTGCTGAAAGAGGGAGATGTCCTTTTTCCCCTGTGTTGTTTTCATGGAGGAACCAATCATTAAACATACCCCAAATCTCTTGCTTAAGCAGCATGTAAAAAAGACACCAAAGAAACATGACGTGTGCTGCGCTGCTCATGCACGGCCGTTGGCCTTCTGGCCATGCACATGCACAGGGACTTGTCAGTGATGAGAGTCTGTGGTGGGTTGGCCCTGGCTGGAGGCCAGGTGCCCACCAAAGCCACTCTATCACTCCCCTCCTCAGCTGGACAGGGGAGAGAAAATACAGTGAAAGGCTTGAAGGTCAAGATAAGGACAGGGAGAGATCACTCACCAGTTACCATCACGGGCAAAACAGACTCGACTTGGAAGAGAATGAATTTAATTTATTGCCAATCAAACCAGAGTAGGATAATGAGAATTAAACCCAAATCTTAAAACACCTTCCCCCCACCCCTCCCTTCTTCCCATGCACAGCTTCACTCCCGAATTCTCTACCTCCTCCCTCCCAGTAGCACAGGGGGACAGGGAATGGGGATTGGGGTCAGTTCATCACACGTTGTCTCTGCTGTTCCTTCCTCCTCAGGGGGAGGACTCCTCACACTCTTCCCCTGCTCTGGCATGGGGCCCCTCCCACAGGACACAATCCTTCATGAACTTCTCCAATGTGGGTCCTTCCCACAGGCTGCAGTTCTTCACGAACTGCTCCAGCAGGGGTCCCTTCCACGGGCTGCAGTCCTTCAGGGACAGCCTGCTCCAGTGTGGGTCCCCTGCAGGGTCACGAGTCCTGCCAGCAAACCTGCTCCAGCGCGGGCTCCTCTCTCCACGGGGCCACAGGTCCTGCCAGGAGCCTGCTCCAGTGTGGGCTTCCCACTGGGTCACAGCCTCCTTCGGGAACCCTCCTGCTCCGGTGTGGGGTCCTCCTTGGGCTGCAGGTGGAGATCTGCTCCCCCGTGGACCTCCCTGGGCTGCAGGGGGACAGCCTGCCTCACCATGGTCTTCCCCACGGGCTGCAGGGGAATCTCTGCTCTGGCGCCTGGAGCATCTCCTCCTCCTCCTTCTGCACTGACCTGGGGGTCTGCAGGGTTGTCTCTCCCACATGTTCTCACTCCTCTCTCTGGCTGCAGTTTCTGTTCTGCAGCAACTTTTTTTTCCCTTCTTAAATCTGTTATCCCAGAGGCACTACCACTGTCGCTGATGGGCTCGGCCTTGGCCAGCGGCGGGTCTGTCTTGGAGCCGGCTGGTATTGGCTCCATCAGACATAAGAGAAGCTTCTAGCAGCTTCTCCCAGAAGCCAGCCCTGGTTTCCCCCTGCTACCAAAATTTTGCCACGCAAACCCAATACAGAGTCCTTCACTGCAGACATGGTCATATATTAATCTTAATTCTTAATTAATTAATATTAATTCTTAACTTTACATTATTGATGAGATCCAGTTGTCCCATGAAGACACACTAGAAGACACAGGAATCTACGTCCTTTATGCCCTGCAAAGAAACATGTAAAAGTGAATTCAGAGATGCAGCTGGGTGGGTCTCACTTGGAGTGACATTTGAGAGACATTTACAAATAAATAGTAATTCAAGTAGTTCTCAGTAAGATACTTTTTTCACCAAAAAATGCTGATTTACCATGGAAATGTACAAACATCGTTTCAGCTCCTTCAGGAAAAGGACATGTAGAGTTACAGAGGATTAACTCTAGTGTGATGGCTAGGAAGGGCAGCCTAAGCTACTGGGGGAAATGACTGGTGCACAAGAAGACAAGAACAGCTGGATTCTCACCTATTCAGTCTAGCTTTTTGCCTCTCAGAAACTGCCATCATATGCTTCCAAGAAAAAAATGTGAGAATAATTAGAGTAGATAAATAAGCAAGAACGTACATTTCAGGATACTCTTCTCAGCTCTCAAGTAGCTTAAACAATGAAGCACAAGAGCTGGTATCCTTTCAAAAATTCTCCCTGTATTTCCTAATATATTGGGTTATTCAGTCACTGCCCCATACCCCAGGCAGATCCCTGGCCGCATGCAGAGGAGACTGGAAGCGTTGCCTTGGCTGCTCACTTTGGGGGCTACACGCCAGCCCACAGGCACCACAACATACTGGGTCTTGGGGGGGACTTAGGCTGTCTGAATTGGATCAAAATGTCCCCTCACAGTTGAAACCACACATTTGCCTCTTTTTTATAGCCTTTCTCATCTTAGAGAACAAAAATTTGATTATAACAGTGAAGTGATTATAAAGCGTTCTTTGAAAGGGTAGAGCACCTTGCTTTTCAGAGATTTCAAAGCAGTTCAAAAAACAGACAAACTTTATGACGTGGTCACAAATAATATACCTTGAGTTTTCTTATTCCAGTTATTCCTCAAGTTCTCTTGCATACTTCATTTCACCTGACTAAAGAATCAGCTGGATTTCCAAAATGTATTCCACTGAAATCCAAATGAAAATGCCCATGGGGATAGTAAGAGAATAGGAAAAACGTGAGGTCTGCTGTGTTGGAAGAAGAATTTATCAGCAAGGAAATAAAAGAGACATAGAGTTGGGAAGAAGTCCAATCTAATCTGTTGAGGTCCTTTGTCCGACTGCGACATCCTCTTCCATAAAGAGAGCCGGTTCTCGTTTCAAAAGCATACAAGATCACTGCACAGGCAATTGATGCTATCCCCTGTGAAAGCCTTTCTGCAGTTAGGGAACAAACAGCATCACACTGATTTCTTTCCCCCCAGATTTGCTGCAATGGAAATTGTATTTCTCAGCATGCCTTCTACATCTAAATTATTCTTCAAGTTGTTATCCATTCCACAGGGTACACTGAAGTCACTCACACAACATCTCCCCATTTGAACTCTCTTTGGATTGCTTTGGTCTTTGGAAAGCATGGGTAGTATCTGCTGCAAACACAAGCCTTTTTTTCTTACCATTTTCTTTAACTTTTTGTATACAGGCAGGTCAGGAGAGGGCAATATTCGTTTCCCGTGGTGTACACAGGAGCCATGCACACCAGTCCTCTCCACCATCTATTTAAATATCTGCATCGGCTTTAAGCCAACAGAAGCCAAATGAGGGAATGAGTTTGCCCCCCATGTGTGACTTTGTTAGCACTCAAATTTGTCAAGAAAGGAGGTGCATCTGCCCAAAAGTTGACTGGGGAGAGACTTGAGGCTAAGGTTTAAATATCTGTCACTAGATCATAGAAACAGGGAAGAAATATATGTATTGATGACTGTTTGCATTTCTTCTCATTGTGGGCTTTAAAAAATGCTAATTTGTGCGTTTCAAGCCTGTTAATAAGCTGTCAGATCTAGATGAAAAATTATATAAAGTGCAGTAATTGAAAAAAAGGAGAAGAAAAGCACAGAAATTAAAGAGAAATCTTTGTCCTAATTTGATTTGTGACTTCATTGTAACAGAATAAAGCGTGTGTAGATATTAACAATTCATTTACATAACCAACTCCAATCAAGCAATTCAGATGAATGTGCATTCACTTCTGGAAAGGTGGGAGGATTCACTTTAACCTATTAACACTCTTCCTTTCAGATACATTCTTGTCTACTTTCTTCCATTACCAGATAAAGTTGTTTATTGAAGAAAACAACTTACTGCATGGCAAGCATTTAATTTTCAAAGCTTCAGGGTTCAATCAAGGCATTTGTCTTGGTCTACGTACACCAAAAAAAGAAGACAGGCCTTGGAAACCAGAAGGAAAAAGGGACACAGTAAAGAAGCAGTATTGCCTGTGGTCCCCATTTGAGAGATGGGAAACTGAGGCACAGAATAAAGTGCCTTGCATGAGCTCTCATGGAAATTCTTTGGGAAAGAAAAGAATCCTCTGGTCTGAGACTACCTGAGTGGTCTCTACTGCCTCCTCCTATTTCTCTTGCATCCTTCATCCTTGTATCTAGGCACCAGTGACAAGATTTCTAATAAAGCCACCATTTAAAACACTTCGTACCATTTACCACACAAGGCACATACACATTTTTCTTGCCTGTCACATGCAAAGAAGCAGAGGCAGAGAAATTTAAGTGGCTTGTCTGAAGTCAAAGAAAAAAACCCTGAGGCACAATAAGCCATGAGGACTGGCTGATCCCCAAATCCTCTATTTATACTCAACATGCCCACAGAACTGTGCCATGCACATTGCTCGTCGCTTACGTTGTCCCTAGTCATAATTAAATACAACAGTTTCGTAATTCTCCACTGAGTAATAAAACAAAAGGCAGTCAGATTCCCAGATCCTCCATTTACTGGTATAGGTAAGGCTGTCTTTGCCTACATACATTACTCAAGTCTAATTAGAACTGTAAAGGATTTTCATGACTTTGTAGTTTTTCCTGCTCAGAAGTAAATCCATCCTTAATACCATGGAGAACATATTCTGAGAAAGCCAGAGAGAAAAGAGAATTAAAGAAAAGCCCAAGTGAAGATATGGGAGAGGATGCCAGGTACAATCACTGAAGCAAATAAAGTGAATTAGTTCGAGAGGCAGCTAACCATTCTGCTGAGAAAAGGAATAGGGGATGGAATGGCAATGCAGGGAGATCTGAATGGTGATATAAAGCTAACAGAGACACCATTAGGGAGTTCAGCAGCCACATGTTTTGTTCTCATTTACATGGGTATGAGATCTAGGTGACCAAATTGACATGAGGGTTATTTGTACACTATTCGTCTCTGCATAGCAAAGAGTAGAATTTGGCCTCCTTTCTGTCATGAAGTCTTCGATCTATCACAAAAGAGTGGATTTTTTTTCCTCTTCTGCCAGCTGTCAAGTGAATGATGGGTCGATTGAAGGCTTAAGCCACAGAAAATAAATTTTCCAAAGCCACTCACTTCCTATTCATTTATACACAGTAATAACACACTTGTTTTATAGCCTATCTGGGATCACTTTGTTGCTTAGGTGGTCTACTTTCCACCAAAATCACACAGTCCTTGTGTTTCCTAGTGACCAGACACCTCCATGGACCCACCAGTAGGACACTTGGTAGGGAAAACTTAGTTTAGATATAGTGCCCGTGACATCTTGTTACTGTGACATATAAAGAAGCAAGCAGTGATACCAGTGAGACTAACTTTGGATCCTGCAATTACCACTGTTCTTGATAAAGACTTATCAAAGAAGGGGTAAGGTCTTTCCATGAACAATTTAGTAGTTATGGCACATAATTTTGCCATTTGAAGTTCATTCTGCAGAGGACAGAGGTCTGTATTTGCATGCAGGTCTGCCATTCACCATCTTTGAAAATGCCCCGAGACACCTTTTGTGGTTGCAGCAGTGTAGTTTGGGGTAATTCTGGGAAACAGTGAAATCACATCAGGGTGAATCAAGCCAGTCATGGCCTGGTTCTGTGCTTTGAAAAAACCTCAGCCACCAGTAAAATCTTGAGATCACCTGTTGATTAAAAAGAGAAAGTCAGATGCTTCTACGAGTGCAGGTCTAGGTCTTGAAGGCACTAGCAACCATAAAATGCTCCTGGTTTGCATTTCAGCTTGATACACAGTTTACAATAAGGAAAAGTTTCCTAGCTGGGTGTGCTGGCCTAACTTTAACCTTTCAACTAAGTTTGAGGCTTTTGCAGATTTTTTTTAAGCTTCAGATAATTTAGAGCTTTTCAGTGAAGCAAGTGTGAACGTGGTATTGAACAGTGCATAGACAAGAGATGCGGCAATGTTTTGACAAGCTGCAAAGAGCACAGGATGCACCTGCAGGCATGTGGCACCAAGAAGGCATCACCCACTACCATCCAAGGGGAGACAACCCTGCATTGGGGAAGCTGCTTTAGCCACCAAGGTCAGTGCCGTCGGGCAGAGGAGATGTCTAAGGCACAATTTCCGTGTGACAGCTTCTTAGGAAATACACAGCTTAAGGTTGAACCAGATCCAGAAATGCAATAAATAAAACATTAAAAAAACATTACTCACATTGAGCCAGCTGAAATACCCTGCTTTCAAAACAGCAAATCAAACTGTTGCAGTTCTCTTTCACTTACAATAAAACTAATAAGGTTAACATTTTCAGAGGGAAATTTCTTATTTTGCAGAAGCTGTGTTTCTCTATTAAAAAAAAAGTAGTAAAAATCAAAAACTAAGCCTTTTAAAAAGAAAATTTTAGTAGTTGATAACAATTTAATTAACATGGATTAACTAGTATAGCTACACAACACCTTCTGCTAGAAGATATTCAGTCTTTGTGGAAACCAATGTCTTTTTGAAAAACTGGCTTTTGCAGGAGGTCTGGGCATTGCATGCCTGTCTCTGGATTCTTAAGCAATCTTAAGGACAACTGAATTTCATTATTATTGTCTGCTTTGGAGATGAAGAAGGAAGATTTTTTTTTCTCCCATGGCAAAGACAAGATTCAGGAAATTGGGAAAGAGGGGGCCAGAGAGCAGTGAAGATCTGCATTGATGGTTTCCCATGTTTGTGTGCTGGCTGCAGCTTCCCACACACTCAGCATCCTCAGCACCCAACCGAATGTGCTTTCCTGGGCTCAGCTACCTCCAAAAGCACCAACATGCCTCCACCACAAGCCTGAAATTTTCTGAGCAGTGTTGGAAAAGTGGCTTATTGAGAACCCACTTGTCCACTACCCCAGCAGCTTTCTTGGCACCCATTCCTCTGTATCTAGATGGAAAAAGCACAAAGGGATGCAAATAATGGGGTTGCGTTCATCTTTATTCTTCCTTCACCTCCACTCATAGACCACTGTTTATTTACTTATTCTCTTTATTGCATGTCCTTGCCCTGTGACTGAACTCCTGTAAATGAATTGCCCTTGCCTATGGAATTCCTGGGGGGGAAGGGGGAGAGAAAAGGCAAAGGGAAAGGGGAAAGGGGGTAAAAGGAAGAGAAGAGGGAAGGGAAGGGAAGGGAAGGGAAGGGAAGGGAAGGGAAGGGAAGGGAAGGCAAGGCAAGGCAAGGCAAAGGGAGAAAAGAGTCCACACTTTGAAAAGGGATGCCCAGGCCTTCAGCAGTAAAACAAAGCTATTAGTTGCAGAGGAGAAGTGCAAGCTTTAGACTGTTCTCTGGGAATGGCCTTCTGCGTCCTCCTCGCCTGACAGGACAGGCGCAGGGAAGAGGTGACCGCAGTGCACAGGTACTTGGCGGGGGGGGCTGCAGCCTTTTGGAAGAATTTCACAAACATCTTGCTTAAATCTATATAGATATTTATACCTGTACCCCAGTCCTGAAAGGCAGCCACAGCTCACAGAGAGATCATTTCGCCCGCCACTTGATGACAATCATGCCTGGGGTAAAACAGGCAGCTATACATACTGATGGACTGCAAAAGCAGCAGTGCATGGTGCCGGTGAGCACTTTGATTTCCCCAGACAACTACCAAAGACCCCTGCGTAGGCTATTGTCTCGGCAGAAATCTACTGGCTGAGCGCTCTCTGAAATGTATTTTCACACTCTCTTTAATATTGCTCAGCAAATGGCTTCATTACGCTTCTCCAGACGTCTTCTGACCGTATCTATCCCAGGAGGACCCAAGCTCTGGGAGAGCATTTTATGTTTGCCTAAAAATGCACCCTATTTATAACTCTGTCCACTGTAGCAGGCAAAGTGCTTTTTGCCAAACCCTTTGTCTGCCGACCCCAGCTCTCTGTTGCATACACCTAGGTACGTATTTTTTGTCCTCTCAGTTTTCTCATTCATTGAGCCACAGATAGTTTTTGAGCTGGGAATGATAAAAGACAGGCCAGTTAATAAAATAAAGGAAAACAAGAATAAAAATACGACCAGTTTGTATATCAGCCAAAATGCACCTCTGCCTTAGAGGTTGTGGACAAGCTTGGCTGTCTTGAAGATGCCCTTGTCTATCTTTCATAGTGGCAGGGAAGGAATAGTCCACCCACAAATTTAAGGCTCCCTCAAGCCCTCATATTTGTGTGGACTCTTCCAATTAGTTTTCCCCCCTTTGCTGAGCCAACTGAACTATTTTCTTAAGTTTGACAAAGGGGGTGCACCTTCCCCTTGCATTATATCAGACTGCATCCCAAGGAGACCTTGTGCAGAAGAGATGATGAGATATTGCATCCTTTGTCTGAGGATCAGGTTAAGGATGTGCCCCAAGAGACGGGTCTTGGGAGCTTCCTGCAGAACCAGACCTGAGGTGGATTGACATGAATGAAGGACAAAGAATGGGCAAAAAGTGATCTTTCAAATAGCCAAGATTTAGGTGTCAGAGGTGTCTCAGGTGGGACACTGTGGATCTGAGGCCAATTTGCTGGTGATTCCTAGTTCAGTCAAGGCTTCCACAAAACACAGCGTCAATCAAATAGGGAAATCTGTGGCCTTAACAGTTCTTGATGAGCAAATGTTATAAGAATATTTCTCAGATTCCCAGCCATTTCCCCAGGTTTTTTGTCCAGATGATACCAATGCTTACAAACAGCACTGGGAGGTGTTTCTTAATTCCTGAGTTTGCCACCATTCTTAGGATTTCCTAGCTTCAACACTATAGCCATTTTTCATTGTTAGATGTCATTTCTATCTCACTCAGCACAGCGGTGAAAGCAAAACTGTGGCTCCAGCAGGAGTACATGGAGTGACTGACTGTGCTTCTGTAGGTGGTGGTGTTCGAAATGGAAGAGAACAATAGGACAGGGGGAAAGCTCTTTCCCTCCAGTGCTCTGTGCTTTGGGACAGCAAACACAACTGCTGCTGTTCACATCTCCAGGCTATCTATCTCATTTATTTACCCCCCAGCCTCTGCTGAGCAGTGGTCTTGTCACCTTCAAGAAACACAATCAGAAAAGCACTCAGCACCAACAGTAACACCGCAGACAATTTATCAGCAGTTCCATGAAAACTGCTCATGATTGCAAAGACATCACTGTCCCCTAGTTAGCCAGTGTTCATGGTTAGTCATTACTGTAATGGGAATTTCAGAGCCACGTAGCTGGTCAGTAAATCTGGACTATGTCGAGTAAGTCCTCTGGTAATGTAAAGCAGCACCACTCCATTGCAAATCCTTGTTTACTCTGCTCATTGTTTGCTGCACGTGATTCATTGTGCTCCTAATCCATCAAGGAGAGGGGGATTGAAAGAGAGAGGGAGAAGGAGCTTGGGAGAGGGCAGGGACAGATGAAGGGCAGTGTTGTGAATTACAACATGAAGGTGATTTTTACCCTTTATTGTTCAGTGCGTTTGCCATCGACACAGATTATTATTTGGGTCTTAGTTTACTTCCAAATCCAACCACAAATGACTGGGTGTTGTAATATGGTACAAAGTGTTCATACCTGATAAATCCTGCTTGGCTCAAGTACCTGGCTCGGCTGAAAGCATGCCAGCATGCTGAGAGTAATTAGTCAAAGTCCCTTCTCTGACCAATCATTTATGCAGGACCAGAGGAAATGTTTGTGACACAGAAGTAATCTTAGTGATTTCTACTCCCATCAGCTGTAGACATGGGTGCACTGTGGGCTCTGGATTCTTCAGCATTTTCATAGCATTGCCCATCTGGACTGAAAGAGGGAAGACTGTTGTTCTCTGCATTGTACCACAGGCTCCTGTGTACTGGTCAACTGAAGACACAGAAATACCCAGATATGAATGCAAAATTACCTATATTCCCCGTACATCAAGTATACATCTGCATGATAAACAGATTTTTGACTTTTCAGTATGTATCACACAGTGAGTATCGTAGAACAACTCTACATTGCCCAGAAGGTACAGGTTCACAGTAGAAGATCACCATTAATATGATCACCATATGTTTTTGGCTTCCCAAAAGACCTGTGTCTTAAATTCCCCTGCATACTTCAAAGAGTCAGAATAATCCGTGCTTATAGGTGTAGTACTTATGTGCACTGAAAAATCGTCAGCATCCCAGAGGCAGATTCATACCTCAGTGCTGTAACACCTGAAAATAACAAGTGCCTGAAAAAAATAGAGACTTAAGTGATAAAGCTCTGTCCCCTTCATTGTGCCAGCTCCTTCCACACCCTGCTAGGGAGGGCTGAACACTCTTTTTGTAGGCTTGGGATAGGATCAATCTTTTTGGCTAACTCCTATACAGGCTGTCTCCACAGTTGTCCTGTTTCCTATTTTGCAAGACTAAGGTACAGTTTCCATAAAGAAACAAGTTGTGTTTGTATACAAATACGCACCACACAGCACATGTGAATGTTGGCATTCAGGTCTTTATGCCTCCCTGCCGATAAATATGCAGCACAGAAACACTGTTAGAGCTACAGGCATTCAGCACAATAGATCTCCATCCCAGCCCTGCAAAAGGCAAAGGTTTGAACAATTTATAGTCATCCCATTAGGGCTGCCTGTAGCTAGGCATATATGTGGCTACAGATATGTGTACGGTCTTCACAATCATGCTAGCTTGAGGTGCAGAGTTTTACATTACATGCATATATGCATGGCCCATAATGAATGCATACCTTTCAGCCTGATATTCATATGTACAATGGTAGTCTGGGCAAAACATGAATGTACCTGCCTGTTCATGCTGCACACTCTGACATATAAACCTAAGATAAACACACACAAAGTCCATTCCTAAATAAACACAAGAATATGGAACATTTTCCTATCTATTTGCAGCAGACACAAGCTTATGTGTGTAATGAAGTCCATGACACGTAGGATCCTAATTGCTTTTGTGAAGCCAGGTGCCTGCAGACTCAACATCTACATAAAATATCCAGATCACACTAGCTTTTTCTGTCCATAACTCTCTGGATCCCCTTTGTGGAAAGCAGGGCTGCATTAAGAGCTCTCAGAGAATAGAGCTGATATTGCCAGCCAAATTGAAGACATGGCCTTGCAAGATGTTTAAAATCTAGCAAATCTGTAGCTAACGTACAAATCTCCAGAGCACTGGTAGAAAAAAATTCAAATTCATTTCCAGACCTAGAATTTTGGAATGGGTAGCCAGCTAGTTATTTCAAGAATAATCAGCTGCAAATGATCAGTTTAAGGCATTTTTTCACTCTCTGAGTCACAAAGAAGCTAAATACTTCCACATGCCACATCTGAGGGGCTTGGATTGAGGTTTAGGCTGCAGAAGGGGTCTTTCAAATTGAACAGACAGGCATTTGGGTAGAAAAGCTGCTTCAGCTATCGTTTTTATTAAGCTTAAAGGAAAGGTGGGGCAAGGAAAAAAGGAAGCCTCTGTGATCACAAAATCAGCTTGTAAGACAGAAAAGGAGAAACAGCAGGTTAGATGATTTCTGGGGCCAAAATGGAGAAAATCTGGATGTCCAGTAGTTGGTCTCCTCTGCCTCATGCAGAGGAAGAGCAGGGAGTGTGTGGACACCTCAATTTTCACTATGCAATTATTGTTTCTGGTTGTATGCACTGCATAGGCAGCAGGAACCTTCCCCCAGCTCTTATTCAGCCCAAATCTCATTTTATCAATACCATTATCTTGCAGCAGTGAACCCCTTGTTTTCTCCTAAAACCCCTGGTATTACTTCTTTGGTGCTTTCACAAATGCTTTTTGCAATGAAAGCACCACTCTCTACAATATTAATGTAGTAGGGGTTTATTCAAACAAACAGCATGGAGAAAACCTATCCCTCTCTTACTTCATTTTGTAGCTGCACTTTGCTTTGTCCTTGCCCACTGTGGGCACACCCATGGGCTGAATTTTTCTTTTCATTTTATTTTTTTTAAATTTTCATTTGTTTGACTAGTGTCAGATTGACCAAACAGCAATTGAGTTCCCAGCATGGCTTATAATACTCAGCAGTGGTTTATACTTTCAGTTAAGGATCAGACGCAAAAACTGGGGGACTGAAAAGGTGGGGAAGGATTTAATGGATATTAACAACACTTTTAGCTAGCAGTGGGTCCTGGTGGCAAAATGATCTAGATGCCAAAAATACAGAAAACCAAAGGGTGTTCTGAGCTGCCGGTGCGGTTTGCTGTACGGTTAGCCTTAACCTGTGCCAAAGCAAAAGACATCAGAGTTTCAAGGCATTAGTGGATTCCCACAGGGATCAGGAAGTAATTTCTTTCCATGCATTGCACAATTAGTCTAGTGAAAAATGGCTTGGGGGTAGAGGTCATTTTCCTCTGAATCATCACAGACTGGCCACTGCCAAAGGCAGGAAACAATGCAAAATGCATGGGTGATCTCAGGAGATGTGGCAAATCCTGTGCTCCCACTTAACGCAGAAGCCTAAGCTCTCCTGGTAGCTCCCCCAAGGAAAGTGGAGTTCGGCACAATTTCCACATGTATTCGTATTCAATAATTGATGAGCTCAGTGAGTTCCTAGCAAAGTAGCTGCTTCCAGCCATTTCCTTTATTTAAATGTAATTGTTTGTTTAAAACCGTAAAATGAAAGCCCAGAGGGAGCCAGAGAGTTTGACCTACTGTGCCCACTGTAAGAGATCCACAGCCGCAACAAGGGTTTCACTGCTCTGCAATGCTGACGCTTTCCAAAAGTTGCTGTTAAGCCCAGAACTAAAGCTCGCTCCCTTTTGCTAAAGGAGTCTCCATGGCCTCTTGGCAAATCATGGCATATAACACCCATGTAAGTGTTCTTGTTCTATTTAATAAGGTCCACGCATTATACATATTCACCTGCCCAGCCGTCATGCAGCAAGCCTAGCTTGCCATGGTCCCAGAGAAACAAGTCAGAGAAGTGAAGAGATCAGATACATCATTAAGTCATCCAGATGACCTGTTGGAGCCTCTTTGTCTCATCCTAAAAGTGGTATCCAATCGTGATCCATTGTCAGGTGACAAAGGCCAGAAAGACACTAGATACCTTCCCTGTGTGACCCTTGCAGTCTAATGAGCACCCAGAAGCCTTGGTGGTGACATTCCCCAAGCTTCCAGCATCTGCAAAGTTAAGGTGAGACTTGTACAGAAAATGTTTCTTCACAAGCTTTCCAGTGCTTCCTGCTAGCACTTCTGTATGGGCTGGGAATATCATGAAAATACCTTTAGTCAGAGATATTTCAGTACCCTGCTTTTTATCTGGATCTAAGACAGACAACGTCAGATGAAAGCGGTGCATAAAAGGAAAGAAGGACTTTCCTCTCCCCTTCTCAGGAGCCCGATTTGGATTCGGTGTGGGTTAGATATGCAGGTCTGCAGCAGTCTTATCCACCAAAACATCGTGTGCTCAGTGTATCAACTAGCCATGTCAGAGCTGTCTGTCGGTCAGCCATTGCCGGGCTCTTCGGACCCTTGGGCATCCCAGGAAGGTGCACCCACTTACCCCCATACTTGCCATCCCCAGCTGCGGCTCTCGCAGGGACATCCCAGTAGCCGTTGGCAGCCCAATACTCTCCCATGCCCTCCCCTTCCTGGGGCAGCTCCCCCACAAACCACCTCCTGATCCGTGAAGCCAGGTTGAGTGTTTGCCATGCAAACCCCGTCCTGCGGAGACGTGGTCTGGATGCCCGCAGCCATGTTTCTGGGCTCATTGCCTTTAGGCAAAGAGTGATTCAGGAGACAGCAGCTTCCCTCAGGAAAATTTAGGCTATCTGACCAGTCCAGGAGGGTGAAACCTGCTGTTTGCTTTTGGCCCTGATCCTGCAAAGACTGAGAGTTGTGTTAACTTCATGCACTGCAAATAGTGCGACCGCAGCTGTTACAAAGGCATATAGTTCATCTCGCTCCTCACCCTGGCTCTGCAAAGCAGCTTGACCCTCTTCGCACTAATGCATCCTGGACTGAACCTCCATGTCTATTTCTGAGAATGTTTGTAACTGAGATAAAGCCTGGCTGGGAAGGCAGAAGCACATCTGGCTGCAGGATGCTTGTAGCACCTGAGGCAAACCCCCATGTATTGTGTGCGTGTGGTTAAACCTGCGCTGTGTGTGCTTGATAGCTGGGTATCAGCTAGGTATATGGCTATGTAATTATACCGCAATTAAATTTAATAGCTTTGCTAACAGCTCAACTGCAGGAGAGTTTGTCTAAGAATTTTTGTACTGGGATTATTAACCTTTTGATGGCTTCACACATCTATTTACACTTATATACCGTCCCCTAAAATTATATTTACATTCCATCCAGAGGTTTGTAAAAACATTTTTCTTGTGATTGTTCTTTTATAAGCCAGCATTGCTTAGTGCAAAACTAATCAAGCAGGGTATGTTGCACAAGTGAGGAGGGTCCTGTATGCTAATGTCCATGACAGGAAGGTTTTGGTCCCATGAGCTGGGCAGTCCTTTGGAAGCAGTGGGCTTAGCCCTCCCAAAACACAGCAGGGAAGGTCTGGGGTTCCGTCAGGAAGAGACATAAGGTGGCACTGAGATTTTGCAGAGGGAGGCAGTAAAAGGCTGCTGAGGTGTAGCATAAAAGCCTAAATTTCAATTTGAGATCAGTACTTTCCCATTACCTGGTCTGCGTTCTCTCACCTAATGGACTGTGGCGAGACAATTGAGGACTTCCATCTTAAGGTCCAAGTTTGAAGCAAACCTGTGTGCTGGAAAGAGTCACCAGCTGGTCTATGGCAGCAGCAGGAGCAAGAGCAGTAACCCAGGTTTCCATCAAACAAGATGCTCTTCTCTCCAGATAATTCATTGCTTTAGTAGGTTCTCCAGGGACACAGTGGAATATATCTTATCTTCAAGGTTCAGACTTCCGTGCCAGTTTAGCATACAGTGAATTTCCATCCTTTTCATTGTTCAGTATACAGGACTCTATCGATCTCTTTATTTTAACCTTTTGTACTGTGTAAGGTCTATGTTTAGGCATCCTCATTTCTCTCTATTTATTAAGAGGAATGATTTCTGGTTTGCAGATTGGAAACTGCTTAAGCTTTCACTGTGATTTGTAAAGTCCTATCTCTCCTACAACCCCAGGTTTTGTTTTTCTTTTTAAACTTGTTTTCAGCTTCGTAATGATTTTTAATCAGGCAACAATTAATTATGCAAATAAGAAGAATGGACACTGAGGGATTGCTACATCTACTGTATTACAGTTATTTGGATTTCAATAATTCTGTCCTCTTTTTTTCTTATACCATTTGAAGGCCTGTTACCACAAATGTTTAGCAACAGGTTTAACAGCCAATGCAGAGGAGCCCAGTCACTGGACATGGTACAGTCCAGTGGACAGAGCTTTGTGCTAGAAGACATGATACATTAGCTTTTTACGCAAGTGGTGTTCATGGGCAATGAAAGATATTAAACTTTACACTGCCACTGCATCATACTAAAAAAGAAGACAAGGGTCAGGCCTTTGACTACAAGAAGCCTTCAAGCTACTAAGACCCACTGCAACAAACTTTATTAAAAAAAGATATAAGCTTTGGTAAATATACTGAAAAAGAAGGGAAAAGAAATTATCTTTTCACCTTAACCCAGATACTAGTTTTCACTTTCATGCATCATTAGTGTGCCAATTTTTAGAGAATATTGGAGTATTAGGAATGAATCTTTTAAGGGTAAAAGGGGAAGTCATTTGATGCCATGATCTCTTTGAAGACTCCAGCTATCTACTTATAGAAGACATTGCAACTTCCAAGCCTTTCCTTAACGTATGACCGCCCCAGAGTATGGCAGGCGTCACCTCTGGTCTTTTCATTAATGCTAACTGTGGTAGAGAGCACCTGCTTCACTGGAGGTTTTATAACCAGTGTGATGATCTATCCTTTAACTGCAAGACAGTTTCCCAGTGGGCATGGGTGAACTGGAAGGTATCTTCGGTCTTCGTATCTGAGGCAAACCAAAGAAATATCATGTTATTGCTCTTTGAGTGCTCTCTTCTAATTGAAGTGGAGTTTTTGGAGGCTTTTCTCCCCACTGCCATCTATACAGTGCAGTTTTCCATGAAATGTATAATGATGTGTCAATAAATCACTAGGCAAAATAAATATGCAGATCTTTTAGTCATGAATGTTGCGAGAAATAAACTTTTTGTAATTGATAATTAATGTCTTCAGGATCAATATCTGGCAGAAGAACCTATAGAGTAAGTCTGAATCATCTGTGACTACTCAGGAATGACTGATGCTTTAAAAACAAGCCTGAGTACCAGCCAAGTGTATAAATTACAGCTTTAATATAAGATAGGTACCCAATGGTTTGAAACAGGATCTGCTAGTGGCAGACACTGGCCATTTGGCCTTTCATGAGCACTAACACATTCTTTCATCATGTCGAGACAGACATAAAAGGAAGAGTATTGCTCCAGCTTGGGACTGTATCACAAACAATTCAGAGATAGGCTGTTTTGCTTTCTCCTGCCATTAGTAGTCCTGGGACTTGCTGTAACTAAAATAATGAAGATACAAAATCCATTGAAAGAGGGTGCAGGAGTGGGCCTTTGGGATGTATTTCTACATGTGTGCAATTAATTCCAATAGCCCAAGCAGTGACTGCTGCAGCCCGCAGAGAGAGCAGGCTGCAGTAGCTCTTGTTATATTGTGAATCCAGGGGGGAACAGAGCAAGTAAAATAATCAAATTCTCCATTCAAGCTTTGAAATTTGGGGATGAAGCTAGACCTCACGGCTGAGATTATCCTGTCCAGTATTTTTGATAGATCTTTATTCTCTGTGTGTGTGGATATAGATGTTAGATGCACTGTATGTCCACTATATGTCGTCTCTACATTGATACATGCACAGTAACTAAAAGGACAAATGTAAATACACAAACAAATTCAGGCAGCTCAGATTATGTGCTGAGAGACCCAGTTATCATAAAAAGACCAATAAGAAAGAGTAGAAGCATGTTTGACTGCTGGAATGACTCTTGTTTCCTTTTCATTATTCTTAATAAAAGGAGATGGTGCCGAAAAATTGTGTTTCCTTGGTTATTTTTCCCAGGAGATACTTTATAAAACACAGAATATATAACAGACTGTGTTGCAAGCAAATACCTTATTAAGTGAATATAGTTAGAAAGAAAGAGTAACACAAATGAACGGTAATATTTTTCCCCTTTTACACTTACTAAAAAGTGCAATAGTTCTTGATACGGATTTAATAGCAGCTGCCCTAAGAGTCGTGAGAAAAAGAATCTCGCAGCCATGGTGTATTCAAGAACTTTTTAAATACTAGTACTGGATCATTAGCAACCAAAAAGATATCATAAGACTCTTTAAGTAGACAGCAGTAAGATTTCAGCTGTGAGATCTGGTAGTGAATAGAAGGCATTTTTTCTGGAGTCCAAAAATGCAGGTCTCTAGGAAATCACATAGGCCATGCTTAATGGCAGAATCTAAGTACGAGCCATTGATTTCCAGTATTTAAGGACCTAGTTCAGCAAGGTGCTTAGATGTGTACTTGTACCACTCTATCAGGGCTGACTGCCAAGCACAGACCCTTGACCAAGCCATCCCCCCTCTACCCCAGGCCCTGAGCGCAAGAGTTCTGCCTTCCCTGCTGTTGCCTTGAATGGAGGGTGGGATTCAAGAGAAATCTGACACAAAAGACCAACTGTTGCCTTGGGATCATGGGCTGGGTTCCAGCAGCAACCCTGTGGGAAGTGTTATGTGAAACACTATATTTGGGATGGTTTTCCACTGTGCAAACTAGCTCCTTATTTTGTATAGATTCACAAACTTTCCAGTGCAGCCAGCCCATAACTTGACTCATGACTCATAATGTAGGTAGTGTCATCCTGAGACATGACCCAAAGCGTTGAGCAGAGCCAAGGCCATATGTGTTAGACATGATGTGCTGCTAGTCAGCATGAGGGCTTCCACAGCTCTTCAAACGACCCCACTTTTAGTCATCTAAGTTGGAAACATCAGTGCCTCAAGATTTCCACTGTAGTCAACAAAGAGAAGGTGACATGTCCAGAGGGCAACTGAGATGTAGGTGAGCTGCCTCCTCAGGGTGTCTGGCTCTTTTATTGACTGAACAAGAAAACACACTGAATTAGTCCCTCAATCTAGGCACATCAAGTGCCCCAAGTTAGCTGAGATGAATGTTAAGCTTTGGGTAGTAAAGAAAATCCAAACCAAAGTGCTAACTGGGGATGTGCTTGTCCAGTGTTTCTCTGGAAGGGAATTTTCAGCTCATGGGCCTGTGTCCATGGGTACAGCTGCTGACTGAATGCAACTGGGTTCATGAAAGAAAAACATCAGTTGACACAAGCTTATCGGCAGCAGCAACACACTTGCCTGATGCTCTTGTGATCCAAAGAAAAGGTTTCTGTGTCAGAAGGCAAAAGGGGCGTTCTTTAGTGAAAAGCCCACCAAAGCGGGACACTTACTGGTTACACAGCCTCATTCTTCCAGGACAAGCTCTGCCAGCCAGGGAATAAACCTGAACAGCAGAGATAAAGTTGTATTGTTTCCACTGATGTTAGATGACTTTTTCTTTTTCAGTAGAAGCCATCTTATTCAGTTACATTATTTTTTATTATTTTTTTTCCTCAAGGATTTGAGTCTCCTTCAAAAGGAATCCTCCCCCTCCTTGCTGCTATCATTCTAGCATCACTCAGTAATGCCTGTAAAAAAAAACAACAAAACCTGTGGAGGAAAAGAATTTTTTTTTTTTTAAGAAAAAGAAAAAAAAAAGAAACAGCCAAAACCAACCAGAACTTTTATTTCTTGTTGAGTAACCATATTCTATGAGGCATGGCGAGCAGACATTAAATTCTCACTCGACTCAAAGGCAAACCATTATTCTGTAATTTTGTATGTAAATAAGATGTATTAGGAAATCGCTCAAGCAATTAATTAAACAGCTGTTACAGAATAAGTGATAAAGGAAACAGGGGGATGAATATGCGGAATTTTCCTTGCACAGGCATCAGTATGCATTTATTTATTTATTTATTGCTTGTGTAGATGTGCATTACAATTCCTGCATACTTTGGTATCAGCTCTGAGCGTCGTCAGGGGGACGTTATCCCGTGCTGTCAGATCCTGACTTCATTGCTACAGCAAGAGGAATGGGGAATGAAGATGATTTGGAAGGGGACAGGGGTCTGTGGTTGTTGCCATATGAGGCTGTTGGTGGCATGACCGCCAGCCTGAATGCATGGCCTACACTTTAGCTGAAGGAGGGACTTTATTAGCTTTCAGAAGCAATCTTTTATCTTTGAGGGGTGCAGTGACCTGGGAATGATGCGCTGACCCTAAGCCAAATGGTTAACATCAGCCTTGCTGTCTTCACATGAACACTTATTTGGAGACAAGCCTACAATTTTTTAATCCAGGCCATGTATTTCCCACAGAAGCCATGCAGTAGAGCAAGCAGTCTTGAGAGAGCAAAAGTCTCCAGGCCAAATACCAAAGGATGTCCAGGCCTCGGCCACAGCTGAGATCAAGCCAAAGCAATGAAAGGCACACAGCAAAGGACAGTCTGGGGCTGATGAGCAAATGAGACAGGACAGATGAAAGGTCTAAGGAAAAATGGCACCACAGAGGTGAGATTTGACTAAAAACATACTCGAGGCCATAAGCTGACTAAAGACCTCAAGTCTGCCATTCCCAGATCCTTCCAGGTGGACTGTCCTTTCATTCACCTCCTTGGAAGCATTAGCTGTGCCCCATCAATGGAGCAGGATCGGGCCCTCAGCAGGTCTTCCCTAGAGCTGGTGCACTCAATACATTTCTGAGGTGTAACAAGAAGAAACTGTAAAAGTTGGCCAGCAGGAAGGGAATTGCAGAGAAATGAAGCTTAATCCACATTTTCGCTCTGCTTGTTCTGCTAGTCTCCCTGTCCCTCTCTCCTTGCATAGCATTTAGTCTCACTCATCATCTTGGAAAGATATCTCTCACCCTGAAAGGTCTGTGGCTTACAGGTATATTGAGAATATCTACTTTCTGACAAAGCCAAAGCAACTGAGGGTGCAAGTTATGGTCTTCTGCTTCTCTCTCATACTCCTGCTGTTCCTCACTGATGGGACTGGTCTCAGACTCATCTCGTGCACATGTTCAGCCCCTTAGGTAGAAGGCCACTGTTTCATTTTCAACAGTCTTTTCATTTCAGGAGCAGGCTTGGCAGCTGTCTTCACAGCTGTTTCCATTTGCAGCGAGAACAGCCTGTACCACTGCCTCACTGCAGGTCTGTAATGGATGTGGTCCAGCTCTAGACGAGGTCCAAATTGAACAGAAGCCTTCCAGCTTGCGAGCTGCACTTGTGAGGAAGGGAGACACAAATACCTTGAAGGCCTTGAAAGATAAAGAAAGGCTTGCAATGAGCAGCATTAAGGGATTCACTCTCTGGGATATATTCATGCCTCTGCAGAGGTCGGCCCAAGGCAACATATCGGAGCCTCTCTCAGCCTTTGACTGTTTCCATCCTTCCAGCTCAGGAGAATGAATGCACGGGGTGAGTGGATGCAAACTGAACCTTGTGTAGAGATGGCAGTGCTGTGGGAAACAGGGCCTTCAGAGTATCCACAGCAATTTGCTTAGCTCGGAGACCATATTGTGTCATGTTCCCAGCCTTATTAAAAAGAGCTCACTGCCTCTCCAGTGGAAAGGATAAGAGCCTTGAAGAGATGAAGGATTGGTCTGGTTAGTCAAGGAAGTAATTTTAATTTGCAGCATTCAGCTTCCAACTGTTCAACAATAGCAAGAGGTTAACAATGTGGAACTGGGTCTCGCTCAGAAGAGACATTCCGCTCAGTCACTGTGCACATGCCACTGTCGGTCCTCAGGCAGCTCTTTTCTCCTGCTCCCCTCTCCCCAGCTGAAGGGAGCTTGTGCCGGGACTCCTGACCCTCGGCAATGCCATGGACTCCTGCCTGTTTGCAGTTTTTAAGGCAGTGTTAAAATGAACTGGATTTGAACCTGAAGTCAGTAGCAGACTTTTGTCACTCTGCTCTGGCCTTGTTGCCAAAATGTTCCCGTTCTGTTGGAAGACCCAGAATTCTTTCTCCAGTCCCATGAGATTGCTCTTGACTGCAACTCATTATCTTATCTTAGGTGAGTTTTAAGATCTTACTTTTCAGACTCTGCCACTAAAAGAAGGACCCTGAATATTAAATCAACTAGCAGAATTGATCCTCCTACCACACCTTTGACATTTCTGAATAACAGGTGATCCCAACGCTCTTTCTCACCACCAACTTATACTATCTTCACTTTTCCTGCTAGAGATGTTGAGCTGTTCTAATGTCACCTTTCCAGGGACTTTAGAAAGCATGAATCGAGCCTCAGGGTAGTAAACATTTTCCTGACAAGCTAAGCCTCCTGCCTACATCACCTAGCAAAGCAGCTGCAGACCAGGTAGACCACCACTGTGATCATGAGGAATCACTCCTGCAGTTGCGTGAGACTTGACTGTCAGTTTGAGGTTAGTGTCTGCCTTAGTCTGTCTGGTAACCTTAGTTTCTTGCGAGATGAACTGCAGTAAGCAAAGGTAGTGAAGAACATGATTTCACTTGGTCTAACGGAGTCTGGGTTGACTCCATCTCACTGAAATGCCTAAATTGGGGACCCAGCTGTCCTCGGCTCCCTGTATAGCCACAGAAAGGGAAAAGTGCTTTGAAAGGTGGTTCAGAGAGAAGTACCTTCTCTAGGGCTGTCTCCAGAGCCAACAGAGAAAGACCAGGCTCCACCAGTAGTCCTAACTCAGGACCTGGAGTGAAATGCCTCAGTGGTCCCAAGGGAGTCGAATTAGTGCCAGAAAGTGGCATAGCAGCACGGTGTTCTGCTGCCCCACTGTGCTGTGAAAGCAGGCATCCACAGTGCTCCAGCTTCAGCCCATTACCTCCTGGCTGGCCATCTCACCGAATCTTATAGGAAAACTTCAAATGAATACTGGAGGATTTTTTAGTGGACAGACATTGGGTTAGGGGAAAAGCATGACTTACAACTTGAACAAAGGGTTCAGAAGTAAAGAATCAGGATCACAAAAGTGCTGGTCTCTGGTGACTCCTTCATTAAAAGGACAGCCCACATCTCCTGAGAAACAGACATTCTGTGATTTTGCAAAGTGACAGCTTTTCTGATTTTTGTATCTTAGCCACAAACAGGCAGTCTGGAGCACAGAAATGCAGGGAGGAATAGGCTCCTTTGGGTAGCAAAAGACAAGGATGCATCAGTCCCAGAGCAGCTCACAAGGTACCATTGCCACATCATGATGGTGTACAGGCTGTGTCCTTTAGATCTGTCGTGGTTTAACCTCAGCCAGCAACTAGGAACCACGCAGCCACTCGCTCACTTCTCCTCTACCCAGGGGTATGGGGAAGAGAATCGGGGGAAAAAAAGTAAAACTCGTGGATTGAGATAGGAACAGTTTAATAGAACAGAAAGGAAGAAAATAATAATGATGATAATATAATTATAGTTATAATTATAATCATAATAAAATAATTGGAATATACAAAACAAGTGATGCACAATGCAATTGCTCACCACTTGCCAACTGATGCCCAGTTAGCTCCCAAGTGGCAATCCACCCCCGCTGGCCTCCTCCCCCCAGTTTATATACTGGGCATGACATCACATGGTATGGAATACCCCTTTGGCCAGTTTGGGTCAGCTGTCCTGGCTGTGTCCCCTCCCAACTTCTTGTGCCCCTCCAGTCTTCTTGCTGGCTGGGCATGAGAAGCTGAAAAATCCTTGACTTTAGACTAAACACTACTTAGCAACAACTGAAAACATCTGTGTGTTACCAACATTATTCTCATACTAAATCCAAAACATAACACTATACCAGCTACTAGAAAGAAAATTAACTCTATCCCAGCTGAAACCAGGACAAGATCATTGCCGTGTCCACCACATATAATTCAACCACTTACCACCAACAGTCTGTTCTCCTTGACTAGGAAAAGCTTGATACCCAGCTAACTAAAAACAGAAAAGCCAAGAGCAGCCAGGGGGGAAGGGGCTGACTTTGCTCCTTGCTTGGAAATGAAGCATTTTCCCCATTTGCTCACATCCACAGGTAGGAGAAAAGGGATGCAGCATGGTCCGTGACTCCAAAATGACTCAGTAGGTCATTCTCATGTCAGACCACCTGGCCTCTAATTAGCAGTCCCAGAAAAGGGAAGGACACGGATATTTTCTTTTTCTGTCCACACTGGACAATTATTCCAACAGCTGTCCTAAAAGTGGCAGATTTAATAACTGCAAATGAAGGACATTTACCTCTGAAATAACTGTTTTGATAAAAAATGGTAAAATCAATGAATTCATTACTCCACACTGACAGTAATACTTGAGGGGAGGAAGGGAACAAGCTTGTGCTGTTATAAATTATTGCAGTCTGGTGGCATTTTGGTGTTCAAGGAGGTGTTTGTGTGTAATGGAAACATTTGTGGCCTTTATCTGGAATTGCAGTGGTCTAATATGCAGAGCACACCTTCTGCAAACATCACTACAAAAGGCTTCTGAACCACCTGTAATTTCTGATCTACCCTCATCGGCAGAGCTTGTGGGAAATTATATCTAAGAACACATTCACTCAACACTTCTTGTCTGCTGAGACAATGAGGGAGGAATGGATAGAGATCTCATATCAAGACCTCTGGTCTTACCAGCTCTAAAGCCTGAATACACAAACCTCCAGCATGCACAAATGTTAACTCAGCACAAACCAACTTTTAATAAAGTGGCTGGTTTAACTGGTTCTGGTAGGGTTAGCCACAGCAGCAAGTGTGTAAGTAGATATTCCTGCAGAATGTAACTTTCAGGATCCTTTTCAGCATTTCATTTCATAATACATCCAGTTTCAAAAATTTTCTCTGTGCTGTTGAAAAATTGCAACTGAAGAAACATAGAAAATTTTAGTTTCGTTTGCAAAATCTTTTTAATTATTATTAGAAAATTCCTGCAAAATACTTTCACTTCCAGTTTTACAGCTGCTGTCTGTATGTTTTTCTT
The DNA here is from genome assembly GCF_000737465.1 of Haliaeetus leucocephalus. NCBI lineage: Eukaryota > Metazoa > Chordata > Aves > Accipitriformes > Accipitridae > Haliaeetus > Haliaeetus leucocephalus. The sequence continues at coordinate 6,824,690 of NW_010972742.1, read as the reverse complement.
TGCTTTATCCCCTCTTCTCTTTTTTTCCTTCCTGAATTTGCCACTCAGAACAGAAGAAAAGAAGGAGAAATAATTGTATTGTCAAGGTTTCATTTACTTTTTTGCATGTTAGTGAGGAAAGTAGGAATAAAAGTATTTGTAACAACGATTCAATTTTAATAAAGATATTTTTTTTTGACAGAACAGAAAAATCAACCAGCTTTGTTGCTCATTTGTGATTTCTTGGACCACCGAAGTTTAGACAGATCTTGAAGTCTTTCATCTCCCATAGAAGTGAAAAGGTTTGCCCCAATTTAATTTACCATTATGTGAGGTCGGAAATATGTGCTGAAAGTGCCATATATTGTGGTCTACCATCTTGAGGCCTTCCAGCTGTCAGGCTGTATAGAAATAACTCAAAACATTCAGCACAATAGGTTCACTGGGTGTTCAGTGTAAACAAACACTGATGGGATTTATGGATGTACCTTCCAACTCTCTTCCAAAAAGCAGAGGCGGATTTTGTGACATGAACCTGAAAACCCCTTGTAGGCATTAGCAAAAGTCATTTAGTCCTTGCTCATCACACCTGTGACACTGAACTCTAGCTTGGCAGCTTCCCTCTTCTCATCTTGTTTTGCTTTTGATCCTAATATTTCTTGATGAGGATTTGCATTGACTGCCTCTCCAGACTGTTCACGAGAAGCCAGTATATGATGTGAAAACTCTAAGCCTGCAGATCTGCACAGCTACGTTGCCATCAATGAACTGGGGCCATCTGACACCAGCTGGGGATCTGGCCCATCACCCCTGGCCAGAGAACCAGCAATGGATAGCTCTTGACTGAGCCAACTGACTGGGCCAATACGCAGCTGTATCAAGGAACACAAGAGCTTAGATGCAACAGATAAGTCTGAATAAATCCATGCTGTACTCACCATTCTTTTGCCCTAGAAATAACAGCCTCGTCAGAGCATAGTGTACTGGCAAGAATAGCAAAGCATCCAACATGATGAATAATGTTTACATCGAGAATCCAGATGTCATTTTCCATCCTGTAGCTTTAGAAATAATGGCCTGTTACTTCTTATTAAATCAAGGGTAATCCATTCACCTACAGGCCCAATGATAGCTGTCTCTGCTAATCTCCACTCAGGGAGCTATATTCATCAACAGGAAAGGCCTGTGTTTCTAGCACAACTGGAAGCCAAATGATCTTCAGCAATGAAATTTCAAATATCAATTAGTAGTTTAAAAGTATGGGTCTGTCAGCACAGTCCAGCATTTACATAAAACCCAGTTTTCCATGAGTAGTGTGACCTCCTGTGTCCTCAAGCTTGCAGACCCCAATATTATTCATTTCCTTCACAAACCTTTTTATTTACTAGCAATAAAAAGCTCAGTGACTCTCGTCAGCGATGATTCTCCCAGTGTCATACAGTCCCTCAGCCAGTTTAATCCTCCTGTGGATGGCTCTGACTTCAAAATTGGCCCTACTTTGAGCTGGGGATTGGACAAGATGACCTCCAGAGGTCCCTTTCGACACAATTTTTTTTGTGATTCTATGAGGGAAGTGGTGATATTAGCTACAATTAATACGCCTTGAAATGACCTTGAAAAAGGTCATTGAAATGACCTTGAAAAACAGTGGAAAATCCTCTTTAAACAACCTTTAAGTAGTTTGTTTTTCCTAGTTGGGCTGAACCACTGGTGTTCTCAATTTGACCTGGCAATTATGGCAATGTGCACCTGCCTTCCTTTGTCCTTCTGCTGAAGTGTGAAGAAAGGTTATTTCTCTGTGAAAAAAAAAATATGAAATTTAGAAAACACAGATTAAATAAAAAAAAGTGTGTGACCAATTTATTATGAGATATTTGCACACAGCAAGATCTGGTCACATCTACTTTCAGATTCTAGTCCTTCGCTTTGGGGCTTTTGGACTGTAATTGTGTTCAGTCTTCTACTTATACAATGAATCTATAATGTAATTTCATGAGGTACTGAGATGCACTGAAAAACATATGAGCACTGAGTTGCTCTGCCTAATCCATATGAAACAGTGTTGGAAATCAGCCTGGTAAACATGGCAAGAGAATGAGCAAGGATTTCATCTGGGGCTCTGACACTAATCTAAAAAGGATTATCAAGGAGATAGCCTGAGATGCAGAGCACTTGAACAGAGAGGACAACGAATCCTATTTAAATGAATGCATTGGATTGCGGGTGGCTTGTAAGCGATTAGCACATGGACTTCATACTGACCAAGCCTGTAAGAGTTCATCCCTCACAGCCACGGCACTAGTTACATTTACTGTTCCATTCGCCGAATACAAATAGAGGTTAAGAGAAACAGATGATTTTCAAACATTAGCTTTTAATAGGGACAGCATGTCTGGCAAGATGAAAAGAATGAAAAGCCCTTGCTGTTCACAGTTCTAATCCACCCCCAGTTGTCTCGCTGTCATTTCTCCACAAGCTCCACCACTTGTTGCTTTGGGCAGCCCCCATCAACATGAACTGATATTAAGGCAGCCAACGCTCTGTGCGCAGAAGGCGGTTCTTACACTGCAGTTCATGCTATGTGCCAAAGGTGGTGGTGCTTGTGACCACGCTCCTTTGACCTCCCTGCTCTATTTTGCTTGTCTTGTTTGCTCTTTAAATTGTATGTTGTTCCTAATAACAGATCAGTCAGCAACTGTCCATTTGGGTGATGGGAAGCAAAGGTCAAGCCAGCAAAATATTTAATTGCAGGTTTAACTTAAAACATGAGAATTACCCCTTTTGAAACAAAAGAAACAACTTGTTCCCTCCTTTTGTGGCAGAAACCTAAGAGCCTCGCTGATTCCCTCAGTCTCGTCTGCTTGTCTTCCTCTGGCAAATTGAAGGTTTTGTGACTTTTGGCCTTTTGAACTATAGGATTTAGTTTCCAAATACCAGAAAATGTTTTGTGGATTGTAACATGTGCAGTCCTGTGTTCCTGTATCCCATGTGCCTGAAGCCAAGTGTCTAGCCAAGATCAAGGATTTATGCGATGTTTCAATAACAACTGAACAAATCCATGCTAATTCCATAAAAGAGCTGTCATCCATCCTCTTATTGTTCTCTTCGGTTTTTGGCTACAAATAAATTATGTATGCCCTGAAGTCCCCTAAAATCTTCATAGGTTAGTGGGGTATCATGCAATGAGTTAACAACTTAAATAAAGCCTCTTTAAAGCCTGACAACTCTCTGCATGCCACCGTGCTCCCAACAACCCTGGGCATACTGCAAACACATCCACCTGGAGCACAACCACTTCACGGTGATGTGGTGATTTCCTGAACCTGTGTGGAGGAAGATGGACAACATAAAGGTACTCTGGCTAGTCCATTCCATTCCCACTTTTTTCTTTTCTTTTTTTTCCCCAATGCTTCTGACTAAGGCTAATAAAGCCTATGAGATGGGAAATGTATTAACTATACCAACACTTTTCTACCTCTCACAAGCCTAGCCAAATTCTTTTGCCAATTTTGTTGAGTAGCCCTATTTCCACACACAAACGCTCCCATATAATTGTTCTATCAGCATGATTCAGTGTATGGTTGAATTAGAAATTGTACTGGATGATACAGAGCATTCCTTGTTTGAAGTAAAGCTGTCACAAATGTATCAAAAGCACCTTTTCCTTTTTTTGCATGCTGTACAACGGAAGCTGTTATGTACACTGCAAGCATTTATCCATTATAAAGTCGTATTTGATTCAGTAAGACTGGAGTGAGTTCCAGTAGGTTAAATATCTCAAAAGCCAAGGTTCCCTCTTTCTGGAGTTCATGCTCTTGGTTCACTTAGCTTTCCAAACATAAAAGTAATCATAACATAATAACATACCCAGGGGATCTGAAAACCTCAGTGGGTAGTTCATGGGATGTATTAAGCCATCTACCATGCCTTTCATCCACTGGAAGGTTTGTGCAAAATAGAGAACATTGTTATAAAAGAAGACAGATCGTAAAATAGAGGGCCAAGCCCTCAAGTTGTGTATCATAATAAAGCCGGTAACACTGTATTGATTTGTGCCAGCAGAGAATCTGGCTCTTTGTATTTAAAATAGACGTAAATATCTTAGAGCAATAAAAGCGAAATATGCTTTAGCTGTACTTTAAGGAGAGATTTCAGCAAACTTTACGTTTAAATTTCTTGGCTGATTAGCCCACAATGGCTTCTAATCGCTTGGGAGAATTTTTAAAAATCAAACTTGAATATATTCAAGACATAGAAGCTGAGAAAGTTGTCTGCAGTTCATGAGAACTAACTTTTATTTTTTAAGGAAAGAAATCCTCCAGCTCATTTGAAAATAGCTATTGCATCCAATATAGAGGATCTGAAACTAGCAAAGCCTATTGTTTGAATGAAAGCTCACCACCTCATTTTCCACTCATCTTGCAAAGGATGTGCAGTCCTGTGGAAAATGATAGAGTAACATTATTATAAAAATGGAGTGATAGATAAATGGGATCTTTTGCGTTTATTTTTTTGAGCTAGCCCTTGCAGGTGGGTGGTTTGTGTGTGTGTTTGAAGCTGGGATATGGATGCATCCTATCAGCCCTTTCAGAAGACTGGACAGAACTACTTACTCAAACTCAGATCGGCTTTGGGTGTAACGGAAACACTTGGTTTTTTCCGTGGTGCTCCAATTCCATTCCTCACCCTGACTTTCACTGCAGCTGAAGGTGCTCAGTACCTCTGAAGACCCAACTATTCATGAGGCACGTCAGGTTTTCAGTAAAGGAGAGATAATGCAGACATCGCTGGGAAAGCTGCCTGCACCCCTGACTGCCCATCTGTAAAATGTAACTAATTTCATTCACTGGGGAGCGCTGGGAGGATTAATTGGATTTAGTGGCCACAATGTACTTTACATTGGTTGGGTGGAAGGAGACTGATAAGAGTTGAGGTGCAAATTTCTCAGAGGTGCAAGGAAAAAACTGACCAAGGAGGAGGGCAATTATTTAAAGAGTCAGTGAAGCAAGGAAAAGACAATTAGCATTGGTATCACCCTAATTCACAACAATTTACAACAATGAGGCTGAGCCACTCTTCCCATCAAGGCCAGAATGCATAATTCCTTGACCTTATTATAAAACATAATTAAGAAAACATGAGCAAAAAGGCTTCTTGTCCACATGGGCAAACAGAAAACTGAAGGACACATGAAGGAACTGAAGGACAACGTTTTTGGGGAGTCCTGGATCTGAAAGAAAACAACAGTAAGTCTATCAAGCCCAGGGTTACTCACTGGAGCCATCACAAACAGGTGACAGAAAATTTGAATCACCCAGCTTTCACCGTATTTTCTATCCATCAGGAGTCTCTCATATGGACCTTGCTTGCAGGGAATCCCAATGCTAGTGTCCAAATGATCAAAGAACCACATAGCTGGCCCATTCTCCTGCATTGCACAAGGCCAGGATTCTTTTTCCTGTATTCTTGTAGGTTATCTTAGAAGTTAGCCTCAAATATCTCCAGCAATGCAGCATGGAACAAACATTAGAGAAGCAGATGGAATACCAGGAGCAGCATCATCAATACCTTCTGAGTGAATTAGAGGCTGGAGCACAGCTGCCACTTTCTTGATCTTTCATTAGCACATAATGTTATTAATTACAGCATTAAAGGAAAGACATTCCAAAAGGGGCAAGAGAACAGGCCTCTAATGGAATTGTGACTGTTTTATACCATGGCCTTTCTGTTCTCTTCTGTGTCTTGTTTTTCTTATGTGGAATACCTGTTTTATATAGGAGGATGGTTTTTTAAGGAGTATGTGGCGCTAGGGACTTAGGCCAGATCAGCTTGCAATAAGAAAAGTACACTTACCTGACCTTACCACCTTTAAAAGTCTCCTCTATGGTTTTTTTTTTTAGGTTGTTTATGATGCTTGTGTTTAAGAGTCTTGTCTGCCCAGGAAGCAGCGGACAGACAAGTGGTAGATCTCCTGCTTGACTGTGATTGCCTTCCTCTCCTCAATTAGGAAAGAAAAAAACCTGTTCCAAAGAACTCCTTAACTCTGTTTAAAAGAATACTTTTTTCTTCATCTGTGAAATGTTCCATTCTCAAACAGAAACACTTTCAGATTTCCTGTGATGCAGAGGAGAAGGAAAATGTTCATCAGCATTAAAGGGCAAGAGATCTCTGATAATACCAACTTCACACAGTGCTTTGCATACATGCATCTCAAAGTCCTTTATAGACCATATAAGTATCATTTTCCCAAAGGCCATTTTGAGTGACCCTAACCAGCCATATCCTAAAAACTTGGGAATAGGCACCCCCAGTCAACATAAATATGGTACAAATCAGTCTAACTTTACTGATTTTGATGTATGTGCAAAATGCATATGGGCTGAATATCAACCTCCTTGCTTTTTACAGTTGTTTGCAAAACACCTAGTGCACTCTAGATGTTATTTATAAAACTATTGATTTTTATTATTCATCTTTATGCCTGCCTTGTTCTCTGTCAGGTAGCTGATCACTGTCAGATGTACTAGATTGTACTCATGGATTGGACTGGAGTTGATGGGATTAATTGATTTGATTACATTGAGTGAAATCAGTGGATTTCACATCAAATGGAATCAATAATCTGAATTACATTAGACAGATGAGCAAACATTGGACAGGATCATTGCTTTGGTTTTCATGGGCTGTTACAGTGGTGAGATCAGTGGATTGAACTCGCCTGTGTGAGATACAGGGACCAGCTCCATTTGAATTGCACTGGTGGGCTCAATAACTCCAATTCCTTTTTAACTTGAGTTTTTACTGATCTTTATTATAATAATTATACCTAGTGGCAATCACCCTCTCTGGTACACACAAAAAAAGTTCATTATACGACACAGAGATGAAGTGGCTCATTTTCCCCCTGTTCTAATTTGGTAAATGGTGATTACAGAGGTAGGAGCTTAGCGAAACCCAATGAGCCTTGATACGTTAGTTAGATTTTTAGCAAGTCATCTTTACTGAGACCTAACTGCATGTAGCCAAGTAAGATGACAAGTCCAAAACTCTTGCCTGCTGGTAGCGTTGTTATTCTCTTGATTATACTCCAGCATGTTGAACACTTCTGTGTTAGAAGGGCAGCACAAACGGCTATGGCATCGCACATGGCCGTCTTTCTCTTGTCCTTAATCAGAAATGTTGAACTGTTCTCTAATCCCTGAGAGGAAAAAGAATTCATTAGATTTCATCTTTTTTCACTCCTGAATGCTAAGTGTCTCTTCCTTTTTCTCTCTTCCTGGGGGAAATGTGTGAGGAACTAATGTTTAGAAAAAAATATTATCTTTTGCAATTCCCACATGATGCTGAATTCCATCTTCTGCATGAAACTCCAGTCAAATGTCACTGTAACAGAGAAGTAGGATGTTAGCAGCATTTCCTTTCAATTCAGTGATCAAAAATAGAAGATTAGCTGCCTCTTTCCCAGCTTAGTGATATAAAAACCATGGGATTGGTCTGTGAAAGTAAAAGGCAGACAGTGTTGGCAAAGAGAAGGAAGTTCAGTGGGTCATGACCGAAGCTGTCATTTGAAAATAAAAGTTCATTCATATTTTCACAAATATAACAGTAGCAGATTAGGGTGCACAAGACAGAAGTTTTGACAGGAAATCAGCAAGCGTTAGAAGAAAGGATTAGAGCCAGAGGCTGGCTTCACCTCCGAAACCCTTTCAAGGTCAGCTCAAATCTTCTGTATTTATCACACGTTTGTGTCCAGCAAGCATTTCTTGTTAAACTGATTTAAGTTTGTACTGAAAAAATCTACATTATCGCTAGAAGAAGGGAGCCCAGACTCTTGCTCCTTTTTCTCTTCTTGTGTTCATCAAGTTTTCTTTCTGCCTAAGAAATGAGGCCAGAAACTGAATCCAGAACTAGCACCTCTGGAGCTAAACAGATTCCCACCGGGTCTGGTGCTATCAGAACCATCCCAGACAAGGGTTGGATAGGAGAGAGGCACAAGGCTGCCCTTCAGGACACCTGCCCTTCTCTTCTTACTCTACCTGACTGCATGGGTGAGTTGTCTAATTTCTCCATGTTCTCATTGTTCAAATACACATACAACAAAGGACATTGTGGCAAAGGGTGGAGGATAAAAGCAAAATAGAATTATTTGGAAATACAGACAATACTGTGTCTGCCCTTGCATCTTTCCTTTACTTAAACTGTGAACTCTTTATTTACAGCTGTAATTTCCAGCTGTAACATATTGTTTATTTACAGAATACTGACTTCATTTTAACTTGGGGAGTCTGGCATTTTTATTACGGAAAGTGGTTGCCCATTGTACTTATGCACAACTGGACAAGGACATTTCCTGGTCTTTGTCCGGAAAGGCAGACTGGATTGGGCTATTAAAGGACAGGGGAATATATCTGGTTCAGAATATGAAACCCATAGCAGTATTCCACTATTTAGCTACTTATACAATGCTCTCCAACCTTATTGAATGCTAAGGGATTGGCTCAGTTTTAAAACACATTAATGCAGAAAGTCAGATTCATGTTATGCACAAAGAATAGAAAAGCTGCAGCATTCAGCTCAATAATATCTCAGTAAGTCCAACCTGCAACTCATCAATGTTGCTAGCTTATGTATCAAGACCTAGTGACTCTCAGCCCCTTCATCCCGCTCTGTATCGCTCTCCCCCTCTCCCTGTCTCCCTGGGAAGGCTGAATCTCATCTGTCTGCAGTTAGCGGAAACCAAAGTAACTGGACTTGCTGCTGGAACAGAAGAAATATGTGATGTTAACAGTTCATTGAGCTGTGAGATGAACAAGCTGGGTGTTGAAAAGGAAATCCAAGCTAAGAGTACATTTCCAGTGTTAATAAAGCTTTTTCCTTTTGTTGTATATTTCCAAACACTGATTCTAGAATGGTTGTCATCCGTTTTCTTCCAGAATTAGACAACAGGACAAATTTAAGGTATCTTGGACTCATTTATCCTTGCTAAATGATAGCTCTCACTGCTGCATTAGGAGATCTGTTTCCTCCTCCATCTTTTGTTAAAAATTCTATCATGTATACAGCTGTCATTGCCTTTTGCAACAGTCTTCTACAACAGTTTTGAGTCTGTTTCGCCTGCGTCCCCCTTTAAACATGAAGCGATAAGCTGGAAAGCAAGACATGAATTTACTAGGAACAGAAGCAAGACTGCTTCCTAGTCAGAGGAAGATGAAACAATATCTCTTCTGATATGTGAAGGCAATTTGCTCTCTTACATGATGACAGTATTTTGGGACCCAGACTTGTTGCTGATGATGGAGGAGACTTCATACAAGAGCAACCGTGAAGACAAGTGGAAAAGACACAAGGAGCTGGGTGTACACTGTGAGATAGTAACAGAGAAAAACCCACATGGGTGACGTTTTCCTTGAAAGCCATGGTTTTCTTCAGAATGCAGTGCCTTAGAGAAAATACTTTCTCCCCCTTTATTTCCAGCCACTGAGGCATTACTATAAAAGTCATGTTATTTCCACCTTTTTAGAGAATTAGCATAGGTAAGACAGGTAGAGGTGTGAGCTACTGTTGCGGATGGTTTTGCTCTCACTCTACGTAACCAGATGTTGCACACGGGCTGCTCTGTGCTATTCTTGGCAGGAGCTAACAAATAAAACTTTGCACTACGCTTTTAGATGGAGAAGAGTTTTGGTTGGGGTTTTTTAGGAGCATTATGTGTAGCAATTGCATAGCCTGAAATGATTTAGAGATCATCTACGTTACAGTAAGGCCATTTGGCATTTACTTTCATGAGCCACAATGGAGACCTCATGCTGCAGTGAGGTTTGTCTTAAATTTGTGTTTCACTGTCACAAAGCCATCATCATCTGCTTTTGCTTCTGAGTTTTATCTTTTGCTCAAGAGAGGAGTACCATATATTATTCACATCGCATTAGTGTTCACAACATGTGAGGTGCTGGACAAATGCATTATAAGAAAACAGTCCCTGCTGTGAAGAGTTTACAACCTAGGCAGAAAAAGCAGATTCAATTTAGAGGAAAAGAGATGTAACATAAAACCAAAATGAGATAAGAAAACATTCAAGGTGTCATGATTAACAGATGTGTTGTTAATTCTTTTTTTTAATATTTCAGTTTATTGGCAGAGATGGTTGAAAATTTTTCAGAACTCACCCTCCTTCTACTAAAAAAGCTTTACTGTGAAAACACGAAACCTTTTTTTTCTCTGTCTTTTGAATTGAATTTTGATTTTCAGAAATGCCTTTCATTTTTTGAAAACTCAACTGGAAAAGTGCTTTATTAAACCCTATTTTCAAAAAATCACGTGTTGGATTTGTCTTTAAAAAAAAGAAGCCCCTCTCCCCCACAAAAAATCATCCAGAATTATACTCCCCATAAAAAACTTTCCTTCCTTCTCTTAAAATAATTCCACATTTGGTGCAACACTAACACCGGGTACCATGTCATATGCTCACATCCATCAACTTGTATGTTATCATTGCTGTCTGTTCATCCCCTGGTCACCTCCAGACACATCTGCCAGTTATCGCTATGCTTTAGTTTGGCTATTTTCAGTCCTCATGGTGGGTGATCACCACTGCACTCACAGCAGCTTTCTCCTCTGTTGAACACACCTTTTGCCTGCGAAGACCAGTTCACACATAGCAACTGGGCTTCTTTCAGGCCTGCTTTTGCCAACCACAAAGCTGCTTTCCATCTCCCAGGAAGGCAAAAAATATCCTTCTTCCTGCAGAAATACTGACCACCATTCTCTGTAATGCAGGTCCACCCCCTGCCATGCCAGCTAACCTGGGCTGCCCTAGGCAAAGGGAAGGTCGGATAGGAGTAACAGGGAAGGCCACAGGGATGTGCACCCAGCAAAACCCTTCTTTGTTACAACTCTTCTCCCTAATCCCATAGAGAAAGACAAGGATTCTACTCTGGCCGTTTGACTTCCCCTGTCCCCTCAATTCTCCTTTCACGGGCTTTGTAAAACACCTTCCAACCCTTGTTATTTCTGCCCCCTCCATGGAGTCTTTCTGCTCTTTCTCCTCTTCTAAAATGTGCCCTGAAGGCTGACATCAGCCCTGCTGTGAGCTTGCTGGGGTGATCACCCATTAGCCCCTCAAACAGAGCTGGATTTTGGCTTCCATCTGCCATTTCTGCAAATTTCTTCTGACTTGCCTGCAAAAACCACAGACCCGGTGGCTCAGATGCTCAGTTGCCCAGCAGATTGCAGTTATTTACACCAGCAAGGCATACAACTACCAAATCAGAACAGGAATGTCCTACCCCAACCTTGCACCCATTTGTAGCTGTGCAAACCGTTCCAGAGCACACAGGAATATTAAGCCATGGTGCTTAATAGCAACAATCTGATTTCACTGTTTAAGTATCCTGTTTAATTCCTCTCCAGCCCTAGTCCCATCCCCAGCACAGCTCAAGCATGCCCTAACTGGGAGGTGACATACCACTCCCTACCCATCACCAGAGCAGAGCTGCATATCCTTCGGTTGCGCACAGCAAACTTATTATTGTATCTTTCCAGTCTGCTCACCAGTCCTGAGGGATTTGGTGGCTCCTTTGCCGGTTGCGCTCTACACCACACTTCGAGCTACAGAAATATAAGTCTCCCTGTTACTGGCTCTTGGAGGATCTTCTATCTCGTGAAGACTACAGTTATCTCTTATCGTAAGCCTGCACGATTATCACCAAAATTCCAGAGCAGGTTGGTAGCTTTTTATGTGGCAAACTGGCCATTTAACTATGGGATTGTAGCTGGCTTTTTCTAGCAGGTCTTTTTTATAGCAGCTAATCTTCAGTGAGTCCTTGAATCATACAATTGCCTTTGAGAAACTACAGCAGAGAACATCCTTATTTTATTTTCCTCACTGCCTTTCAGTTCAGTAGCAAGATCCTTGAGGTGTCCTGTAAAATCCTTAAACACAGAAGCAATAGCCTGTGTTTGCATCTAGACAGGAGATGGCAAGTCCAAGTGCGCAGTCACTTTGATGTGATTTTTAGGAGCGGGGATTATATTGCCAGTGCTAACATGCTCTTTTTAGGCTATTCATATTTCATTAAAACCGAGCAGACTGCATCCCTGCAAGACGTGGAGGAGAACCACTGTTTTGTGTCATGTCACAGAACTCAGTACAGACAGAGTGGGGGGAGCTGGCTAGGCACTGGGTATTCTGTTTCATAGGAAACTCCCTTTAAAGGAAAATAAATATATTCAGGAGCAGATTAGGTCCTCTGGTGTCATTTTTTAGTTCCCTTTTAATGAAATATCACAGCCAAAATGTTTTCAGTTGGTGAGAATGTTTTATTTTGAACAAGGAGGGATAACATTTTCCAAGTTTAATGCTAATCTTAATCCATTTTATGTGAAAGCTCTACCATCCATAAGGGCAACCGAGCTTGTCATGTGCGAGAGGGGCCTGAATGCTGCAGGGACTCTCCTTAGCGAGAGGAGCAGCGTGAGAGGAGTTAGCTGCAACTGAAGAAGCTCCTAACTGTGGGAGTTAGCCTTAAGGAAGCCCATTTCTAACCCATTTTAAGCTGTCTCACTCCATTTCAAAAAATTCCAGGCTGGGTTCAAATAAAATGTAGTTCTGGTGTTTAAAAGTCCCTTTGGCCTTCTTGGTGTGTTGACATCAAGGAAAAGGTGCAGTTCAGCCTGCTCGAGCATCTGGCCGGCTTCAGTCCCACCACCAGTCAGCTCCACATCCCTGCTCTACCCTCATTGCTCTCACTGTAGGTTTTTGCTAGTTGCATTTCCCAGCTGTTTGGGTTTGACAACACACACATCGGTAAAACTGGAGTCTGCTTAAAGCACTGCTCTGTTTTGTCCTCTCCAAAGGAGCACAGTAGAGGAATTTTGCATTTTCAGGTTCCTGGGTGTCACAGTAGGTTATTGTTCGGGTGCTAGTTTCCTATTTGTTATCAACAGCTCAATTTTCTGCTTCAACTGAGGTATGCTTGCAGGGCATTGTGGCTGGTCTTTCTTCGCTTTGTTTTCCACCAGATTTCTAGATTTCCTTTCCTTGCCTCTCCTCCAGTTTATTGAATTCCTGTTGATATGAAACAAACTTCACCATCTCAGTTGTTTTTCTCTCTAAGCTTTTCAATGTCTTCACTGTCAGCTCTGGTTTTGGTTCTCAGACTTACTTCTCTAGGCTATTTTCACAATTTATAGTTGATTATTTTTGCCACTTTTAGTGTAACATTTACTTTCAGATATAAACTCAGGTTTCACATTCAGAAAAGGTTTCTATTCAAAAAAATGAAAAAGCTATTGAAATGTAAAACTTGTTGAAATAAATCACAGAATAAAAAAAAAAAAGTTGAAGATGTTCTGTTTCATTTATATAAATATACTTAAAGGAACAGGTGACATTCCAGAGAACTATCAGCAGATGGCAACTCCACCAGCAGCAAGCACAGGGGGAGCAAGCTTTGCTGCTTTGAGAATGAGGCAGCTATTTTTCTCCAGCACATAAATCTATAGATTATAGTTATTGCTTGACAACCTGCCACTAATTAAATTATAAATGACATGACAAGAAAGAAACACTTTAAAATCACTGAATAACTTTTGGGGACACTTTTAGTACATTCCAGCTATGCTCCATTTTCTGAAGCAGAATGACATCTCCCAGTGTTTATATTTAAAGTAAATTGAACCAGTGAAGAAGCTGACACATCTCCCTTCACGGGAAACTAGGGTGATTGCTGAAGGAGCTGCGGGAGTCTCTGCTAACAGCCCGGGCTCATTCTTCATTTCCCTGTTCAGTAATTCTGCCCGGACTGGCCATAATCCCTCCATGAGCTGCAGCTGATTTAACAGGTGGGGGAACCTCCTGCAAGTGGGAAGAGAGTTACTGTCCTTCATCATCCGCCTCATGTTGGAGGAGAAATAGCCCTGTACCTAACAAATGGATGGTCCACGAAGGCGCTTGCAGTTCCATGACATTAACCACTGCACATCGTGGAGGCAGTAACAATAAAGCCTCAGGTTCAAATAACGCAGGCTAAGCCCAGAAAGGTTTACTTTTCTCAGGTCCACCAGTGAGGTCCTTTACCTTTGGCAGAGATAGTCCGTACTCACATCAGTTTTGAAACATCACTGTATTCATCTCCCCGAAACCCATTTCAATGAGTTTCGGGCAATGCCATACATTGCCCAGGTTTGCTTTCTAGCTCTGTGCTCCGGGTCACTCAGAGCTTCACTGATGCCATTGCATGCAAGGAAACAACATGGCTTTTGTGTGCCAGTACCTCACCAGAACCCATGTCCTATCTCTGGGTGCTTGCAGAGCCATGTGTCACCCTGCAGATAATTAGCTGATAAAGCAGATTCATTGCCTCCCTTTTTCCACCGGAAAATGACATAAATCATAGCAGATTTTTTTCTTTGATAACTTAATGCTGCAGATGTGAAGTGTTTGGGGATGAATAGGATTCAGTGTTTGTTAATGAGAGTTTAATGTCTTCATCTTCTGCATTAAACTCCAGTTAATTAATATTCATTCAATTAGAAAATGTAAAAATAAATTATAGAAAATTAAGCTTTACACAGGAAGCAAGTGACCTCATTTCTGCTGTTTTCAGGTGCTAATTAGATTAGCCTCTTTCCTATAAAGGGGGAGGCACCAAGCCCTGCTAGTTCTAAAGGGGAGTCTTGCAGTTGACTGCAGACCTGCTCTCCTGGGAGCTCCTGGTTCCAGTCTACCTTGAGCTGGTGAAGACAAAAAAATGACGGCCAGGTAAAGCATGATGATAGTCTTTGTTAGTCTGGAAAGCTTGCTGGTCAGTGGAAAGACTCTCTCTGATAGAATACTTGTGTTTTTGTGGAGCTGGGTGTTGCTGGGAGAGAAGGATGTGTGCTTAGCTGGTGGCAAACTGGGAGGAGTTGTATGAAGTCTTGGTTCTAATCTGGTTCTGCCTGCTGGCTTTGGTTGAGAGATTCTTCCTCCCTTTGTTGCCTTCCTCCCCCTATCCCCAGCTCTGAAAGGATTGTCTAAACTTAGAGTGCTTTAGGAAATGTAACAAATGGTGGTCTTTTGGAGTTTGGTGAGCCTCTTTGGCTTAGAGAGAAGATGTAGCTCTCTGGGATAAAGAGGCGGTCTGACTTGAGCAAGGCTAAAGGCAGGATAAAGCAAGCCAGCCTGAGCTGTCTTTATACAGAGAGACCACAGGGGTCCTAAATAATCACTATTATCAGCTTCTCTAATGTAACTTTGAAGTTGTTCTTGCTTTCAGTCAGGGGTTGTACCAGGTGACCTGCAGAGGTCCTTCCAACTTCAATTACTCTATAATATTATGTTCCTTCTACTTACCTAGATCCTGAAGCCATGCTTGTCTTCTGTTGAAGAAATACTGTAAAAGGCAGTGCAAGCTAGTAGAAAACTCAAACTACTTAAAGACCTGCTGTGGATTATTGCATACTGTTCTGGGGGTGGGGAGGGGAGTAGGGGGCATAAAGGTTTTATGCTGTTACCTGTTTTATAATGCATCATCCATCACACTCTTCTTAATCTGGTACTTTCCAGTAGCCCTGAATAGCAATTCACTTTTAAAATGGGGGGGGGGGCGGCAGCCAGCGCATGTCTGTGTGAGTAAAACTCAGAGGTTATATCTTATCTTTGGAGATTGTCAAAAGGAGAAAACACATTGGATAAGGATGGTTCAATGACTAAGTGTTTGGGGAATTGGTTTTTGTGTACTGTTAAGAAGAGTCAAAAATAGTACAGACTATCAGTGACACTGCAGTGAGATTGCTTGTGATGATAATTACTTCTTGCAAAGAAGAAGGGTATAATAAAGTGATAAATACTTTAGAACAATTTTAAAAAAAGTTGCAACACTATTGACACAGAGATGTGGGACCCAATTGTGTTTCATTATGTCATCTCATCCTGGAGAGAAATGGGATTATTCTTAGTGTGAAACTTCTTATTTGACTCAGGTCATCATAAAGACATAATGATTTGCAAAGGATACACAAATGGACTACAGTGTTACAGCCACAGGCACCTTGGCAGAAAGGAGGATATTTTATGGAAGGGAGGTCAATGATGCTACAAAGTCCAGCTTTTCCTTTGCGGTCTGGTCCTGCTGTGGCCCTTTATCATAGAACACAATAATTCTACCATGGTTTGCCCTGTTGTGAATTCCTGTGAAGACTGCCATCCCACTGCCTTTTTTTCCTCTTCTATTGCTTCTGTATTATTCTCTTATTGTCTCTGCTACACCTCTTCATTAGCTAAAATATCTTAATCTTCAGAACAAGTACTTGGTTTCAAGCCAGATTCCTGCATTCCTTGGCTCATTCCAGCTATCACAATAGTTGGCACCAACTGTTAGGGCTGTGCTTAAGGCCCCAATTGAGGCTATTGCTTATGAGAGATGTTGAGGTACTTATTTGTCTTGTGGAGGCAATGCTGAGAGGCATGGGCTGCTGCAGTGATTCACTGGAGTGCTTTGTATTCCTCGGTGTCACTCGGACTGTCTTAACTTACTGTGTCCTACTAAGCTGCGGGGGGAGGAGGGAGGCTCCCAAGAGTCAGGTCTATAGAGTTGTTTGGGTCATACGATATTTGCCTGATCACAATACTGCTGTGTGGCAAAGCACTTCTGCACATCCTTAATTCACAATGTGTGCTTCAGGTCTGTTGGAGTCGACAAGATCTGGTTCCGTGTGGTGAAGCGCTTTGCTGAATTGACATGCTTGTCTTGAGTCTTGAAGCTACTCATGTCTCTGGACCTGGTGCTGTCAATAATTAGTCCTGCTCCTGGCTTGGAGGTGAGCTCCAGGCACCTGGGATATTGGCAAGGCTGTAACAAGACTGGTCTCATCAAAGGGCTAAAAAATGGAGCGCACTTCCCAGGGTTGTTGGATTACTCTTGGTTGGACTCGTGGGCAAAGGGCATGACATTTCTCACCAATTGTTTTCTGCTGTAACCAGAAAAATATGATTGTCCATATGTATCCCCCACAAAACCTCCTTGCTGAGAGGGAGGTAGGAGCCTTTGGGAGATCAGAGACCTTACCCTGCATGCTCCGTTTTCCAGGAAAGCTTTTCATTACTGAAGTAACATCTGCTTGAGTAGAGACCTAACAAACACACTGCACCTCTTAACATCACGGCTCTGCAAGTTAGGTTTCTCCCTACCATTACAGGTTTTCCTACCATATCATCCAGACAGTGTGTTTCTTTTCTTCTATGATAATTGGAAAAACTGGCAGTTGTGGGTCTGTCAAAAAAGGAGACCAGCCTCATACTCCCCACCCCAACCCACTGCTGAGTCAAGAAGTGTTTACACTTGACAAGATTAATCTCACCAGCTATTTGAAGACTTTACTGAAGTCTTTCACTTCACTGCTCACTCAGGCTGCTCAGGAAGATTAGAGTTATTGCTGATGGCTTTGCAAACTGCTCCAGTGGACACTGAGTAAATATTTTAGGAAGCACAGCTGCAAAGCACTCCAAATCCAGCCCTTTCAATGAGAAGCCTTACCTAACCAGCCCAGTCAGAAGGGGAAACACCAAACCCTTGACCACAAATCCTCCTTGTTATCCTTTTAAGAAGGACTAGAGTCATGCTCAGATACCTCACAGCAGCATACCCTGATTTGCTGGTGTTTTCTGTACTGTGCTTCTGGGCAAAATTAGGCAAATGTGAGGTCAGAAGCTGGACATGCACCTGGGCTTCCACCCGCATGGTTGGTGTCAGTTTGGGATTAATCCTTCTGGCATGCTGAAGATTTTTACTTTATTCAGTGGAAATGCTTGGAAATACCTATGCTTCTTGTTCTTTGTGATTATTGGAAATTTATTCATGAGTGATAGTCTTGTGAGTTAATAATGTGTACATTAAATGAGCTACCAACCAGCTACATATTTCTGCCCAGCAGTCATGATATTCAGGGTAGACCAGAAGGGATGGATATCCCACTTCAATTTTGTTTTTTTTCAGAATCTGGGTTGTAAGTATGGAAGGGTTCCTGAGAGTATCTCATGCCCCAGTTGTTACCTGCCCGACTGAGTTTGAGCTTTGTATTTGAACTAAACCTTTCAAATCTTAATTTAATATGGACTGTCTTAACAGCAAAGCTAGTAGAAGCTTTGCTGTTGGGGCCAAAGCTCTGGGCAGAAATTCAGAGAAGGCAACCCTCAAGCACAGCAGGCAGTTTTTAGACTTTGGGAAATGAATATAGTATTGTCTGTTAGCCCATCCCTGTTTTTCTTCTGTGCTTTCTCAATGGGATTCAAATATGGCAGAGATCTCATTTCAAACATTCTGAAGGAAAACCAACTGCTTTGCAGACTCTAGTAGCTTCAACAAAACTAGCTGGCGTCTATGATAATATCTGAACAGATCTAAGATTTGTCCAAAAGTAAATAATTACGATTTGTTCCATAGGAATCTTGGACTGTACTGAAAATTAAAATCACTTCTCAGATTTTTAGAGCTTTGTATGAGTTCCATATGTTTAAAAGGGCTGTACCACCCTTTAGTTAAGGTGTCCCCTCACCTCTTTCCATCTCACAGGTGAAAAGATGGGTTTTATAGTCTAGCTCTGAGGTCTGAATAAGAGGGAGCACTACTGAATAAAATGACCTGACTCCTGGTGTGCTATGTCTCCCCAAGTCAGCTCTGCTTATTTCTTTTCATGTCTATCACTTCCTCAAGCACACACATACTAATGATACTGGTAATGGCAAGAATTTTGTGCTCATTTTATATTTATCTCTGTTTCCTTGGCTTCTGTCCAGTCTGAGAAGTCCCACCAAAAAAAAAAAAAGCTGTTGTGTCTGAACTGATTATAGGCCATCAGACTTGATGTCCCTTTCAAATTATGGCCAGTCTTCAGAGATGGACAGATCTGTGTTTCTGTCTGATGCTGATGGGTCATGCATTCCTACAAGAGAAAACAGGGGGAGGGCAGGCTCTGAAACTTGCTTTTTTCCTTGGGTGAAAGGGACATTTTCTAAATGGGAATTTATTACAGTGACAGTTCTGAGTGTGAATCACCCCATTTATGTGATATTTCCAGCATCTCCACCAATTATGGCCACCTTTGCCATGAAGAACAAGGAAATTAACAGCAGCTAATGGACTGACAAAGCTTTCAGTGCCAAGTCGCTAGCATATGACAAGGCAGATCAGTCCCCGCCTGCCTCTTTTCTTATTTTCTTCACTGTCAGATATTTATTGTAATAGTTGAAAGGCAGCATTTAGCTAGTGTAGCACTTTTCTATTTAAGGTGCTGTGTGGAATGGGCCATTCCACAGATAAAGGGAAAAGTATGTTTGAGGATGATATTGGGACTGAAATGGAAATTGCCTTAAATTGGGTTGGCGAGCGCCCTTATTATTCATTGGGATGATTTAAGTACCTGTTTTAGAAAAGAGGAAAAAAAAAAAGTAAAGACAGGGGCGGGGGGGGGGGGGGGGGAATATTCTGAAACTGTTCTCTGCTAACTCATTAAATAAATTCATAACCATCAATGCCTCAGGGAGTCTTCCTCACAGCAACCTCCAGCCCAACCAGGTTGCAGAAGGACTCTAGAATCATAGAATCATTTAGGTTGGAAAAGATCTTTAAAATCATAGAGTCCAACCATCAACCATGCCCACTAAACCATGTCCTGAAGTGCCTTGTCTACATACTTTTTTAATACCTCCAGGGATGGTGACTCAACCACTTCCCTGGGCAGCCTGTTCCAATGCCTGACAACCCTTTCAGTAAAGAAATTTTTCCTAATATCCAATCTAAACCTCCCCTGGCACAACTTGAGCTATTGTGTCCTTTTGTCCTATTGCTTGTTACTTGGGAGAAAAGACTGACCCCCACCTCACTACAGCCTCCTTTCAGGTAGTTGTAGAGAGCGATCAGGTCTCCCCTCAGCCTCTTTTTCTCCAGACTCAACAACCCCAGTTCCCTCAGCTGCTCCTCATAGGACTCATGCTCCAGGCCCCTCACCAGCTTTGTTGCCCTTCTCTGGACACACTCCAGTGCCTCCATGTCTTTCCTGCAGTGAGGGACCCAAAACTGAACACAGCACTCGAGGTGTGGCCTCACCAGTGCCGAGTACAGGGGAAAACTCTAGGGGTGGTCTGTCTGACAGCAGGTCTATCTGGATCAGCTTCTTGGAGGACTTCTGCAAAGAGCATCCTTAGGGGGAATATTTGCTGAATTTGAGGACTGGCCATGGCTAAGGAAAATATCCTCTGCTTTGCTTCATCCTCTGTATGCAAGTGCTCCAAGAGGCAGGAGAACTGTCTGGTATAGGATTCATGTGGGACTGCCCTGTATTAATGGGGGATGTAGCAGATTCTATAGTACTTGCTATTGTGTGATTCACTTTTGTGGAGCAATATGTAAGCCACGCAGGAAGCTACTAAAGATATGAGCAGCCCAGGATGAAGTATCCCGGACTGATTGATCTCTCAGCTCGCTGCAGGGCTCCCAAGAGATCAACATATCCTTTCCCTTTCCAGTCATTGCTGGTGTTTCCATGGTGGGTACTTCAGGATTTTCATGGCAAATACCAGAAAGGACTATTACAGCAGATAGTGGCTTTTTCCATGGTCTGGATTGTAGGATTTTGCCTGAGGAGTCCACAACGAGCCTTTGCTAGTATCATACTCCTAAACACTGGCATCTCATGCCCCTATTTAGAACTTAAGATTCCTAAAGCCCTTTTCCAGGTGTACATGCCAGAATTATATGTCATGCTTTTGAACTGCAACCAGTTTCGAGAAGTATATTATTGCAGGTGCTGTGGGGCAGTGATGCTGTCCCAATATTCAGAGCAGAAAATAAGGAACCACAGTATCTAACTGCAAATGAGCAAGGACTGTGCTTATCAGAGTGTAATTACCCTGATCTGTGACCTTGAGGGAGCTGAGGCTCTGATAAGAAGCCCCTGGGAAGGGTACTCTCCTGTCAGGTTCAGAACATGCAGAGACATGAGCTTCTGCTGTTATCCTTGTTTCTCCTTTATTTCTTCCTCTTTTTTTTCCTACAGAAAAAGCTTTGTGAGGTTTGTGCCTTTTAAGCTTCCTGGGCAGCAGTCTGAAGAAAATCACTTTTCACATCCTTTTTCTGGCAGGGTCTTGGACATTTCTGGGTTCCTCTCTGATGAACTGCAGGCAGCTGTAGTGTCCTAGTGTCACCTGTGGTGGTCTGCTCTTGACAAAACTTTATAGTTCAATATACTCGTATTCCCAGTAGCCATTAGCTCTGCAGCCTGAGCATCAGTTGATGGGCTGACAGTGTTTAGGGGCCTGAACACACAGTCTATGAAAAGTACTGAAGGCAAAACTGAGATGATGGTTTCCCCTTGGGCATATGGATCTTCACACCCTGCTGAAAGCCCTTTAATGGTTTAGTTCAGATGTAGGTTTAACTCTACTCTTTCCATCTCCAAGCAAAACCAGATAAAACATTTGCACTCCAGGCCATACAACACAAGATGCCTTCTCAACTGCCCAGCTTCTCCACAGCCAACTAGAGCTGCATCCCACCTATCCTATGTCATTTTACACTTCAAATATTCCCTTCCATTTCAAATCATGCTTACAAACAATATCTTGTTAGTCCCACAAGGAAGGACTGAACAATGCAGGGGCAGTGTCTATGCTTGGCAGGTAGTGTGGCCCTATATGAACATATGTGGAGAACAAAACAGTTAATGCAAAGGACAAGTGTCCATGCTATAATCATGTACAGGGAATTACTTTAGGCTTCCTCTGGTCCATTCCCAAAGTCTGACTGTTCATAGCGCATTAGGAGTGCGCTTCATCCAAAAGCAAATCAGTTCATGTGCACCAACCCTGCTTCACCATGTGAGCTGAAGTGTAGTAAGGAGAGATATTTGATATTCAGAAGTACACTTCTGGTCTGAACCAAAATGTTGGTGTAGGTGCATACACACAGGCAACACATAATTACCTAAAACTGCAGTGCAAATTTTGACAGAGCTACAGACAGGACCAGGCAGCCTGATCTTCTGCTCTTCTTCCTCAGCTGGTAGATGTACTCAATGCATCCTCAGAATCCTCAGTACTTCATGGTTTGTGTATGTTCCCTTCCAACTGGGTCTAAAATATCTAAGTGTCTAGCTGGGTCTAAACAAAATTAACTGTATGGTATGGACCCATGATGGGGGGCTAGAAATGAGCTAGGAAAAAGCAGCTGGGACTTCATATAAATAAAAATATATGCACCATATCAAGAGGAAATAGAAAACCTTCCTTTGCAGCTTTTGCTGGCAATGCAATTTATAAGCATTTGTCAGAGGATTACTTTTTAGTTTGTGTCTGGGAACTGTTCATTTAAAAAAAAAAGCTAAGAAAAGTATTGGACCTGAGGCAGATCCAGATACCTCTGCAGTTGAGTAAAATTCAAGTCCATGGTTTCAGTTTTGAAATGAGAGTATATAGATGGGGTCCTGGATCTTCCTATCATTGTAACATATGGTGTTGCCCAAACAGAACTCAAGTTACTGGAAAAAGAATTAGCAAGTATATCACAAGAAGCTGTGCAGAACTGCTTTTTTGTGTGTATTTCTTCTAGCGTCCCTGACTATGTAGAAACCACATGGGTACAATTTTGTTTCAAACAACCATGCCTGCTAACCATATATAAACCAACAAAGCCTAGATACAGATGTACACTGCTCACATAAGTTGGCTTCTGTATTAGGAAACAGATGTGTTCCTTGTAGTCTTCCTAGGTTATTTAAATATGCCACTGTATTACATATAGCCCCGACATGGTTATTTTACACTATGCTATTACTTCTCTAAAATGCTAATAATAGTGCTGTGCCCTCCCACATTAAGATCAGCACGTACATGTTATTTCCAAAAGGATAACAATTTGACATCTCAGTGGAGCAGTTCAAGAAGGACTGTTCTAGGAAAGGAGAGGGTAGAAGTTTATTCTTACTTGCATCACCTTGTGTATGTGGCTTCAGTTACACTTGACTGCCTGTACTTCCCAAAGGCTAGCACTGATTTGTTCCAGGGTTCCTGCATTCATTTATAGAAAACTTCTGGAAAGTTGAAACCAGAGGAAACTCTTTCCACAAAAACTGTGTCTCAATTTGGGGTCCTCAGCAGAGGACCCTTCGTTTCTGCTCATGCTTATAAGGAGCAAGCTCAGAGCTGCTTCCCTGAGGGTTATTTATCAGTCTCAAGAGATTCACTTGCTTCAGGGCCTTTGGGAACATCTAGCCTTTCTCTGAGGCTTGTATGCAGACCTTTAGTGATGTGGTCTTAGCAAGCCAACGCATGGCCTGAGGGTCCTGAGCTCATCCTGGCCACTGCCATGCTGAGAATATTGCTGCAAGTGGTGTGCTGGCTGCTCTTGAATCCAATGTCAGCAATACAAATTGACAATGTCCTGGTAAATCTCAAACCGAAACTGCAACTTTCATTTTGCTGCTAATTGTTTGGAGTTCTTTGAACTCACGTCTGTGGATGGCACTTAAAACTGTCTCTGCCTGGTACACCTCATAAACAGATGGAGCGTTTGTTGACGTTTCTGTGACAGCTTGAAAACTTGTCTCCTACCTCTGAGCTGAGCCCTTTCTGCCTTGTCCTCCATCTGCCATCTCATTTTAAAACTAGCAGAACAACTCGAGTGAAGCAATTCCGACTTTTTCCATCTGTGCACAGTTAATTAAGAGGGTAATGAGAGCTCCGAATGAACAAGCCCTGCATTAATTCAAGATATGATTAAGGGAAACATCCAAAAATGAAAAATATATATGAGCCTACATATATACATTTAAAAAAAAAAAAGTCTGAGTCCCTTTTGTCTGTCCCCATACTTGCCAGCATTATGGCTCTGGATGATTAAAAAAAAAAAAAAATAGGAAAGATGACTATGGAAAACTGAGTCCATATTCTGAACATGAAATCTGTGTGTAAGCAGGTCAGAGGTGTAGGGACTACTGTAGCCAAGGCTCTGAATGTTGGGTTCCCTTCTTGTAACGTCTGTGCATGTGAAGATGGGTGCTTGATAGTGGGAGAAGAAAACGCTGTTTGCTTTTTCTCTGGGCTTGAAAGCTGAGCTACAGAACCAAAGGCAAGGAGATGCACAAGCTAAAGAATTGCCCCAGCTGAAACTAACTTAGGACGTATGGTTCTCCATGATACTTGCTTGTGTGGCCATCTCTCTGTCTGTTTTCAGCCAGGGGATATGTGATCACATGAACCTACCTTGGGAATTTTTACAACAAGCTAAGACTGTCTCAGCAGTTACTCAATTAGTAATTCCAGCCTAGGCTGGAAAAAGGGATATATTGCCTAATTTAGGTCTAGTTAGACTAAAGAGGCAGCAAGAAGCCCAGTCAGAGACCCAGGAGTGTAAATTGCATAGGGAGTGAGGCAATCTCTGGTCCTGCAGAGTTTAAAATCAGCTGGGGGAGGACAGGGCTGTAATAATTCAGGAGGTGAAAGAAGACAGGCAAGAAAAGAGGGCATGAAGGCTTCAGAGCGAGGAAGAGGAGAGGGCTGCAGAGAAAAGCAGCAGCCAATGAAGACTATTGGCTTTTCCTCCATGCCTCACAGCTACCTCCAGTTTTATAGCTTGAATTTTGCTTTACTGGGGGTGGAAAAATGAGTGGCACTGAAGAGGCTGAGTGAATTCCTGTTTGGGTTTTTTCCCCTTCTTGGTTTCTTGCAGCAGCAGGAAACACAGAAAATATTTCTAAACAAAGCCTGAAATTGGCTGTTTGCATTTTGCCTGTGAAATTTCCTGTGGCTCACAAATTGGACTCTCATCCCTTCGCTGCTGGGGAAGGCAGATGCATTAGCAGCAACTCGGCAGAAATCGCAGATGCAGCCAGCAGAAAGGGGCTCAGTTTCACCTGCTAAAGGATTTATTAATTTTAAAGTTTTCTGTGACTCCTGGCGCTCACTCATGGTGAAGCCTGTTGCCTGACAGACGCCACTGAGAATAACCCTTTAAAGCCAACCCCATGTGCTGTTTGCCAAAGGAGGGTTTGCACAGCAGCCTGGGAGATGGTGGATTTGAAGAGCTAATGGCATTTACACACGGATCCCGAGGAGACAGCCAGAGCGTAGTGTCCCAGACAGAATGATTACAGATGAATGCAGGATAGAACATAAGCCATCAAAATATGTATCCTTTCTTGTTTCTAAAGGATTTCCGGAGCACTGTAGGATGCGGGGCTGGAAGAGAAGTCAAGATATAATCCCATGCCCCAAAGGAACATCAAAATTGTCGCTCCTGTCAGGCATTTGTCTAATCTGTACTCAAAACCTCCCAGAGTGGGGATTTCACGCCCTCCCTGGGCCATCTTTTCTGGTGTTTAACTACCCTTGCTGTTAGAAAGTTTATCTTAATGTCTAGTCTGAATCTCCCTAGCTGTAATTTGAGTCCATTACTCCTTGTTCTACCTGACACGGAGACCAAATTTATTCTCCCTTCTGCACAACTGTTTCTGAAAACAGATATCTTACAAAAGATGTATGCAGAGTTCAGCCTGCAGGGAGGAGCAGGGACGCGAACGCTTGCCCCAGAGCACACTGGTGACACACTTGCACATCAGGACTCTCCTTGTTCCTCAAGGTAGTCAGTAGTTGTACCCCAACACCAGAGCTGGGCTGATTTTATTTTTTGCACTGGTTTGGTGAGGCTGACTGACACAGTGTAAACCAGAAATGGGAAGTGAATTGCCCAGAGAAGTGGGATATCAACCTGGGGCTACAAAACAAAATTCAGCTGTTAGTACATATCCAAACTGCCTGCAATGTGACTTGGATTTTACAGACTGGCCTTTGGGAACACCTGATCATTAGGACTTTTTGCATTGGGACCTTCAGCAGTTATCCGTGGGAACAAGGATGTGCCCTGTGCAGGTATCCAGAGCTGTTGTCTTACCCTAGTGACCCAAATGCCATTTCTGAGGAAAAGATGCCAAATTTAACAGTATCCTGAGACAGTGCATTGCCTCTGTATTGAATGTACCTGTACATATGCACAGAGTACACTATGCAAAATTGAATTTGTAGTCTGAGGTATGCTTTATTATATTATTGAAGACTTATACTGATAACCACATAATTATCTGTGTGTGTATATATATGTAGGCCAAGTAACAGAAACTTCAGGGTTCTGCTACCTAGAAGAAGTCCTAGACAAATCTCGGCTTTGGCAGGCCAAATACAGGATGGTGCGATGAGCCTGTCCATCCTCGTGGGTTTTAGAAGGACATAGACACAGGTAAACATTGATCCAAACACAGCAAATTCCTGGGGTACCTGAACTCCCAACACACAAGATGATCTGTCCCACTGATCAGAGCTTCAGTCAGACTTCAGCTGGTCTAATTTTATGGAAAGTAAATTGTTATAAGTGGATCTCCTTTTTCCACTGCAGTGTGTGCCTTGTTCCGAGACCTAAACCTCTACCACAAACTGCTCCAATGGAACTTCCTGGCTGAGTTTTCAACATTCAAGAAATATCTTTCATAAGGCTTCTGTTTAAAGCTCAAAGTTTTGGAGGGTTGTTGCATTTGAACAATAAAATGGACATGTAGTTTTTGCTAAAAACTGAAGAAAATTAAATTCTTCCCCAGGCTGGGAATTTGTTCTAAGTTTCCATTTAAAAATAAATATATAAATCCATCCCCCACCTTTCTACCAACTAAGTCTGAAACTCCTTGAAATAAGGGCTAGTAATGGAAGTGCTGACAGTATCTTAACTAGAGCAGCGTGAAAGGAGTGATATAATAGTTTATTTCAGGTAATGCCATGGTGATTTTTAATTTACATAATGTCAAAAATGCAATATGTGAACTTTCTGAAAGCAAAAAAGTGGTGATAAAAACATCTATTTATTCCTCCTGCCTCCTTGCAGAAATGAGAGAATGAACAAAGCCACAAGGAAAAACCTCAAGGCCATGGTATTTGCATGAAGCATGCTACACATAATGTACCCTAGAAGTGTTTGAAAGAGAAGCTGACCCTGTATACTTACTCTTGTCTCAAATCATTTGCTAGTTTAATAGCTTAACATTTGCAAAATGATGTTTAGATTCTTTTCCCTTCCTAGCATTAAAATATAGCTGGTATATAGTGAATGTGAGCGATCTCTGGAGGACTTTCAGGTCCCAAAGTCAATTCTCAAAACGGTTCCCTGTGTCCTAGCTGCGGAGGCACAAAATGTCTTGCAAATGGAGGGGCCTGTGGGGTCTGATAGCTCTACTAGAGTTTGGGGTTTTATAGATTTGGGGGGCTTTTGGGGATTTAAAAAAAAAAAAAAAAAGTCAGGTACTTTTTTTTTTTTTTTTGAGAATAAATGGTCCTTATTCCTGAAACAAGGCACCCAAGTGGTGTCTTCCAGTCCCCAGCTGTGCTGCTGTGATGAGCTCTGGGTCCAGAGCTGTTGCATGTGTTCCTAACAGGCTTTCTCTGGCCACGGACAGGAGGACAGATTTTTGCCCTGGGAGCTCAGCCATGCCATGTGCTGGTGCATGAAGGCTTTGCCTAAGTGAGTGGCAAGGGGACACTTAGCCTGCTCCCTTGCCCCAGTCCCTTGAGCTATTTGGAGGACCCTAGCTATCTTAATCACAGAATTATTTTGAGATGATCCTGGAGGTTAGTAATAAGCCTGCTGTCCATCCTGAACTCTGTGAAATAATTGCACTGGAGTTACTAAGACATTGCTGTGAACAGAGAAGGATCAACCAGCTCCTTCCTAAAGAAACTAAACAGCAGATCTATAGTACACTTGCTGCTCAAAGAAAGTCCTTTTTATTGCAGAGTAACTGTTTAACCATTATTCTCAAAAAAAAAAAAAAATGCAGTTTGGTATGACTGGTCCACTAAAACCCCAGTTCAGAGTTCCTAATATTGAACCAGACTGAGTATCTTCTGGGACTGGAGTTAACTTCTATGGCCCCTTCTGTTAGTAGAGCCCCATCAGACACTGCTTGCTTATAGATTATTTTATTAATCATCTCTAGGAAACAGGTCTTAAAGATCACCGTGGCAGGCATTGTACAAACATAGAAGGAGCATGTCCTGTGCCAAAGACTTTACATGGCGGGGGGGGGGATGGAGGTGACATGGGTCACCAGGATCTCACAGGAGAAATGCAGAATTCTTCCAGTTGGTATCAGGTTCTCAAAACAGAATTTTAGCGGACTTTCAACATGTTGAGTCCTTCTACTAGCCCTCCACACAAAGGGTAAACTCCAGCTTGAGCTATTAACACAACCCAGTGTGACACAATAGAGCTTGCAGCCACTAAAGCAGCCTAGTGTGACAAAAAAATTCTGAGAGAAGTTAATAGAAATCCCGCATGATAAAAGAATCCACACAGTAAGAGAATCCCTTGTGACAATATTACACTTTGAATATCATTCATAAAAATAAAACAAATAAAAGTCAATTGTAAGGTCCAGGATACCATAAAATATGAGTTTGGATAGAGACACTTAGAAGGAAAATTTGCTTTAAATCTGTGTAACCACCTTGAAGCCTCACACATTTACAGTTTTAATCTAGCACATTAGTGAGATTAGTACATGGGTTTTTTGCAATTAAACTGCATATTTTATCACTTCTTCTACTTTCATGCTATATAAACTTCCAGGAAATTACAGGCCTATAAATGTTGCCAGAGCCCTGCCACTGTGGGAGACAGAACAGAGAGACAGAAGCAGTGTGGGTGGCTGCTTCCTTTTTTCCTTAATTGTGTCATTAGTCAATAAAACCAAATCTTTGTAGAGGTGATTGTAGGATTAGGATACGCACACACAGGAAACTCAGAGCTCGGGTTCCTGCAGAGAGCTCCGTACCTGTAGTCACAAATGCTTTCCAAAGCAGGTGCAGGATGATTCTCCTGTTTTACTGAAGAGGAAATGGGGATGGCAATGGTAGCATTGACACAGTTTCCCAATGGAGTAACTATTGGCTAAACCCTCCTCTTTGATGTTAGGCTAGGTCGCTATCTGTGGAAGCAGAACTTTCTGTTCCTCGGCCCTTATGCTTGCTAAGTGCAAAGATGTTCTTCCCCTTTCTGCCTATGTCCTCACGTGGCTATTTTTCCTTCTCCTCCTGTGCTGAATATCAGTTTATCCAGGCATGCCTTCTGTTTATCACCTTTTATGTTGACTGTGAGTTTTCTGTCTTCCTCGGACATTTGTTCTTAGTGATCCCTTAGTTTAAAGCTTTCTGTATTGCAAAAGACATGTTAGCATCAATGCTTGCAGTTCTTTTTAGGGTTTAAGAAAAATATGCCTTCATCATATCACTGCAGCTCAGCCTTCCCTGCTTGGACTACAGAGCAGGTGAATGTGCTTGTTTCCCATTTTGCATCAGGCACCAATATTTTGAGGGGTGCAGGACTCTAGCCATGTCCCCAAGTCAGCCTTTTTCTAGTCGTTAACTCTGAGTATTGTGCTGGACCATACCTGTGTGTGTCTTGGAGAGAAGAGCGACCCTGGAACTCGTTCACCATGTTCATCTGTGGGTCCTAAGCTCAAGATGCTGTGTCAGAGGTACCTTCCACCTCATCCAAAGTGCTTTCAGGCATGTAAAGGGAGGTTGGGGCAGTTCTACCAAGTTATACACTGTAAAAAGACAGATAATGCTCTCAGCAGAAAAGGATGCAAACAAGAAAAGGGCAGATGCCAGCATTTCCAGAGATCAAGACACCTCTGTTGTAGGAAAACAAATAAATAAGAGCTGAGCTCTAGGCAAGGTTTGAGTAGCTTTAGAGTCAGTCTGGAAACTGATCCACTCAATCCAGTGCGGCTGATGCCTCTAGCATCGTAAACTCAGCTCCCTTAAATGTCACTCTGGAAGGTGAACAGATGGGAAGTGGAGCTAGAAATATATAATCACGTTATATTTCTTTTAAGAAAAAAATCTTCTTTTTTTTTAAAAAAAATTCTTCCTTGCAAGCTCTTGTCTGCCCTGTGTTCTATTCCTTCCACTCTCTTAAAACTAACAGAATTCTGATCTGGTGCACTTAAGCAGATCTTTGTCAATTTGAGCCAAAACTGAAAGAAAGACCCAACTCAATGAATGCTGGGATTTCACTGAGATAACAGGAACATTTCACCTGGTTCAGTCAGCTGGAGCTCTCAGCGTCCTTTCCAGAGTGCAACTGTTGAGGCTGACCCAGTAGTAACCAGACTTCAGATGTAGTCATGTCTCTGACGCAGTCAGCATCCTGGGAAGTGAGAAGGCACCAAGAACTGAAAGCAGAGTATTCCTTAATGAACCAAAGAAGACTTGCTGAAGCATCTCCAAATAATATGCAAAAATCTCCCTGTATGCTTGTATATGTAGCCAGGAGATGGTTTGCTTTTAGAACTCCTGGCAAAGCCATTGCATATGGATTGTGAGCCTGCAGATTTTAGGAAATAATGGGCAGAATGCAAAGGCTCTTGCTCCCTGACAGAAGCAATAACCAAATTTCTTCATCTTATCAACCTACATTTTCCAAACTGACAAGTGATTTGGGATGCTAATGCTTCAACAAACCCACAGCTATATAGCCTAAAGAGAGTAGATTCTCAATGACAAACCTATTAAACACATTGCACAGGAGCTCCTCCTCTCATGTTCCCTCCTAACAGCAGCTGTGCCTGCTCTAGAGCTTGTTGCAGATCTGAGATCGAGCCCACCTGCTGCATTAGGTGCCTACATGGGAGAGGGAGGGAAGGACTGGGAAAATAGTGGTTAGTAGTCAATGTATTATCATTCAAGGGTCACATCCTCACTTTGACTTTGTACCATAGTTCCTCTGCTATAGCAAGATTTGCTATGCAAGTGCATGCCTATCACATGAGCCAGGTACCCATCAAATTCTCATGTGTACCAGACACAGGTTCCTTTCTGCTAACAGAGCTGTGCAAAAGCCTTGGAAATAGGGAAGAGCAAATGCCTCTGAGTTCACACCCATCCTGTGTAGCAGCCTGCATCAGAACCAGCATGCTGATACTCTTAGGTGCAATGAGAGGTAAAGACGCACCAGGTAGATGTAAAACCAACATCCTCAAATATTTTTTTAGGTATTTAACTCCTACTGCTTTGTCTGGGACAAGGGCAGTCTTGTGTACCAGATGTCAGCACTACAAAGTCCTGCTCTGTACCTGGTGTCCTAAGCTGGCAGTGCTGTGGGACGTCAGTAAATAACCTGGGGTGAAAGACTTGATAGCTCTGCAGTGACATGTGTGATGTTTCTTTCCCTTCTACTTTGCAGCTACAAACTGGTGGACATGCTGAAGGATGTGCTGGGAACACAAACTTCCCACTGTCCATTTGAATAGATTGATTCCCAAGCCCCCCACATCCTCCTATCTCATGTCATTGAAGCTACTTGGGAAGAGAATTGGAGACAGGAATAAATAAATATTGTAACTTGTATAGTCCAATCTCATTTGCAGTTTGAATAGCACTCTCATCTCCTACAAACCTACCTGTGTTCAGAAAACTTGGTTCTGTGGAGGGATTGATTGTGGGGGAAGGTTGGTTGGTTGGTTTGTTGGGTTTTTTTTTCTTTTTTCTCACTGATTTGTGTCTCCAGAGAAATGAGTAAAGCATTACAGATGAACGTGGCATAGAAGAAAGAACATATGCTGTACATGCATTTAAATAGCATTTATCTTACTTTTCACTGACGTAGTGGTGAAATATGTTCTCTTTGCTTTCAAATTTTAAGGACGAACAGATGGTAGAAAGCTTAGGTTTGGGTATTCTGTCCATCAAAATAACCTGTATTGCAAGTACCTCTTACTATAATTGGGGATTTTAGCTGCAGTAGAATCTGGACTCTAGGAAAAGCCCCCTGCAGAAGTAGTATGCCAAAAAAAGGGCTGAATGTTGTCCTATCTATATGCTTTTTTCTGAAAAATACAGTTCTTCAATGGTGTGGTAAGAAATGCACTCACCTTTTTGGCCCTGCTTTTGCTATGGATGGAGTAAAGCCTGAAGAACCCAGTTTCTGATCTGAATCCCCATCCCCAAGTCCTCTAGCATACCTCCAAATGTATTCAGTCAGCACTTTAGGGATGTGTGAAAAGAGAAAAGGAAAAATTTGCTGAAGCTTCTCTTTCAAAAAGAAAAGCCCAACAGGCCCAAGAGTGTCTTGCCTATTTTATCCCAGTTTTTGAAATTCCCAGTGTTCCGATGCATGTTCTGCCCCAGTCACCCTGCTCTGAAGAACACATCTTGTACCAAACCTGTAGGAAGCGAGGGATTCTGGTATTGTATGAAAAATTACAGTCAAACACTACAAAGTAAGCCCAATCCTTTGCTTAAAGTGCTGCAGAAACGGAAAACTTGGCCCTGGAATTAAAAAAGCTTTCAGGGAGGAGGATCATGTAAAATATATGTTTATACCATATCCAGCATGATGGGAACCTCATCTGATGTGTGCCTCTAGGAAGGAAATGCTTATGTACTGCCGTGTTTGTGTAGACATGCAAACGGTCTCATTATGGGTTTATATATAGACAGGCAAATTCTGAAACATTCAAAAGCTGTCATGCACAATTTTAGAGGATTTTAGTTTGGGGGGGGGGTGTCTTTCTGGTTTTTGGGGTTAGTATTTTTTTGTTGTGGGTTTTGTTTTGGTTTTGGCTCTGATCTGCCTGTACTGCTCCTCAGCACTTTTCCTGGTTCAGTGACTCAATTTCTAATCTCTTTGGTCGGTGTGTGTTTTGCATGAATTTAATACCTGGTCAGCATTATCCCAGCTTCATGGAGAAGGGTCTCTTACACTGCCATTTCATTCTTGCAGCTCAGATTCAGGTTAGTTAATTGCACAGAGGGGTGTTTCTAGCAATGTGTTTAGGAACTTAAGATGAAGTAAAATAAAAAATCCTAAGAGGGAAATGTATAATTCCAGCCACCTTGCTAGAATGGTGCCCAACACAGCAGCAGCATTTAAAAAGTCACTATTTGCCAGTAATAGCTGTGGAGTCACAACAGTGGTTCAGTCTTTTCTCCCTGTGCTTAGAAAAAGAAATAACTGCCTCAAGGATGCTGAAAAATAATTATGGGAAACACACTTCAGACACATCCCTCATTTTTAGAGATGTCAATCATTTTAGTCCCAAAATTACAATGTACAATCAATGTCCCTCCCAATATTTTTCCTTCAGGATTGTTTACCTCAGAACTAAAAAAAAAAAAATTAAAAAAAAAAGTGATGGATAGTTATCTGCATACAGAGAAGGAATCCAACCATATTTTATTTACCTACATAAATAATTCTTCTATTTAGTGTAGACTGTATCTCACATTTGGGCTCTGTCAGAGTGAGAACTATAGTTCTGATTTTATTTATCTACATACACTGAAGTGTGCATTTGTTTAAATTAAAATGGGGGGCTCAGAGACCCGTAAAATGTTTAAACACAAGCACGGTTACAAATTGTCTGGTGTGTATTTACCATGGCCCCCTGCTGCTTGATACGAAGTTACTTAATTGTGCTTGCTTGCATCATCTGTTCTATAATGCTATCAGCATTTTATTCATGTAGTAGGAGCCTATGTTTTTGCATAAGGAGGAGATTATTTTTTGTCTGTGCTGGAGCAGGTTAAAAATGCTGGGTTTGATTTTTTTCTTTTTTTTCAAAAGAAGGAAACATATTTGTTCAACTTTTTTATAATTAAATAGTGAAAATGTTTTGATAGGGCTTTTCTTTTTCCTGAAAAAAAATGCAGAAATTTTTGAAACAAAATAAAGACTTGTCAAATCTTATTACACAAAAGAAATAGTATCAGTTTTCATCTATTTTTTTCTCCACTGTGGTTCTGACATTATGAATAGCTGTTTTAATCTAGGGTGCTGCCTCTTCATGGTGTTTTGGGTGGCTATAAATGATACTGCACCAGATTTAGTCTCCTTTAAGGATAATACATTTAAGAGGGAGAGGCCAGGAACTACACTTCAGGATTTAGCTTCTCTAAGTAAGGAGGGTGTTACACGAATCCCTGACTTACTTTTAAATAAGCCTGGCCAAATGGCAAGGATACCGGCTTCTAGTGTTTCCCTGGCCCAGGAGGTGTCATTAATTAGACTAAGGAGGAAGCATGTCTGTGTGCTTTGTATGATATACATACATATATAGGACATTCAACAAATAATGTGGCTATCCTGCTATTCAAGTCATAAAATTCAGCGCAGTTTGGCTCAGATTTGGCTGCATGCACTTGTGCCAGCAAAGGCTCTCACCAAGCACACCACCTCTTTTAAAAACATACAGGTCAAGCACGCTGCAGTGTATGTTCAAAGGATAGAAGGATAAAAGCTGAAGCTGTTTACAGAATTCTTTGGCAGTAAGACTCAAAATTCAGGGAAACTGTAACGTGCTTCTGAGTTCTAATCCCCATCCATGCTGGATTTCCTAGCTTGGAGCGCGTGTAGCTAGGCTTGCATTCAAGCAAATCCACGATCGCTCTGCGGGTGGAAAAAGAGCGCGCTTTGCATCCTTTTGATAGAAGGACACATTTATTAATTGAGGTTCTTCCTTTGAAAAATGCGGTGTAGGACCTAAACTTCAAAGGTAATACTGGGGAGCGTAAGGGCATAAGAACAGCCAAACTAAGAGCCCCGTTGCTGGGTGGTCAGTCTCAGGCACAGAGACGTGGGCCAGGCAGGGCACCTTCCCTCCTGCAATCTCCCACCTGCAAGAAATCTGCATTAAAGCATCTCTCTCTGTTTGTGTTTAGTAGTCTTCAAATTTATTTTCTCCTTTATCTGACCTGTCTGCCTCCGCTCGTCTTAGAGAACAAGAGGAAGCTGATCCCAGGTGTGTTACCCCAGCAAACACAGCCATCACACAGTCCAAACATGCCATTGTATCTCTGTATACACATGCAGATCTACACATGGCTGCAAAAGACCTCCCACAAGTACCTGGAGATGTTTACCAGCTCCCAACTGATAGCCAGACCTCTGCCACCTCCCAAAATCCACCTCTCCCTCCCTCCCTCCTTTGCACAAGGGTGGCTGGGCAGTCACAGTCTTTATTCTGCAGCTCCTCTTAACTCAAGCTCCAGTATGACCTTTTGACCTGTAATTTTTGGAAGTGATTCAGTCTCTCTTTCCAGCCTCTGGAGGTTAAGGGTGGAGGTTACGGCTGTAAAGGGCTTTATAGCAAACACAGCTTTGTGTAGTCTTTGTAACTACATTGCTCATGGTGGCAGAAATAGGTTGGGTCAAGAATTCAGATGTGAAAGCCACAGAGCCTAAACTGCACGTATTTCCTTGTAGTTCATGAGGACCGAGTGTAAATCTACCCTGCTCCACAGAAATTATACTCTTTCCCATTTTCTGAGAATAAAAGAACACTGGAAACAGGAGTTTTCACTACTACCTGTTAGTACAAGTGTGTGCTGTGTTACCCCATTACTGTCACTCTGCCTAGTCTTTGGGATAAGCAGAATTTTGTCCAAATACTTTTGGACAGGTTTTGCAAGATGCATAAGAGTTATTAGTTACATCTGAACGAAATAAGGAATGCAGTGAAAACATGCCTATCAAAAGTTCATGGCTGAAATGTATCCATCGAAGAGATGATACAACTGTTTCCCTGCTGGCAAACCAGATTTTAAGCCTAAACAAAGTGACATTGTTCTTTTAAAGAATTCTTATCACTTTCCTACCTTGAAACATCTTAAAAACCCTTCTTAACAATTCCAACTGCATAACTTCGACATGTCAAGGTTATCTATAATTTCTTCATTTCCTTTCAGAAGGGCTTCCTACCTACACACTACATCATACATCTTTTATTACCACCTTAACGTATTTATAAAATATTGATAATTCATTCCAAATGGCTTTGCAAATGAAGCCATGTGGCATGGTATTCCCTTCAATTAGCACCATGTTCGTCTATTTACTGAAATGACCCCATATTCAAAATCTAGTCCTGAAAATGAACCTTTAAAATAAGTTTCCTGTATTTTCAGTTCTTGTGCCAATTTTTGCCTCTGGTTATATTCAACATACACACCAAGAAATTTTTTTTTTTTTCATTCTGTGAAGTCACATTCAAATTACACTGCACTAGCTGGGGACAGAATGGGGTTAGTAGAGCCACTCTTTTCTTTCTGCAGCAGCAAAGTGCAGGATAGATTTAGCTGAGACTTGCATTGCAGTAACTGAGAGCAGTAGAAAGTTGCTCTGGATTTGCCCTGGAGAACTGAAGGCACAGGAAGGTTAGTCTCCATTGACACCAGTAGAGCTGAGTTTTTAATTAAGCACCCCATGTGTAAATTAACACATGTGGAATTCATTCGCTATCATGCTAGCTAATGAGAAAATAGAAATACTAGTTTATAAAACAAAGAAATGCACAATTCAAGGGGAAGAATAAGTGATAAGGAGGGCTTGTTGAAAGACTCAGCTGCAACCTCCTTCATAAGGCAAGTTTGTTGTTAAATTTAATGGGCTATAGGTGTTGATTGGTAGAGTCATAAAATGAACTGTTAATTTGCTATTCTAAGAGCGGAGAAGCTAAATTATGCAAATTGCTTTTAAAACTAGTCTGTTCCCACCATACAGTATAACAAGGTAACATGGCCCTTTCCACACTATTATTTTTAGGACTTTTCACCATTGCCATCATTGGTAAATCTTAACGCTTTGAAGTGCTGCAAGGCTTTGATTGCCTCTGATCTGCACTCTCACCAATGCAGCTCTGTGAGGTGCTGCCATGCTGTGTCAGCTCAGAAGGGGGCTTCCTTTTGTCACCTGTGCTTGAGCACCTACCTGAGTAAGATTTTTAAACTGACAGCCCAAAAGAAGCAGCGATGCTTGTTGCTTTCAGAATGACACGCAGGGAGAGAAGACCGCTCTGGGAAAATGAGCGCACACCTTGGTGAGTGTGCAGACTTCATTCATCTGCTTCACAGCTGCACCCGCATCGCTCAAAGACTAAACTGGGAAGGTGTCAGCATTTACACTTTATGAAGAATGAAATGTATCCTGCCAGATCTGGTGTTTCCAATACAGCTATGAAAATGTCAGCCCCGGTAAGCTCAAAATGAGCACCTGAGTGGATGAAACACACAGCCCATTAGAATCAGCACACTTGGGGCAACACGCAGCACGTTTGCTGAGCACGACGTGATAAATAGCAAGCGTGCGCCATGGATGCACATAGAGTTGTCTCTCAGGATAATTCTGAAACATCAGATCTGACGAGTGGGTTGTCCTGGGCTTTTTGTGCCACAGACGTGGTGTTGGCACCAACCACAGTACTGCAAACTTTGAAACTCTGTCCACTATGATATCAAATTTGCTCCTGCTCAGAGCAGGGGTCAGTTGACCACATTCCTGTTGAGTTAGCCAGAGTTCATCCTGAGGCCATCTTTTACTTCATGGCAATGGTGAACGTAGCATCCAGATCAACATCTTGGACTTTCTCAGTTGGTGCCCTGCTAAGTATGCAGTTCCTCACATTTATCTCTTGGCCAAGTCCATGTAACAATTCCTCATCTTCCCAGGCCCCCTACCAGTTTCTGGGATACACATGGCTCAACAAACACTTGTGTTGCAGAACTGCGAGAGCACTGTCCGGTAGGGTTGGAGAGGGAACTGAGAGCAGGGACCTCAGCAGTCACCTTCATAACCTGCATCATCCCCAAAATGAAAGCAACAGGTCTCACAGCCTGTAGCCACTGTCCCAGGTCTCTCTGCCAGCTCCCCTGTCAGATTTTTGTGACTTCTTTTGGAACCATAATGCTTAGAGCTATAATTTATTTTTTTACAAAATGTGAACATCTAGATTCTTCAGGGAGAAACTAGATATACCACATTGACCGCAGACTAGCTGTTTTCTAGCTGTTTCAAACTAGAAGTCTTTGTAGGTTGGGGGATTGCAGCATAGATGAAGACTTTTTCAATATCCATAAAAAATAACTTCCAAGTGAGCAATATTTCTACCAAAATGGCTTTTTTTTCTTTTCAGTGAGTTAGAGTAATTTGTGCTGGTAGGCGAGCAGAATTCTGCATCTAATATTGACACTGAAGAGAGGTATAAAAGCTATTACACCCAGTGCCAATAGCTTCTCTTTTCTAATCAAAACAGTGTCAAATAAGTAAGAGAATAGGAATGAAATAAGCCAGTTCTTTCCAACTCACCTGTCCCTATAAACCAAGCAAAAAAGTGTGATGGCATTTCAGATATTTGGAGCAACCAGCTATGAGGTCTTGCAAAACCCTGTGGTTTTCTTGTGTGTTGTTTGTTTGGGCTTTTTTATTATTGCTATTATCATACTCACAGCTGTTAAGTGAATCGCTGAGAAGGTTTCAGCTGAACATCCAGCAGAAACATGCCTAGGGCAAGAACAAGGTTTTATTTATTTAACTTCAGAAACAAGGAAGGGAGGGGGGAATCTCTCTCACACGTGCCCATCTTCAGCTAAGCATTGCACATCTGTTTATTAAGCCAACATCCATTCCCTCAGCACATCTGTGCCTGGCTTATCCGCCCCGCAAGACCCTCTGCCCTCCTGCCTTGTGCACCTGGGGACGAGGAGCTTCTGCCAAAATGCATCGGGCACTGCTGAGGGAGCAGCACAGCTCACGTCTCCCCCGTGCAGGGAGAGGAGCTGCTTGGTTTGGAGGAGACCAGCGGGCAACCGCACCCCTGCGCCTCTCCCCCAGCCCCTCGGCTCTGCTACAAAGAGCCCAGTGCTCACAGCCCCCATCCCCGACCCCTCACTTTTGAAGTCATCCTCCACTGCCTTTGCAAGTTCTTCTCCATGAGTTGAGTCTCCCTTCCCAGCACTGGTGGCGGGGTTTGTTTCCCGGACAGCACTGGCATTTCTGTTTGTGTCAGAGAGGGCAATCACTCAGGGGAAGGGAGGAAGCCCCAGACTGTGCTTCAGGAATACCTTAAATTAGGGGTTCCTAAACTTTTTTTTTTTTCTGCAAACTGCTGTTGAAGAAAAAAACTGAGCTATAAGGCAGTTGCAGTCACAATCCAGCTCTGCTGTGTTGTGTGTATTGCATGGAAATGAGAGCTCAGGCCAGGGAAGAGATGTTGGGCTGTTCAGGCAGTGGCTGTTCCAGAGGAAACAGCACAGGAGATTTTTGTTATTGTTATTCTTTTTTCCATATCAGTTGTGAAAGAGTTTGTGTATGCAGTGCGGTAGATGATTCATTTTGACTAGTTAAGACCAAAGCACCTAGAGTGCAACCATCCTTAGTATAACTGCAGCTATCTCCATTGAGGCAAAGACTCTTTATATTGCTAAGAAACCATCTGTGAGAGTTGCAGGTGCTTCACCAGTTACATCTGCAATGAGCTGATATCTATGCAGAAACAACTAAAATCTCAGCTTCTTTCCTCAGCCATGTCTTGGGCTCAGCATGAGTCCATGGCAGCTTCTCAAGGGCTGCGAAAGGAGCTCGATTATCCCATGGCCAAAAGCCTGCTCAGGATGCAGATACCATCAAGGTATCACTTACCAGGGACGGGGCTCATGCAGGAGGTGACAGGAGCTCCCACATTAGCAATTAGCCACGTGTGCACCTGGTGCTGAAGGGGTCAACCCCAAGCACAGGAGGGATGTAGCCTCCCAAGCCACAGATTCCACTGTTGGAGCACACCAAGCCGTGTCCCATCGCCTCAGGGGACCAAGCGTGGTCCTGGCTCACGGTGTTCTGCAGCTCCATTTCCCAGCTGGGTTTGAGACTGCTCTACTCTCAGTCAGATTTGCTGCGGTCTCTTCCCCTTTTTTTTTTGGCCACCTTTTGTTTCCTAGTCCCTCCCTTCCCAGGGTAGGAGGTGGCACAGGTGGCTTTGGTTCCCAGTGGCAATGGGAAGAGGGAGAAGGGAGTGAATCTTCTTGCCGAGGCGGCTCCTGGTACAAAGCACTTCTCGTTGCCCAGCTATCAGCATTCAAATCAACTTATTTTCCAAGGGGTCAGACTCTCACACCTCATTTCTTTTCATTATATCTTTGATTAAACACTTCCCTTTAAGTACACCTGCTGATATCAGTGGTTCCAAGTAGCAGTGTTAATATTCTGGTATCATTGCTCTGAGAAGTGCCTTATATCTTGAGTAGCTTCATTAGGTTCAGGTAGATTTCTCGAAGAGAAGGAAACCTCCCAACGTGGGTAGAGAACACCAGAGTTCAGCCATCAGCAATAGACCTGAACTGTAATACCCCAGACTTTCTGCAAACATAAGTTAGTTGACATTTCATTGATTATTAAATACAGAATAATTTTTTCTCAAATAAACATACCATTGCCCTGTTGTTATGTTATGTTGTTATACGTTGGTGTATTACTATAGTAACAGTAGTATTATTTTATTCTATTTTAAGTTAATCTATGTATGAAATAGAGGGAAGATAGATGCTAACTGGGGGACTTATTCTTAACAAAACCAGAGCTGGCTATCCTATGCAAGGAAGACAGTGCTATCGGTAAGGCAGGCTGTGTGGTGCGGACTCTGCCCTGGTCCACTGCTGAGTGATTAGGGACACGGCACCTGGAGCTGCTCAAATTGCTTGTTGTGGTCCCCAAAACAGAGCTGTCCACCAGCCACACCATAGCTCAAGGGGGCTATAAGCAATTCAGGCTATTTATTGTCCGAAAGTGATGTACTTTATCGTAAAAGGAGGAAAAAGGACCACACTTAGCTGCCTAAATTAGGAGCCAGGAGTCCTCCAGTATGTTCCTCACTCTCTTGACCTCAGACCCTCTGCAGGTATTGAGGCACGTCCCTCCCTCAGTGGGACACAGCGGATAAACTGGCTCTTTCCTTCCCCCTCTCCCCTGTCCCCAGGGACGAGCGGGACCAGACAGGAGCCAGGGACACGTCTCTGAGCGGTACCAATGCCACAGCACGCTCTGCTAAAAAGCAAACCGCTCTCATCCCGCACTGTAAATATTTGCCTCCTGTGTGACATGGGGACAATCCTGAGCACTGGAGAGCATCTGTGGCAGCGGTGAAAAGACATTAATGAATCTCTGCTGATAAGCACTATTTACCTGTTTTGCCTGACCTCCAACTGATAAACCAGACACACAAAATGGCACATGCTGACATCTCTCGCTGCTCTGCTCCACTTGAAGAGAGCATTTTTTCCTCCATTCAGGTGCATTTGCATGTTTTTCCTCCCCTAGTTTAGTTCCATGTCACTAAAAAACATTTTACACGGCAGTGGTGAAATGAGTTTGTGCTGTCTCACTGCCTGCCTGGGCTCTGTCTGTCTCAGGGTGATATTTCCCCTTCCCTCAAGCAGCGTGTTCTTGCTTTTGATGGTCTTTGCATGTGCGGATTAAGCTGTGAAAGAGTTGGAGGAGGCTACCAGCTTTTTTTTTTTTCTTTTTTTTTTTTTAATCAAATCCTAGATTAGCCAGAACTGGAGATGGAAGATCAGCCCAAGTGAACTTGATTAGCAGGTGCTCAGGAGATCTGAATTTCACATAGTGTTGTGCAGTCACTTGGACTATAATCCCAGCCCAGTGCTTAATGATATAAACAGTGCTAATAACACTGGGTCACCTGTCTGGGGAAGACAGATAAGGAATTGAAAATTATGCACATTACCATAGGTAATCTACTACCAAATACTGTTGAGTAGAGACCTCGATTTTTATTTCATTCCCCTTATGTTCTTGCCCTGATTGCACAGCAAATAAATTGGAAATTCAGAATTAAAGGGTCTGCTAATTTAAATTGATCTGCAGCCTCTAGCACCCCGTTCCCCACAGAAGGTGTAAATGGATCCTGGTATCCACCCTATGACAGCAAATCTTTTTCTGCTGCATTGTCAGAAATAGAGGAGAAAAGACTATTTTCAACAGCACCAAGAAAAAAGGAAACTTTGCAGAGGGAGCAGGTGATGTTCTGCTTTATTGTATCAGACAATTATTTGGTAGCAGTTAATATCCACAGTCCTATTTCTGTCCTTACAAACCAAACAGTAGCTTCAGCTTGAAAGTCACACTCAAATTTCAGGACAAAATGCAACCTCTTCTGGGCTTC
This sequence comes from Haliaeetus leucocephalus, assembly GCF_000737465.1. Classification (NCBI taxonomy): domain Eukaryota; kingdom Metazoa; phylum Chordata; class Aves; order Accipitriformes; family Accipitridae; genus Haliaeetus; species Haliaeetus leucocephalus. The sequence goes on along the minus strand of NW_010972742.1, from coordinate 6,782,687 downwards.
GGAGGGAGCTGAACCTGCAACAACCTCTACTGTCGAGCAATGGGGAGAGCTGGTACAAGACTCAAGACCACAGGGCAACCGACAGCCCCTTCCACCACTTTTTAGACTAAGGATTATTAGGGGTGCACAGCATGGTGGAGGATGGTTTATTTAAAATCTGACATGATAAGTTAGTCCCAGCACCCCAGGGTGACCTTCGTGGACATAACTCTGTCCTCTTTCCTACAAGAAGAGAGGAAATAATAAATAAATAAACCAGAAGGAATAAATGAACATATTTAAATGCCCAGGACAAGAACTGATCAGCCTTTGCAATGCTGTAGGCAGGATGCCAGCTTTGGGGCAGTGCCACAGGCCATAAGGACTCGTGGGACAATCCCTCCCGTGTAGCCCCACAACAACTCGCAGGTGGTCTCATATGGGACTGCCCAGGTTGTAGCAGCCCAACCCTGGCACACACAGATCTCGTTACAGGGGTGTTATAATTTTTTTATTATTATTCCTTCTTACATGGATGTAAATTGCTTCGGGCCAGATGGAGTCACCTGCCACCTCTTAAGTGAGCGTAGGTCCTGCAGGGTGAAATTGGGGTGGCATGGATTATTTGGGGTCTGACTTCTGAGCCCATGTTACAGCTGCCACCCACCAGGCTGGGAACTGCAGATGAAAAGTGCCCTTTGAGCAAAGTGAAAATAAAAAGAAAGTAGTGCTGTTACTGTAGATTACATTTCTCTCTGCTGCTAGCCATGTGACAGACAGACTGTGTTTCTCTATTTGTACCTGGAACGCTCCAATTTCTCCCGATAGTCTTAAAACCTTATTTTTAAATCTTTCTTTTGACACTTACTGTGTGACTTGATTTGATAAATAAAACCTTCTGGTGCTGTTGTTCAGGTCTGAGATTAAACACTTGATGCTCTACATAACGAAATGCTTTTGATGGTTGAATTTAATAGCTATTGGTTACTAGCAGGACTAAGTTAATTGCAGATGGTTCAATTCACAGGTGAATTGCAGTAGGGCCACACAGCCAAGTCCGTGAACACAAAAAGACCCCTCACTATGGATTGTCTCTGCTGAACATCATGTTTCATGCTGTTTGTGATAATTTGATGGCATTTTATTTATAAGAACAGAACAAGCAAAGTTACTTTTCCAGTAACTCAGAAACGACACAAACTAATTTTTCAAATTTATTGTGGAAGATATTTTTTATTGCTCTGGAGCAATGAGAGCCATATCTGAGTCATCCTTCTTGCTGATTATGTCTAGTTGGTGAATAATACTGCAGTCTACCATACAAATTTTACATCTCAAAGCTCTTAATACATCTCAAAGTATTTAAGGCACACTGGTTGGTATAGTTATCTCCTCATTGCAGATGTGGAAACTGAGGCATCTGGACAAGAGATGTGCACAGCATCGCCCAGTGGATCTGCAGCAGAGTGAGGGCATAAATGCAAGATTGGACCACTTCCCATTTCAGCTTGCTGCTTGAGTTTGTTGCTTTATTCATGGTGTTCATTATTTACATGGCAGTAGCCCACTAGAGGCCCAAAAATGGACCCATCTCAACGTGTCCTTCATGTAGTCTTGCCTGGGCACAGTCTGTGTCCCAGGAGGCTTCTGACGGTGTAGAAAAAGTAGACAAGGGAAAGCAGAGAAGTGACATACTTAGCTTTATCTCTTGAGAGCTGGGTCTATGGTCCTGCGTTCTTATATCCCGCAACAGCAATCAAGCCAATAGACCATATGTTCCAGCTCTTGGCCTTCTTGTTTAATGTAAGAATAGTGGGGTTTATTCCATTACGTGACTCTAACGTTACGTTTTCAATTGTTCATCTACCAAATTTCTATACATTATGGCTTGTGTTGTCCTTTGCATACTGACTCTGCAGTCCCTTCCATGCAAGATTTGCCCTGTACTTACGAGACTAGTTGAAAAAGTAGAAATTATCCATAGCCTGGCAACCCAGAAACACACGTGCATGTGCAACCCCATTTGAACTCAGGCTGGGAAGGTTAAACGCTATGCAGTCTGTATCACTGAGATACAGTAAATTCCTTTGCAGAAGTATGAGCTTGTCTGATTCTGCGAAAAAATGTAAAAGCATCAAAAACATGACACACAAAGGTCAAGGCAACATTGATCCATGAGAACTATCTGCTACCGTCAGCTCTCTCCTTATGTCAGTTTTTATGAAGATACTTTATATTTTTAAATATACATACATATACATACTATGTAGTTTTAAGGCTTGCTTGTTACGTATCATAGTTGTTGCTTTTGGCATATGTTGGTGATACAGATCTTTAAATCCCTATATGTTTTGGGTCTAACAACTTCAGATATTGAATCTCACCCTAGATCTGATCAGCCTGATGCAACTGCACTGGTGCTGGTCATCTATTTTCTTAAATCACCTTTGAAAGTGGGTAAACTGAGGATAAGAGGAGAGAGAAGTGACCTGTCCCCTATCACATGAAGAAGGAATAGGTGACCATGCAGTGGATCGAAGGAGTCCCAACTCTTGTTGAGCTGTTGACCATTTTACATCCCACCCTTTGTGAGTTTCACCTTCATATCAATTTTTCTGGACTCCATCCCCTAGTTTTAAAACTACTGAAGTGGTAAAATACCTCCTGGCATTAAGGACAAACAAATTTGGCTGTTGTCATGAATGCTGTTGATCAAAGATCGCTTAAACTAACAACATTACATCATGTCACCTCTGTTAACCAATTTGCTTAAACTGTCCATGTGTACCACTTCCTCTGTTTTCAAAGACAAGGCAGGATGATAATACTTATGGAAATTTCTGTGATATAAATAATACGGGATGATTATAACCGTATAGATCTTGGTGAAAGGTCTTGCTTAAGAAAGCTCATACTCCATCAATTCCTGGAGATTTTCAACACAAATAATAGCTTACAGTATGCAATCGGCTTCCTGGCCTCTTGCCTGAACCCTTCATGGTTTCTGTTCTGCTCATGGACTTCTGCATTTATAAGCACTTTCTTTTATCTAACCCTGAGAGTCCATCATGTTTTATTTACCCTTCTTTTAGCTCTACCTATGCATTTCCAGCTACACAAAAATCAATAACTGCGTTGCTAATTTTATCTGGAAAAAAAAGAAAATTTACTAGAGAATTAAATGCAGCTGGTTTTGAAGGCTGTTTTTTGAGGATTCTTTTTGGTTTGAGGAAGGAAAGTTTAGATATCCAAACTCACTTGCTTTCTTCTTTTTTTGGCAATCAATGATTGTCACAAGCATGGATTTTAAACATCTATGTACTTCATTATGCTACAGAGCCAATATTTTTGCAACCATTTGGATTTGTACCTCCCTTTTATAACAGATGCAAAATTAAAAGCTAGCTTGGTTTTCTAGAGCAGTTTGTAAACGGAGCCCCAGAAAAGGCAGGCAATTCCAAGGCTGGCCATAGGGAAGTTTCAGAGAGCCTAATCACAGCCTCTAATGAGGGGGAAAAAACCAAGGTCTTCATACTAGGACATCACTTTGGACTGGGGACCACTTGACTGTACTCTTTAACGCTGCTCCAGATGCTCAGAGATGATGGGTAGGTTGCAGCCATAGTCTGTGCCTCTATTTCCCCACAAGTAATGGCAGGTCTGTTTATATTGACCCCATTTGCCAAGCAACGAGAAGATCCCAGCATTGCTGTGGTTATGTCTCAGCCTTTCCTTTCATCACACTTTCCACCTTCCTGTTATTTTTGTTTGTCTACATCTGTGACATGGTATATTTCAAAAAAGATATGTATATATTTTCTGTGTGTGTTTACCTAGAGAATAGTGAATGAACGTGCAGCATAAATTTAAAAAATAAGTAAGTAAATTAAATAAATATTCCAGGGCAATCAGTCTGCCAGCAGAATCTTTCAAAAGCACAGAAAATATTCAGGGGAGAAATAACTCTTAGTCCATTTATTTGATTCACTCATAAGAAAAAGGGAAAAAAAAAATTTACTTGCTCTTAATTCTGAATGGAAATGTGCTTTGGACCAGATCCTGAAAGATGCTGAGCTCTGAGTGTTAGCCTTTGTACACCTTCTGCAGTGCAATAAGCACCTTCATCCTCTAGTGAATTCCGTGGGAATTGAGCATCCTCAGCACTTGGCAGGATTGTGCCTTTTGTCAGGAGACTATCAGCAGGGCTTGGGTGCTTATTTGGAAGGAGATACTTCATGTGCTGGCATGATAATAACTAGATCTAGGAGTATCCCCCTGGAAGTAGGTACTTGCTTTAGATCTCATAGACATTGTCTTAATTGTACACTAAATCAGCACTAGATGGAAGACAGTTCAGCCGCAGGCAGCAGAGCAGACTGCACTGGTCTCTGGTGATACTGTGTATTATCAACCCCAACCAAATGCTTTCTAAATAAGGTTCATGTTTTGTGCCATAAACTCTGCTGGGTTGTTACTCAGAGTGATCTGTTAATGCATCTCTGAGCTAGATTTCCTTTATTTCCTTTCTTCCTTTTTTTTTCTTTTTTTTTTTTTTTTTGGTGGATAATAATCAACTTGGAGAGGGTTTTTAAAAGGAGAAAAGGTTATTTCACTGGCATCAATTTTTGCATTAAATGTGCACTTGGCCAAATGCCAAAATATTTAATATCTTTGCCATCTGTCCCAGCTGAATACAATTTAAGATTTATTGATTTTTTTTTTTTATTTTTGGGGGGGGGGCTTGGGACAAGGTTAAGACTTTAAAAAAAAGTATCTTTTTCCTCCAATAGCATCATAATCTTTGGCTAAGACTAAACTACCTTTTGACATGCAGCTGGTGCCAGCTGTCTGGGGTTATAAACGATCTTTTTTGGAAATGCTTTCTCCCCTGGACACCTATGACTGTGCACATCATATCTGCATGTGTCAGGAAGAGAGGTTGTGTGCAGGGGGTTGTTCCTTTCTGTCACTGGAAGACCTCGTTAGAGAAGTTCATTAATGTGTTGGGGATTGCAGTCTGTGCTGTTTTCAAACAGATCTGGGGCTTTCCAGTCTGCCTTCCTCCCCCTCCAAGGTAAGGACAGCACCAGGGAGGCGATTCAGGGGCACGAGGAGATCTCGGTGGAGATGCTCTAGATGCTCTACTGACTGTAAGATCTTCAGAGGAAGAACTGAGCTCTTTGGTCTGTAGCACACCACAAAACAGGTTCGTGGGTGATGGGGGGGATCTCTGAGCAGGAGCCCACCAGTGCTACTGACAAAATGCTTAGGCAGTTGCTTGAAAGCTTCCTTCCCGGTGGTGCAGAGGAAGGGGAAGGTGGCACTTGCCAACAAGGAAAAAGACGAGCCCAGAGGCAGCCTTTGCTGGGCCGTGGGGCTGATGGCCAGGCTGGCATCCTATAGCTGCAAACCTGCACTATGGAACTTAGCGTTAATAGCTAGACTGCTGCTTTTCTCCATCACCTTTTCAGCAAATCCTTACCAAGGAACAGAGAGAGAGAGAGAGAGAACTTCTTAAGCCACTGTAGTGATGAAGGTTTGGTCAAGGGCCAGTCCCTCTCATTTTATCCTAGCTCGTTCTCTGTTTTAATGACCTCCTGCTTTAGCAAGTTCTGCAGCTTGAGTTCAGCCACAGAAATTAATGGCAGCATTCAGAGGAGTTTGATTAGCTCCAGTTTTATTCACATAACCCTGAGTATCACCAAAGGAAAATGCTAGGTATGTTTGTGAGCAATTATTTGTATGGCATCCACTCCCCTTACCATCTCTGTAATGTAACCTGATTCACTTCCACGGGAACGCATGTTATTCAGCTAAAGTGCTCTTCCAGGAGCTCAACTAATGCCACAGTGCTGTGCTATGGTGTGTCATGTGCTTGTACCACTTCATTATTGTTTTAACCTTATTATGTTAGGAGAACCTTTGTGTGGTTTAGCGCACCGGATAAGTGGTGCAGGTCACTAATGTACCTCTAATCTGGTAATAGATAATTAATAATGATTACAGCTGCGCCATATGATCCCACTTCTCCTTGTGAACACTCCAAGTCACTTTATACCCTACTGCCGCCCATCTGTTTAGAGGCTCCTCCTTTTCTCACATCACCCACCAAAGAACCATCACCCCCCACTAACTTTCACTTCCACTGATTGTATGATGCGTCCACGGGTTTGTCATGAGGATTGCACAGGCCTAACGTGGTCTGTGCTGGTGTTCTTAAAGGGAAGTAGTTAGACTAATCTACAGTTCATCATTTCTTGAAGCATGTGCTGTTCAGATTGTGTGAACAGAAAGGGCCAGCTTGCTGGCTTTGTAAATGAAGTCAGATGCTTGTTTGCAGTAGCATCCCTCTTTTGACTTCAACTGAGCTGTGCTAGTTCACATACGCTGATCTAGCCCTGGCGACTGTTCCTCCACCAGCTGAAACCAGCAGCCTGCAGGAATGGCTGTTTCCCACATATTTGGAAATTCAATAAGGTCATCTGCAGCATAGATTCTTGCACAAGGGCAAGGAAGATTTTCCATCAGCATAAGTGTGTGTAGCACTAATGCTAACAAACTTATCAAGCTGTGCGTTGACAGCCCGATCCCCTGTGGCAAGAAACACATGATACAGGTTTCCTGGACAGAACTGAGCCATGTTTGGTTTTCACCATTACTGCAATAGCAGAATTTCTTTAAAAAATATTTATTTTCTCCCCCCCCCAAAAAAACCCACATTTCCTTAGGCACAAATTAAAAATAACTGCAGTGTTCTCTGATTGTTCGGAGAATTCTGAGCTGGAGTTTTATAACTAAGATGGGTCTTTACCATAAATCAGAGGAGCCCAGCCTTTATTACAGGGCAAGCTCTTCGCTTCCGGACAGAGTCAGAAAAGGGCAATTTCACCCTGAAAACTACATATATGCTGCCTGCCCAGCTCTCCCAGAGAGCTCTAGATTTACTGAGCATGCAGAGCATATTAACTCTGCTCTTGCATGTACATCCAGCAATTTGCAGGCACGTAGCTCGTCGCTCAGGGGAATCCCCGTGAAGGGGCCTGGCTGGAAGCAGGCTGCCATCACTCGAAGTTTTTTGTGCCTGGCTAGGGGAGGCAAGCTGCACGCCTCACTCCACGCATGGCTCCAGCAGCGGCACTACTTGCCACCTCTCCCAAAGGCTCCTCGTCTGGTCGGTGGTGGGTGCACGTTAGCAGCCTGGTAGGGAATGATTTCCCTGCTAGAAAAGAAGGGAATGAATTCAAGCCAGGGTGAACTGTCCTGACAGGTTGCTGCCTTTCTCCTCCACCATATTTGTGCTAGTCACAGGTGTGGTGAGAAGGAAAGGGTTTGGGGAGAAAGCACTACAAAGCTGCATCAGCAGAGTGGTTAATCCGCCCTATGAGCCATGTTGGTGTCATTGGGAGTGTCTCCCACATGCAGCTAAGCACCCACCAGTGAAACATCTGGATATATGAAACTTCTGTCCCTGGCTTTCAGGCTTTTAGCCTCAACTGACTGTAGTAGATGCAGAAAAACCAACAGTGCTGCAGCCTCCCAAAGCTTTATCCATCCAGTGATGATGCTTCTTTCTCTTTTGGAACCATGGAAAGAGACACATCCTCTCCCCTTTATTTATAAATTCCCAGATTACCATAATGCTAATTTGAAGCGTCCACCAGAATTTCTTTGGACCAAGAGCTGAGATGCTGTGGAGTGCATTTCATGTGTTAGTGTTCAAACAGCTTATTGCCAAGTAAGTTAGTCCTTATATAACAAATGGTCAGCGTTGCTATGAAGAATTCTTCACCTGCCCAACGGATAGGAGCAGCCCATACAGTACCAGTGCAAGTTATCCCTCTGCTTACTGTCACGGGAGAGACTGGTTCTAAGGCCTTTTTTTCTGTGGTCTATGTAATCCTGGGCTTTTCAACTTAGGATACTATGCTAAGCTAATATTTCGGTGTGGAAAGGGATTTTGGACACTGGAATGGGGCCACCTATCAACCTTTCAAGTTCTGGATTTTTCAGTGCCAAGTCCACGTGTTTAGTTTATCACATGGGATTTAGTCTCTGCACTTGGGGAAAAAAAAAAAAGAGAGAGAGAGATTTGATATTTTGTATTGATTTCAACCAGAAGGTAAATACAGCAGGTCAGATTCTCTGCTGGTTTATACCTCCTCAATGCAATCTCCTGGAGATCCAATAGGATTGCTTGGGATGTCACTCAGGCTAGAATATGGCCCTTTAATATTTGTACAAAATAAAAAAGAAAAAAACCTTTTCATTATTTAATATCCATTCTGGAGTTTGCTTTTCCAAATGTGCAAATACAAATCAATAAATGTTCTTTACAGATGTTCTGAGATGTCTCTGAGTCAGAGAAACTCCACGGGCTCCCCACAGAGGGAAAACTGCCTCCATCTTTGGCAGCAACCATAGGAAAGCAGAGGGGGAACAGGAATTCTTTATTCTCCTTTCTGCTTGCAAGCATTGCCTATAAAGCATCGGCAGGAAATTCTAGGGAGATTTTATAAAGTAATCCAACGTGGATAGTTCCATTTAGTTTCAACCGAAAGTCTGTAGGAAATGTTCTAGGAAAATCCATTGAGATTTCTGAGGGTAATGTATCACAGCAAATGGCCTTTTTTAAAGTTTAGCAGACAGGCAAGAGGCGAGAGAGTGCGTATTCCTTATGTTACAAATGAGGCTGGGGTCATATGTGTTTACAAATCAGCCCTTTATTAAAATCCTCTTTAATAGGGCTTTCCTTAGCACAGCTCTTGTTGAGATTAACAGACCTGGACATGAGAGGCAGCGGTAACAGCAGCCCATTAACTTACTGCTTATGTGACTCTCGTCAAGTCTGGAGAGACCGACTTTCACTAGCAGTAATGAGCCAAGCAGGAGGGCTCCTTCCCTAATACCGCTCTAACATACTGGTAACCCCATTAATCCTGTCTTGGCTCACATTGCAACATACCGTTATTAAAAGCTCTAATTTGAAACATCAAGATATGTCTGAGGATGTGAGGGCCAGGCTGTGGAGTCTCACCATTGGCTCCCATTGATTGTGTTTAGATGTCACACAGACTGTGTTTTCAGAAAGTACAGGCTTTGCCTCGGGTCCCGGCTCTTACCAAGCTGCAGCCTTTTTTTTTTTTTTCTTTTCCTCCCCCTGGAGATCTGAGACCCAGGTCCTGGGTGCTGGTGCATCCCTGCTTGCAGAATGCGCTGCTATTGACTCTGTTTATTCTGCACGACCTGAGTAGGTAACTCCTGAGATCCTGATCCTTTCACCTACAGAAAGAGTTAATTTAGCCCCCAATTAATGCTTTTTTTTTTTCCCAGAAGAGCACCAGAGAGGGTGGCCCAATCAGCAGAGTATTCAAGAGACCTGGGTTTGCTCCCTATGTGTCCTGCTGGATGATATTGTTCAAGGCACATCATCTTGCCATGCTCCACTTGTGAAGCTCAGTTAGTGACACTGACCTCATGGAGAAAGTGCTGTGAGAGACATAGTGGGGTTTTGATGATTGCGATCATTTGAACCATGTCAACCTAGTAGCTGGCAACCAGCTTCTAGGCAGCATGGGAGACATCAGCTGCTTCCAGCATGAGTGTAGGTTGGTATTCAGTGAATGAAGAGGCCACCCGTGTTAGTATAATCCAACTTTTATATGCCCTGACGCTCATGCTCATTTATCAGCCTGTAAATTATTCCCTGCTCTGTTATCTTTGCATTTGGCTCATCAAAGCTTTGGACAAGATAAGTGTCTCACAAGGGTGTAAAAATACACAAAAGCTGCTCACTGCCTCTACTTGCATTTACACCTATGTCTTTTGGACATATATTTGTACAACTCCCACGGCCCATCAGTTCGTGCCCTGCTGAGTGGGTGTGCGGGGTCTAAGGCAAGTGTCATCGTCAAACTCCCCCTGCACCACACCAGTACCCGGCCCCAAGTACCAACCTGCTCACATCAGCCATGGAGTTAGGCAATGCAGTTCCCACTGAAACCAATGGCAGATAGCCACTCTGTGCCCAGGGATGAATTTGGTCCATTATTTACAAATAATTTAAAGCAATTCTGTAAGTGTTTGTGTGCCCAAAGGTCTGGGATGATTTACAGCTCTCTCAAATTGTGTAGACCCTTGATCCGGCAGTGTCATTCACAGTAATGGGATGTCTCAGCTGTCCAAACAGAGACATGTTTTAAATGTTAAAAATGTTCTGTGATCGATTTTCTCTGTTTATAGTAAATGCCTTGATTAGATTCTCTTGTAGGTGCTTCAAAGACAGACTCCCACTCGCAGTCTTCCAATATTATGAAATTTAGTTCTTTCTTTGCTCTACTTTTTATTTTTCCCTCCCTTAAATGAATTTAGTGCTTGAGAAAGGTGACTGATTGATGGCCTTGAGGACTGAAGCTTTCTGAAGCAGCATCTAGGAACATCGTTCTGCTGCCTGACCTCCAGGCAAAAGGGGTGATCTCTGAAAGCAGAGGGGCACAAGAGACATGGATCCCCTTGGGATGTAAGGGGTACCCAAACCTGCCATAACCTGGCCTCAACATTAAGGTGTTTAGCTTTAAGTCTTAATAAAAGGCAGTCAAATGTCATCTCTTTTTTACATAAAGGGAACGGAGACTGTGAGGAATCAGGTGATTTACCGGAGCTGGGAGAAATTGCAGAGCAGAGGTGGGAATGGACAAAAGATGCCCCAGTTGGGTACTTTAATCTCAGTTTTTTTCCCTCCTCAGATCTCTGCATTTTTATAAAAAAAAATGCAAGACAGGTTAAGGTATTTTCGTGAAGTCTGCTCTGAACTGGATTGAGACCATCAATTCATTTCACATCCATCACTAACCAGCCATTAAACGCAATGGCTTTCATTCTCCCTATTGACCTGGTCTGTAATCAGACCAGAGACCTTGAAATGTGAACAATGCTCTATCCTATTAACAGACCCCTGAGCCGTCCAATCCCCCTGACAGTCATGTCCTTTTTTCTTTCTTTTTTTTTTTTTTTTTTTTTTTTTAATTTTTAATGGAAATAGCTCAGCTTTAATCCATGTCTCTCTATTGATCAGGAGATCAAGCCTGCTTGATGTGCACTGTGTAAGCTAGTATGACGCTAAGAACATCTTGTGACTTAGTATGAAAGGGTCAGTGTAACTTTCACTAATTAACCTCCCTTTTTTAATATTAGTTGATTTACAACTTGCCCTTCTGAATTTTACCTCTGTTCTCCCTCTTCAGTCGACATTATCAGCCTTCCTTCCCCACCTCACAAACTTTTCTTTGTCCTAAGCCTTTTCACTGGCATATGTGGATATTTCATCTACAATGCCATCATGTCATGGACATCAAAACAAATAACATGAGCCCATTATTTCTCTTGAGAATATCAGAGCACGCAGTGGCAGAACAGAGCCTCACAGACGGAAAGGAAATTTCACTGCATTTTTATTCTCTAGATTTGGATGGTTAATTGGTGACAAGATAAAATTTCTCCCAGAACCACGTAATATAGGAGAGGGGAATGGTATTGTCAGAAGATGCTCTCGTATTCATTTGACTTAGAGTCACGGGGGTTAGCGGAGCTGTATTAGGTTCAGAGAAGATTGTTTCACACCAAAGATCAGATCACATGGAGAGCTCAGAGCAGTCTGCCTGATTTTCCTTTCATGGACACCAGTTTACATACCAGTCTGCCAATACCATATTGATCTAGAACCTCCATGAGAGGAGGCCCAGGGCTTTTCACTGGCCAATGTGTTAATACTAGATTTTTGATCATCACTGTAGTGTATTGTGCAGCTTCTTTCCAGCAAAGTTCAGCTCAGAGATGCTTATCACAGCTGTCCTGCAGAACTGCCAGTTTTCTTTGTTAGACAAGAGATGTTATCCCAGTTGAGCTCTTGCGGTTTCCTACCCCATCAGGGGATCAGGTTGTTTCTGCTCATGTCTCTGATTATAGAATCACTCTGCTTCTCTACTAAATGATGGATAATGTCCCTTCGTACCCTTAAAAATAAATACGAGACATCACTGATCCTCATTATTTAATTTCCAAGGACTGTACACAGATTGTTGAATAAAGCTGTCAAGAGTGAATTAACAACTCATCTCTACTGTTACAAACCTGCAAATTAAGTTGAAAGGGACCTTGGCTTTTGGATAGCGTTCCAGCATCAACTGTCTTCCAAAGCAAACCTCTCTGTCCTGTCACAACCGGTGACCTCTGCACCGTTCCTGTTTTGTCTGGATCATGTTTAACCCCAATTTGTGCTGAAATAGAGCCAGGCAGGAGGCATTCTGGATATTTGCAATTCTGTGATGGACAGACCCGGAAGGTAATTTCAGGCATGGAGAAGGGTCAGGAAGCATAAAATAAGCCCCAGTCAGCTAGGTGCAAATCTTTTAAGAGCCTAGACTAGTTATAAAGAAGTGCACAGTTAATATAAGAATTAATTCAGGGTCACAACAAAGCAGAAAGAAGCTACCACATGTTTGAGTGCATTTGTGTGTGTGCCTGGAAGCACTGGTCATATTCTGTAATATCTCTTTGCAATATGTATTTTGGATACTGCATTTTAAATCCATTAAGTCTGAGAAGTAGTTATACACTGTAGCTAAATCAAGAAATTAGCTCCTTTTGCACAACCTCCTCCCACTAATTTATTTGTTTAGTGAATTTTGGCCTAATGAAAGGACATAAGTTGGCCATTTCTTATTTTAAGGAACTTCAATCAAGTAAAAATATGCAGCCCAATTTCTCCTTTGATACTTGCCCACGTTTGTGTTTTTGTGCTGTCCTGGGCTAGCGACGTGTCAGAAAGAATTCACTCCAGTTTTTCTTGGGACTTTTTCCTTATTGCAACTATCCACAGGGGAAGCAGCTATGACTACGTTTTTTTGAGAAGGATAATACAGACCTCAGAAGCTAAGAGAAAGCAGCATTAACTCACTGCTGTCTGGAACCATATTGCAATCTCCTGTCTGGTAATGAACCCTTGACATCTCATTGCCATGTCAGACCTTTGTTAATTTGTTCTATGATGTTTCTCTCTGTGCTTCTCCCCAGCATGCATCTTCTCTCCTTGTTTCATTTGCTAAACATCATCATGACTATATTTCATTTGTAGACCGCACAGGGTGGGATTACATATGCCAGCATCACCAGCACCGTCTTTACTGATGGGGAAAGGAGAGGCAAAATTATACTAAAGTTACACAGTGCCACTAAGCAAGGTCATAGGAGATGTAGAAGTAGAAATAGGTCTTTGGTTCACTATGACCAGGTGGAGGTTTGACCAGAATAAAATCAGAATGGGTGGGTGGATTTCCTTGTAGGAAATAACAGCCAGGGGTTCGCCTGTGTCTTTCCCCAGTAGTCAAGCACGCATCAGTTGAGCAGGAATAGCGAGTCACATATAACTCAACTGCACTTGCAGTCATTTGCTGCCAATTTTTTTTCAAGCCTGAGCACAGCACACTTGGCTTACCTTGCTGCTGGGTCAGGCACAAGGAGCCCAAATAATCAGAGTGGGGAAAGCACCGGTATTCTCTCCAAATGGCAAATAGCTTCTGAGCTGTTGAACATGCTGTCACTCAGGAGTCTTGTCATGACAGCTGCCTTGGGCCATTGTATTGCCTGCAGGGCTGTGCTGAGAGCCCACGGGGACTCGGCAATGTGTCTTCCCTCCTTGGGCAAGGAGGGAGTTTGGGTTTACAGGTGGTACTGAGGCAGGAGAATAAGTTGACTAATAGTAAGAGGACACAAAAAATGTTGCTTTAAAGGAGCACTCTGGAAATTATGGTTCAGCCACACAAGGCATTGGGCTGAGTGTGTTTAAGATGTTACTGCCTCCATAGCTAGATGTTGCCACTGCTTCACTGGAAGGGTAGTGGTTGTCTATGGGACTTTTCACCTGTACCATGCGGGGACACAAAGACAGAGGGTGCTTGTACAGTCAGATATAACACCTCACCTGAGAAGGTCCATAACTGTTTTTAATTACTGTAACTGCTGGTGAAGGTCTGTCCATCTTCTTAGGGCAGCACTAGGACATGGCAGCCCAGCACAGCAGGGTCACAAGAGGACGCTACCTCTGATTCAGCTTCAGGCGGGATGTAGGATGTGCCTTGTCCTTACATACAGGGAGTTTGATTGTGTGTAAGTTCTCTGAACCGAGGGTTTATTCAGTTTGACTAGAAATCTTGTGAGAACAGGCTTTCCTTGCGAGATGTTGAGCAGCACTCCCATCCCTGGCTGCATGATGTCTTTTTAAGCACGACATCCTACGGTGCCAGGACAAGATTTGAAGGGCGTGCTTCCAAATGGCCTCACAACTGGGAAATGTTCACGTAGCAGGGGTATGTTACAAGCCAGTCATTCTCTTCCAACAGGAGCTTTCTGCCTGAAATTAGACCCCTCTGTGTTATGCACCTGTCCCGCTACATGACAGCATTATGCAGTGGTCCTCGTTGCTATTTATTGTCTATGACTGAATGTCTTGCATGTGGCTGGGCTGGAATTTGTTTTTTTGCTGATGCTAGGAAACCATGATGCTTTGTTCTAGTATTTTATTTCTCAGCCTGTCTCCGTTGCTTGGACTGCCCTTTACTGCTTATCCCCCTTTGTTCCCTAAGGGTCACCGAGGCACGGTGAGAAGGCCAGGAGTTTTGCGCAATTTAAAATGTCACATCAAAGTAAGGAATTCATCCTAGCCCAGAGACACAGGCTTGAGACTGCTTATACTTCATTCTTGATTATCTCTTAGGTCAAGGTCCCTGCTAGCAGGAATAGCATTTAGAAAGCTCCTTGGGCTCTGCCTCTGCCACTGACCTTCTCTGCAGCCTGAGGCAAGTCACTTGGTTCTTCAGGATTTCTGCTTCCCCTTCCACCTTTCCTTCATTCGCTTGAACAGTGTGTGCTTGAGGCCAGGCAGTATTTCTAAGCATGTATATCTTGCCTAGAGCAACAGAGCCCTGATTTCATTTGGGGCCTGAGCTACTGTAGCACAGAAGAATGAACTCATTCCTACCCCTCTCTCCCACAAAGTGCTTTGGTACGAGAATGAAGTTGCATTTAATGAGCAAGTGACACTGTCTTGCAGTCAATGTCAAGGGAGAATGAGGGACAAGATGTGTCTACTTACCAGGTATGCCTTTCAGTTCATGTGCATCAGCTCTGTATTTTTGGAAATAAAGGAGCAAGATTCTTGTCTGGAGTCCCAAGGTGTTCATACAGCAGCAGAGCCTGTAGTCCATGGATCTGTTTGAGCACCTTGCAATAACAGTTGGAGCAGTAATAGGCATCAAAGTATGCTGGGGCAAGCAGGATTAATAGAACCCAGTGGGAGACAAGTTGCATCATTATCTGCTGATGATATGATTAGGACTTCTCAACAGAAGCATAGGTGCATTCCAGGGGGGGCTTATCATCTGGCTTAGGCTCTAACCATCATTCAGTCATAAAATATTTTCAGGTGTTGGCAGGTGGAAAATAGAAAATTTTTAAAGGAAAGATTTTAAGATCGTTTGAGCATTCTTAGAGGACAGTCAATACAGAGGGAGGTCATGCTAATTGTTGAAATCAAGGTGATCTGAAGCCAATTGGAGAAACAGTCGCAGTCCCATATTGCAGTTCCTTTTATCACAGCAAGACCCAGAAGTCCCGCTCACAAAGCGTTAGACCATGCGCCAGCTCATGCAGCCATCTCTGAAAAGGATGCTTCAAGACACACAGTGCATTATAAATTGATGCCCACGTGAACATGCATTCCCACTCCCTGCAGTAAACATAAACCCTGTTTTGTTAAGAATTCCTGGCAAGATTCCTGTTTCCTTCCTGAAACCAAACAAGAGGTCAGGGGACTTACAGCAGTGCAAAAAAAGCTATTATATTCAGCCTTATTTCAACAGTCTTTCCCAAACTCACACTTTTTGTATCCCCTAATGTTGAGAGGAAAAATAATACACATTTACCTAATGCAATCAGTGGTAGTTACACATTTTAATAGTGAAATGTGAACAGGAATTGTGCAAAGACAGACCTACATTATTAGGAGGTTAAATATTGTGATAGCTTAACCAAAACAACACTGACAAAACCCAGACTTCTGACTTGCAACCTGTTACTGAAGTAATACAGCAGACTGGAACAGGTCTAGGTTTTGGGGGTTGCTTTTATTTGGTTTTTTGTCTTGGAGCACTACAATTTGTGATTAAAAACCAGAGCGGTTCTCTGGAAGAGTGGCCACCCCTTTCCCTCCATGGAAGCTAATGGCTCATCTACCAATTCAGCAGGAGTCAGGAGATAGTCATCTTACTGTAATATCTTTTGTCTTTCTCCACCGACACTTCATTGATGGGCAATTTTTCTAAACAACAGCAAAATTGCAGTGCCTGCTTCTCTGTCAATAAATTCCATTATTTCATATGGAGGTTGGTAGCATAGCTGGAAAATGCTGAAGTGATTACATTGAGGAACTAGAGATCTGTGGTCTGAGCGCTCTATAAATCTATGGCCAAAGTTTGATAAAGTGCATTGATACTTTATCTGACAAGAGCCTGTCTAGATTTATGGGGCTCAAAGCTGTTCGCACTGTCATCCTTGATTCAATTAATGCAGAAACACTTCCCATCTTCACACTTCCTTCTTGTTGGGCAAAATGTGATCTTGACATTCTTCCCCCACTTTAATGAGCAAAATATAAAGAGATGGAATCAGCCAAAGAATAATAGCATGGCTCTGGAGCTGGTAGGATAATGCAATCAAGAGCTTTCAGGTTAATGTGCTGTGATCCATGGAGGATTTGCTTCAGTGTTGGGGTGCCATCAGTTTTTCCCTTAATCTTTTGTAGGCCTAATGATGAGCAGCAAAATCAGATTAAATGGTGGCAGGTTGAAAAAATGTTGTACTTTTTCATTTGTTTTAAAGTTGCTAGGATTGAGGCGCTGAGAGATACGGAGCAAGAGTAGTTTATACTTCAGTACAGCTGGGATGTAGCCTGGGGGAAAGGGTCTTTGGTTACGATACCAGGGCAAATTTTGTTGCTATCCTGCCTTTGTTTTCTGAGAGTGACAATGCAAGAATAAACTTGGTTCAAGGACAGTACTAGGTGTAGCTTTGGAGAAATTGTTAAAACCTTGACTTTTTGAGGACAAAGGATTTCTGTGTGACAAGCACGTCTTAGCATGGTTTGGTTTGGTGAAGTGTAGGGTTATAGCAGCCTCTGTCTCCTGCTCGCTCTTTACCACAGGTAGTTGCAATAATGTACTCCTGTGACTTCCTCTGGCTTTGTCTTGATTTGCTTTATTGCAGGAAAAGTGTTTCTTTAATGCTTGCTGTTGCATTAATGTCTGAAGCCTGCTTTTACATCCCTTAAAGTCCCAAATCCTGCTGGTGTGAGAATTCAGAACTGTTTTCCTGTTGGGATGCAGTTAAAGGAGTGTTAGAGTTGGATATAATATCTGGCATTGGTGTGCCTTGCAGTTTTGTGTAGAGGTAATACCTTGCCATGGAGAAATCATGTAAAGCAATTGACCTGCCAGATTAGGATGGTTTACTGTGATTTCTGCCCAAGAAGAGGGAGTTTCTTCTGACCGCGCACCTCGCTGAAGTTGGAGGACTGAAGTGACACTTGAGAAGTGCACAGGCTTCATTGATGACCCCTGGGGCAGGGACAGATTCACCCTATAGCATCGTTGCCATACTGTGGAGCTTGCCTGCTTTCCCCTGACATCGTGTAACTCCTCTGTGCTCCCTGACAGGAATACAATTTACTGCAATTTACTATAAATCCTCATAAAAGCCCTTCTCTTGTGACACACTCAGTCAGAAACCCTAAAAATGACTGACAGGCTCTTCATAAATATTTATGATCTCTAAAAAAAGATTGAAAGAAAGAAAAGTTAAATTCTTCCCTCAGTGAAGTTTGACGGTGGAGATTTTTCTGCAATGGCCAGGTCTACCCTTCTTCTGGCATGAGCTGCAGAAGCTGGGGCTGGCGCGGGAGAAATGGCCTCCCCCTGCCCAGCAGAGCTGGCCCTGCCCAGGGTCACCCTCATCCCCAAATGCATGTGGGTGCAGAGAGCCCAAAACAGCCAGCTCAGCCGCAGGGATGGAGCTGCATCCCCATGCGCAGCCCTCCGGGAAAGCAGCCCTGCTGCTGCTTTGCCTGTGGCATAAAATCCAGAGGAAGCGTGGTGAGACTAGAAGTGCAGGAGGACTCTAAAGCCCTAAAAAAATTGCCCAAAATAGGCAAACCTGCTTTTCTGACTGCCTTTGCACAGGGCTGCTGCACTTTAAGTTGTTTCTACTCTTTTTGCCATGGGGAAGACAATCACGATCCAAAGAGGGTCCTTCAAGGCCAAGTCTCCCAAGAGCAAACAGCCATGGGCATTTGAGCCCATCCATTAAATCCTGTGGGGCTGATTAAGAGGTTATATCCATTTTATTTTGCTACTTTGACTTCTGTTCTTGTTCAGTTTATAAATAGTTATGACATTTACTGCTTTTAGTTTGGGAGGAAAAAAGCAGAATAGGTTTGAACCAAGCAAAGTATCGGTCTTTGCGATGCAGAGTAAAGCCAGGAGAGGAAATTTGAATACGGTAAATTACGAGAATGTTCCTCAGATGAAACTGTCTCCTGATCATAAGTCATGTGACGATAAATTTCAGTTGAGTGACAACAATATTAACAAACTGAAAAAAAGATTGATGTGCATCACAAGTCCATGAATGCAAAATAAAAGGGAAAGGCTTGCTAGCCTGTGATAGGCAAAGTATAAATATGTATCACTTGGTTCTAAAGTGAGTTATGATTACATTTCCCTACTTGTACCTGAAATCTGTAGAGGTTATTCATCTTATCCCTATATCAGCCATGACAGTTATAGCCATGCAGTGCATACGGCATAGATACCTGTTCAGCAGATAAATCAGCAGGCATGAAGGGACCTGTTGTTATCAATTTGATCTTCAGAATAAATATACAAATATGTGTACAGTATTGTTGTCACCGAGAACAATTTCCCTTCTTCTTGCCGATACATTTTTAAGAGGTTGTTCCAAGAGCCACTTTCCAACAATGCCAGAGGGAGATGGAGGGAAGCAATGATCAGGCAGGAGAACTAGATTTATGGACAGTTGTCTATTTTCTTTTCTTTTTTTTTTTTTTTTTTTAAAAAAAGCACTTCCTTCTAGCATCACTTGTCCTCAGAGTACAGTGCTGGCTGGATGCAGCAAGTGAGGGTAGGGAAGAGAGGCAACAGGGACAGTTATGGTCAGTGAACATTTGTAAAGGGAAACCATTCCTGATGAGGCTGAGAGTGGTATTGCCTCTCAACTGGTGCTAAAGAGCTAAAGGTTTTATGGTGCAGCAGAGACTGTAGTTTAATGCTGATTTACCACGGCAGTTCAGCAAGGAGGAGAGACTTGTACAGGACTCAGCCAGGCAACTCGGATGCCGTCGGGACCTGCTCGCTGTGTGCAGAGCCGAGAAGCTGGGGAGGAGAAGCCAGGGGAGAGTTCTTCTCCTTCACTTGCAAGTCAGAGCACAGCAACAGGCATAAGGATGCAGAAACGCTGGGACCATGCCACTGCATCACACCGAGCAGGATCCGAGCAGGGGGGACACTGGGTCATGTCTGGATCTGAGTGCAGGAATTAGAGGAACGCTGCCCCAGAGGAGTCCTCCCTTGCCAGGCACCGTTTTGGCCAGACCACTCATCTCCAGAGTTCCAGGTGCCAGCCCTGAGGATGGGGCAGGAGACAACGCTTCACAGCCCCAGCTTCTGCCAGCCCGAACATCCCTGCCAAGGTACTGAGTGAGGCAGTACGGTAGCAGAGACAGCAGCTTCTCCCAGCATCGGGGTACTGGAAGATCCCAGCAAAATGGGAAGGTAGTGAGAGCGGCTCCAGTGCTATAAAAAGGCATCTGTGTGTGCGTGTTGAGCTGAGTCCTACGGCCCAGGCTGTAAAGGCTCGCCCAGCTAGAAATGCTGATGAGTACTGAAATTAAGATGTTGAATTCACTCTCTGCCTTCCTTGTGATGATCTCTGTGTGCATTACTCCGGTTTTACGGATGAGGAAATGGAGGCTGTCTGTGTTCACCTGCTCAAAATCTCAGCAAGATGCAAAAGCAGCAGCAGCCACACAGCTAGTCCCTTGCCCTCATTTCATACATGGTACCAAATATCCATGAAGATGATGACAATGTGAAGTAGTTACCATCCTTGACATCTACATTCTGCCCTCTTACTTTTTGTAAGTCTGGAGGGAAGGAATGTTATTCTATATACTTACAATTTCCAGGTAAGGCTGGAATGCAATCTCCTGGTGACGTCTGCCTCGGTAGCCCAGGGGGGAAAGGCTTATGCCTGAACTGTTTTGGTTTTTAAACACTGCCTCTTCTGGGGAGGCTTTTGTTACTTAATTATTACCGATCATTTAGCTCGCATCAGAGCTGCGCTCAAGGTCCCCAGCACAGATAGAGTCCCAGATTTGCCAAGAGGTAAAAAATATTGTTTCCAAATAAAATATTACTTGGATAGGTCTTTGCTAGTTATAAATCATAACCTTCAGGCTCCGTCCTATCTTACAGAACTTATCATCTCCACTTCCCTGTCAGGCAGCCTTGTATTATAAGGCTGTAACACTCATAGCTAGACACCAGGCTCTCACCTCACATACACTGTGGCTTGGTGCACACCCAGGTTATAAAGTTTTCTGACCTTCTCTCCTTGAGCTACAAAACCAAGATTGTGCCTTCCTTTTTACCAGCTGCAAATATTTCTTGAAATATGACAAGGCTTTGATTTTTATTTCCCTGAGGAAACCTCAGGATTTACTCGGGAAAGTCAGAGGTTAATAAAGATGTGTTTGATTTGGAAATGAGAAGGCAACGTGGAACTGCTGGGGAGCCAGGAGTCTGAGAGATGAGGGAAGCAGCAAACTTGACTCTGAAGATGGCTGAGGACATCACCTGCGAGGCATCCGAGATGCTGCACGCTGAGTGTGTTTAACGACATGTAGGGAGAGTAGATGAATTGGGTTGTTTTTTTCTAAACTATGATACTTTAATGAAAAACAACTTCTGTCCTTCAGCCATAAGAGCTATTCCTATTCTTGAACTGTGAAGGAGGAGGAGTGAGCAGGAAAATGCCATATGAAATTGTTAAGCTAAATTCAGAGATGGTACATTCTGGCCAACAAGGAAGATGTAACCGTATATCACAGCATTCTGTTAATGAGGATTCATTTTTAGCCCAACTTGTCTGTAATGAAAAACCCTAACATTTAATTTCCATAAAGCTAGAATTAAGGCTGACTTTAACATCAGTGTTCTCTACACATTAGGGGTTTGCTACGGTGTAAATCTACTCTGCTCAAATAGCAATATAGGAGCCATACCCCTACCATAATAAGTGGGTAATGCTGACTCACAACCCATTATACTGCATAATTTCAGACTGCAAATGTGCAGCTTCCATTGTTGGGAATACTGTCACTAAAAAGGTACCGTTGCTTTAGTAAAAGATTTGTGAAAAGAGACAATTTGTCACAAATCGAGACTTCTGCATTTGTAGTAAAGTGGTGGTAAAAACGATGTAGGTAGATATACTTGTTTTGTATCCATAAAAATAGGAAAAATTCTATTTTCCTCTGAATTTATTTCCAACTATATTGGTGACTTATATTGCCATGGCAATTTAGGCACCTATTTTGTGTTCTCCAGTACTAAAATACCTTTGAAAATTTGGACCTTAGACATTACAGTGATCGTTTTGCAGTTAAAGCTAAAGCAATCCACTACGAAATGAGATACAAAGGACAAATCTTGTGTCCCTGTGACACTCAAGCATACGCTAAATCGCCACTTTCACTCACCTGCAGAGTTCTTTTGCATCAGTGTAAAAACAAGACCCAAAACGACTGCAAATGAAAAGGGCAGAAGCTGACATGCACATTGATATAAATGAGTGAAAGTTGCAGAAAAATACACATTATTAGATGTGTCTCCATTCCTTCCCCTGCCAAATGAAGACACGGTCTCCTTCAGAGGAGGGCTGTGGGGTTTACCTCCTGAATGTCTGGAAGGTGCTTAGAGGGTCTTGGATGGAAAATGTAGAGGAATCAAAGTATTGTTGCACTAAGGCTGCCTGGAGAAATTAGGAATCTTAATGTTAATTAGAGCTATGTGAATAATTCATAACAGATCATTTATTAAAAGAAGGCTGCTACTTTTTTCTGTTTGCAAATTGTCCATAAGCAGATGGTGATTTTTCTGGATTGCGTTCATTATTCAAACCTATTTGCTAAATGATTTGGGGGAGTAAGCTCTGCTATGTGTCTCATTCAGGAGGAGTTAGCTGGGCATATTTAACGGTCAGAATTCACCATGATCATGTTAGTTTTCATTGGACATATTGATCACCTGGTGTGTTTCTGTTCCTGGCTGGATGTGTTAACATTTAGAATAGGGACGCCAGCACAAATACTCATACACTGTATTACGGCTCCTTGTGCTCCCCCATCTGTGTGCCACATCAACCCGCTGTCTCTGTGTTCAGAACTTGCCTTTGCATAGAATTATTCAGAAATGTTTAAATCAGAATAATTATTCCTGAATAGCTCTCTCTGTGAGCACTTATTCTATAATAAGAGTGCTGTGTACCAGTTTAGTTTAATCTGCTTGAAAGTGAGCTAAACTAAACAGGAATAAGGCATGCCAACTGCAAAAGAAAAGATGCCACAGAATTTAAATTCACAGCCTGTCTCTTGCTTTTAAACACAAAATACCTTTTCTGGGTCAAAGAGGCCCCTGAGCAGCGAAGCCGTGGAAGCTGGAGGGTTGCAGCAGGGCAGCGAGCGCTCTGTAAATACCCTGTTCAACGCACCCACTGTTAGAGAGGAGATACTCAAAGGGACCTTGAGTCTGACCCCAAACAGTTGGTCTTTGGTTATCCAAATTAATTCCCATGTGTATACAAACCCTTTGGCTCAAGTACTCTCTCTGTTTTGGGGGTGTGCAGCCCCAAGCACAACAGTGCCCGGTCCCTGATGCTCAGTGGGGTTAATGAGCCGGCTAGCATCGCATCGCAAGGGCAGCGTTAGGATTAGACACCAGCATCCCACGGCCACCTCCGAACCTCCATTTCTAACCTCTGAATAATA
The DNA here is from genome assembly GCF_000737465.1 of Haliaeetus leucocephalus. Taxonomy (NCBI): domain Eukaryota; kingdom Metazoa; phylum Chordata; class Aves; order Accipitriformes; family Accipitridae; genus Haliaeetus; species Haliaeetus leucocephalus. The sequence continues at coordinate 6,759,538 of NW_010972742.1, read as the reverse complement.
TTACCCCTCAGTAGAAGCAAACAGAAAGAAATAGACTATCAAAACATTGGTGGATAAATATTCCTTCTGCATTGCAAACTGTTGCTTACAGCTAGTATTTTTGGGGTAATGATCTGCTTTTAGATTTTCTCCAAGATGTGTATTCCATCTCTTTGACACTGTCTCAGCCTTATCTCTGCTCATTTTTTTTTTTCCTTCCTTAAATCTCCTTCTTTACCTTTAAAATGCTCTTTCCCCAAGCAGTTACAGATGTATCATTGCCGTTGTGCTCTTAGCATGCGGCTGAACGAGGTGGGAAGCAGAGGGAGGCTGCTCATAGCACGCTCCCCACCAGGGCTGCAGCTGAAGAACTGGCTGCAGCTGACCCTCTACCTTAAGCACCACCAAGCGCGGTGGGCACTGCATCCACCCACAGCGGAGGTAGAATTAGAACAGAAACTAGCAGCAGGACACTACTTTTTTTAAAGGAACTTAAAAATAATAATAATAAATTTAAAAGATGAGGAAACTTATCCAAAAAGGTTTTTAAAGTCAAAAGTATGGATTTCATTTTCTCAGACTCAGCAGGAAGGCTCCCTGTGCAATCACAGATGAGATTTTTCACAAGTGCTTAAAGCAGTTGCATTTCAGGAAGAGCCAGGCAGGCATCTGACTGCCACAGTGGTACTGGGTGGGGTACTTCTTGCAAAAATTTAGCTGCTTAAATTTGGCACCTAGCTTTACCTGGTGAGCTAAGGTTTGTTTACAGGCAAAGGAGGGGGGGAGGCATTATCAGGTGGACACCTTGGGTAGAAAAGATTAGTTGCCCTCTCCTGCAACAGCAAATCTGCATTAGATTCCCTAGTGAGGCCAAGAGGAAAGATGAGATGAAAACAGGAAAGGCTGCCTGGAAATGTGTAGGAAAATGTGCTGGACACACACGTACATAACAGGAGATTAATTTAGTGCTTTAAGAGCAGTTCGTTCTTTCTGAGCTTCCCACGGGCTGTAAGGAGGGGAGCAATTAAGAGTATGGAAAGCACAGAGTAACTCACCAATACTTCTGCATCAGTCTTCACTGGAGATAAAATTGTGTAGATACTGGGGGTATTTGCAGGAGGTAAAATAAAAGATATTCTTAGAGATAAGAAGTCATAAGTGATGTTTGAACTAACAAACTTGAGAGCAACAAATTGCCAAGATGCTAGGGGGACGCTGGCAATTAGAGAACGTGCTTTTAATGTGTGACAGGGCAGAGATATTAAGTGTAAAACAAGCCATGCTGCTCTGACTGACAGCTCGGTCAAGGGCTGCACTCCACCACTGGCATCCAACCCTTTCCCATCCCATCACTGGCATCTTCTTCCCTCACTCCACACCATCCTTCTTCATCCTTCAGTCGTGCCTCTGCACAGGCTGGCCTAACTTCCCCTAGCGCTCGTTGGTTGCATTAGTCCTTCTGACAGCTTTGCAGTTGAGCGAAGGCTTAACAAGAGTTTAATTCCAAGTCTTTGGTATGTCCCAGTGCCCTCATCCTCTTGCCTCAGTTTCCCTGAAAAGAGACAGTGCCAGGCTGGGCTTCTGCTTTGAGGCAGAGCACAGGAGCTGTGGACCTCACGCGGTGAAGAATGAGACAGCAAGGTTCCGTGGCTCAGGTATACCCTTGGTATCTCATTCCTTCTTTTCCTACAAGGTGCTCACCTCACCCCTTTCTGTGCAGCGGGCGACCGACTCCGACACGCTGAAGCCCCACGAAGGTGTCGGCATAAAGCATCAACGTGATGCAAAGCTTCGTGCTGACTCTCCAGACAGAGAGGGAATATTCCACCCAGAGGCACCGCGCACGGCTGAGGAAATCCCTCCCCGGAGACAGCTTCAAGCTGAGCAGAGCCATGGCTCTCCCTGCCCGCGTGTTTTCATCAAGATGTTTCCAGACTGCAGCAGGGAGTTAAAAATGAAGTTCTGCAGGTCACTTGCCAACCTTCCCGCAACCAAGTCTATAAAGAATAGCAGCTAATGTTTCTTCTGTGCTTGTGTTTCCTGGGAAGGGTATGTTAATATAGCCTGTCTTTATTATCCTATCTGAAAAGATATTTCATTTTACCAGTTTTTACTACACAATCTCAATAACTGGAACTTGTTTAAAGGCTCACTGCTCCAGGAAAATGCATTACATCTTGGCTTTTAAATCCGCCAGCTCCCATTTATTGGTATTAATAATACATTGGGAAAGCTGTTCTTTTTATTTTATTTTGGTCCTCTGAAATTTTTTTTTTGGTAGCTGTAAAATCAAATATTTAAAAAAGAAAATGTTTTCAAACAGCATTTCTGTATCCTAGAGGTAACCGCACTCTGCACGCCATTAAGGAGTCATTTGCAGTGCTTAGGAAGGGGGGAAGGTGAAGAAAAGAAAAAAAAAAAAAGAGAAAGTAGCAAAAGTGTTTCATAATCATTTATGAGCCCGAAGTGTCCAGGGAAAAAGTTTTTAATAACAAACAAAATACCTAAATTAGTTTCCATTTAAAGTTTAGGCGTCTTTAATTTATAAATGCTATTTAAGCAGAGAAATGTTGATGAGGGCTAGAGTAATTATTCGCATAAGTGGAAATGCAAAACTTTGGTGCTTCTACACAGTTCATTCTACTTCTGCTAACTCCGCTGAGCTTTTTTTAAGCTCAGCTCACCCGGGGAATTGCTGCCTGCATGTTTATGTATTTACTGTAGAAGATACTTTTTTTTGGCCAAGCTAGCATAGGCTTTTTAATCTTTCACTCGTTTCAGCATTACTATTGTGAAGGAGGATATTAACGGTGAGGCACTTCTCTCAGGAATGCTGGTGTAAAATCAGAGTAAATGGGCCAAAATCAGTGGCATTACTCCACTTCTTAAGCATAGTCACGTCCAAATACAACCCCCAGTGCTCAAAGGATCTGGTAACCTAGGATCAGCTCGTGTTTACCTTCATCTCTCTCCTACTGTGCTAATCAAAATGGGAGAGAGGAAGTTCGGCCAATAACAATTTTTTTTCCTATGCTGTATAAATGCAATCCCTGCATTATTATATTGAAGCTGGGAACCTCTAAGCAATTACTTCCCAGCACATTAGTGTCCATGTACTAAATGCTAAAGTGTTTATTCAGTGCATTGCAGGATCAGGTTATTGCTGAGTCTGTCCATCATGCCAAGAAATTATTGCTCTAAGTGCTTTAAGAGCATGGCCAGTACAATGGAGATATAACCAAGCTGAAGGACTGTAGTACTCCTGCTTGATGTAGGGAGGTCAGGCATGTCTTTATTTAGAGAAAAAAAAAAAAAAGGAGGCTGAAAAAGTGTTCAGATGCACAAAATCTCATCATCAAACACACATTGCTGTAGGAACTGAAAAAAAAAAAAAAAGAAGACACAAACAACTTTATACTGAAATTGAGTGGAAATTGGAATAGTGAAAGAAATATGCTTTCTTCTTCAATTCCAGATGCTCATGCAGTCTTTTGCCTGGGATTAAGAGGTCACTTATTGCAGCCTTAAAGGATAAGGACTGGGCTAGATAGGAGAATCAGCAGCTGTTTATTCTGTAAATGTTTGAATATGAATCAGGTCTTTTCAGAGCTTCGCTTATTACTTTTATTTACCAGGATAATATCAGAGGTCTAATTAATTCTCCCCACCTCTTTCAATTCTCAGTGTCTCAGTGCTTCAGCAAAGCTGGAACCCTTTAGAGCTTTCTATCTATTGAATGAAATATCCTTGTTTATAAGGATGGCTATGTCTTTATCTTTTCAGCGGAGATTGCCTTAAAATGTACTGGTGCAGAGCACACAGATAATGCTGGGGGAATAATAATTTTTTTTTTTTTTTTTTTTTTTTTTTTTTGCATTTGGTTATCAAATAGTGGTTTATTTCTGTAATCATCTTTATCAGAGTCCTTGCTACACGGTGGTTAATATTCAGGAATGATTCTTCTCTCTTTCAAAAGTTAGAAATATCAGCCTCAGTGAGACAAACTGAGGTCCGGGGCTGTTAAGTGACATCTCCAAAATCACACAGGGAGGGATTTTAAGGCTGGGATTCAACAGACCTAAATATGATGTTCAAAAACTGGTGTCTAGCCCTCAAGTACCACTGCAAACCATTTCTGGGGTGAATTGCCACTCTCTGAGGCATTTCTGGAGACAACTCTTAGACTAAATGCAGCTCTAAAAGGGCTAAAGTTGGGCATAAGAAGTCCCAGTCTACATCTGGGCTTCTGCTGCAGTGACTAAGCCAGAGGACCTGATTTGGGCTAAAACGCAGGCCTGCACTAACAGGCCTTCACAATTACCTTATTTTGCCCTGTTTCAGCCCGTTTCCAGTCACCACCTTCCAGAGACAAGACAGGAGGAGGGCAGTTTCCTATGGCAAAGGTGACAACCAGCACTTCACCAAGCCTGCAGCAGACACCGGTGACTCCTGTGCCGCGTTGGGATGCTGCCAAGGGTCACCCTGGGGCTGTGCCCATCCCCGGGAGGAGGAGGACGGTGCGTTTGATGCTCACGGTGATGCACCCTGCTTTCCCGGATCAGGTACCAGGTATCGCTGTAACCTTGAGCTTCCCTGCGCTGAGATGACAGCCCCTCCTCTGAAGCCTTGTCTGTTTTGACTGTAAGCTCTTTAAGTTGGGTCTCTTTTGTAATACTCACACATCCCATCCTAGAAAGCTGCCACAATAACAGCCCTTATCTTGATGAGGGACTCAGTGTGCTGCTCTAGTGCATTGTAATAATAATATCATTAGAAAAGTTCCTTCATATCATCCAGCCCAAGGACAAACGAGATCTCCCTCTGTGCTAATTCAACAAGGATTTTGTTTATTCTTGATTATTTCTGTTGGTGATGCTTGTATTACTGGAGTTCATTCTGTTTGCTCACAGCACTGTCTCTGCTGCTAAAACCTTTCTTTTTGCATTTGACCTAAATGTTTCCAGTTTTTAAAATGTTTAGGTAATTCCTAGTGACTCCTCTTAGCTTTTTAGCAAAGCTTCTTCCTTGTTATGTCTCCGGTACCCCCAAAATACTTGTTCAGTAAAAATAGCATCCCAAGGATGTGCATGAGGGGACCGGCCATTTCCTAAACATATCACGAAAAGTTCTGTGTTGATTATGCATTCGTTATTGATAATTATTAATTATATGCTGGTTATTACAGTGCGCTCTTGTTTTATTTGCGTGCTATGCATTTTACAGAGGCAAAAGCCATTCTAAGAGAAATGGGTGACATTAGCTCAGCACAATGATGAATAACTTTATGATAATGATATATATCTACTTATCATTGAGCTCTGAAACACACAACTAAGTCCTGTGCAAGCTCGTTCACACCCTGCTTGGTACATGAAGAGGTGACTTTGCCACTGAGATTGGGCCACTTCTAGAGCCAAAAGAGGGAGACAATAATTAGTCCCCATTAATTAGTGGACGTTGGCTGGACTTGGGCCTCTTGCATTTTTGCAACATGATTTTACACTTGGATTTTTGAGGGACTCTAAAGATATGCCTAAGCATACACAGCCAACTGAGCTTCCTCGAGCAGGCTTGTTGTCCAAGAAATGCGAAACAGGGAAAATCGTGTCCCTTCCCTGGTGTCTAAAGTTTGACAACTAAACGGGAGTCACCTCTGAAAATCTTGACCCTTCTTCTCCTGTGTCCCTTTGAGCACTTCAGTGCTGGAAACAAGCTGGGAGCACAGCCTCAGCCGTCTTCAGCACGGCTTCTTCTCCACCCATCCAGAGCACTGGGGGCACGGGGACAATCCAGACCCAGCCAGACGTGCCACTGACAGATGCCCTTTGGTGAACAGAGTCACTTAGGATTTACACCAGCATCCAAACCCTTCCCTTAACGTTTCTTTAACTTTGGCTTTGCCGAGCCAGTATCTGTTTTGATTTGCAACCTCAGTGCTATTTGAATGTACAATAAGTAGCCTCTTGCTGGCAAACATGAGATGCTGATAGCTTCTGAAATCTATATTCCCTCCTTGACATAACAAGACAACAAATTTTTTACATCTTGGGGGAAAAAAAAGTGACAGGCTGTTAGAGGAGGAGATCAAGATACGTGCAAGCACGTGTCCCTGTCCTCCACTCAGGATTCAATCATTTCCCCAAGCAGGATGACATAATCGGGATGATGGAAATGCCCCATTTCCCGGAGAGGGCACAAGAGGGAAGGAGGACCTCAGCATTGGGACTGGATTGATTTCCCTCTGCTGGAGCAATTACACTTCTGAAGTGGCAAAAAATAAATAATAATAAATGAGTAATAAACACCCCATTTGAATCTTTAAATGAATATCGGATTTTAATTATAAAGGTTTAATTTTCAGAATGGAAAAGCTACATTTGCACAATTACTGCATGCAACTTTTAATTAACTTTCAAGAACTTTCTCTTTCTTAAAAAAAATCTAATTAATAATACTTAGGGAACTATTAGCATAAAATAAGTCATGGAAAGGGGTAGAGAAGTATAAAACATACATTGTGCAAAATTACTTGGGAGAAAGAGACTTGCTAATTCTGAAAACAAAGCCAAAGCTTCCAGCTTTCCTAATTCTGCCCTGTAAGGAGTTTTTTGCTGAAAGAAAGCATGAGAAAGACATGGGAATCATAGGATTTAGAAGAGAAAATACTGTTATGTTAATCAGCTGTTGCAGGGATCTGTAAGACTAGGAGAGATGATCTATTTTACTCACCAAGTTCCTTTATTTGGGGGAAATATGACACTGGTAGATAGGAGGGTTCCAGGGAGATGGTGAATGAAGGGGTAAAGAATTGGTTGGGAAACTACACTATTGCTGCCCAAAGAGCCCTAAACTCAGCTGCGAAGGCAGAAGAGTGAGCCAACCCCCATCGGCTGGGCAGGACAACGCAGGCAAAGGGGCAGCGCGCTTGTTTGTAACCCGCTGGGAGGATGGGGGTGACGGGGAGCTGCAAAATCACATGCAAAAGCAGAGTAAAGGAAACCTTTCTGAGGCATTGCACAGCCCTCCAGAAGGGAAGGCTTGAGGGACTACAAGGGTCTGTATATGCAAAAAGGGGCGAGTAGAGCAGGCTCGGAGCAGGAGGGGAAACAGTGATATGATGTTCCGGAGCAGAAGTATATTACTGCAGGAACCAAGAGGGAAATTAAGACAGGGTACAAGGACACAAGGGGGGCAGCCTGTGGTAAAACTTGTTGCTTCAGTAATGGAACAACAGTGAATGAGAGTCACTTCACAATAATATTTTGCCCAGGCCTTGTTCCAGCTGGGTTTTAAATTAACCAGTAGATACAGCTGTCAGCGTTTCTTTTATGAGATTGCTCCAACACAAGAAATCCTCCATGGTCTAAACAGCGTGTTTTGAAATATCTGTGTTTGAGTGTATAAAGGAGGTTGAGCCTGTCTAATCTAGCACTGCCAACATGGCTTTGACTCAGCTGAATTAAACTCAGTACCCTGAATTAAACAGAAACCTAAAATTTCAGGACATAGTGTTCTTTACAGCCAGTTCAGCCAGAGCAAGCTTCCACCTCCATCTGCCTTTAGGGAGGGGAGGAAGGATGCAAAAAACCAGAGGTTTGAAGCATTCCTTTTAACAGAGGGTGGGGGGGAACCTGATGTTTACAGCCCCTTTTCCTAATGAGCTCTCTGGCCAATATAGCTGAAAAAGAAACCAGTGAGCAGGAACAAAGTACTTGTAACAGAAGCAGTAAAACTTTGGACTGAGGACCTGCCTGAAGACCTCAAGGGCAGAAACATCCTGCTCATTGCATGCTGCTTTTGCAGCAAGCCCGTGGGTTGTGCCTAGGCTGCTCCCAGGCAGCAGCTGGGAGCGGAGCATGGACTGAATCCTCCATCCTTCCTCTTCCTCCTTGCCTGGCCAGCAGGCAGACAGCCTCCGGGCAGACCGCTGGCACGCCTGAGCAAGCCCATTGCTGTCATGCCAAGCTCAGGTAGACCAGGTCCTGTATCACCTGGTCGGTGGTGTCTGGGTTTTTCTGAAGCAGGACTGGCACGTCTGCACTGGTTGGTATGGGTTATGTTGTTGGGACTCCATAGTCTTTGGATGAGAGTTTTCTTTACCATGATGATGTCTACTCAGTTGCTACCCTTGCTCCTGTAATGCAGCCCGCATGCATCAAGCACTTAGATCAAGCATTTGTTGCAGTGTCCGGGACCCAGATTTCCCTTCTTTACTCTTCTCTGCTCTTGTACTTCAGAGGGTCTGTCTTTGATGGCCAGTGGGAGAACAGGGCTGTAGGCTCGAGGATCTGTTGTGCTACAGCCACGCAGGGAGGCAGGAGATCTGCCTGGCACCCTGTGTTCACACCACAGATGGGAGCTGCATGTTCCCCAGAAAGCTAAACATGCAGCAAGCCCTAAGGGGTCACCTGCAGCCCCAATAGCTTGTCTAAACTAACTTTAAACCACTTAGCTCGGGTTTTGTTGGCAGCTTTTTGGATTGTTTCACCACCTGTATTGAAAGCCATAACCCAAAGGGGGTAATTTGGAGCTCACTCGGGTATACCTGCCCCTTTCTATGCAAGCTGCAGTCAAAAGAAGCGAGTGCAGAGTGTGCATGCCCTACAACCAGAAAAGGAAGAAAGATAAGGGAGCAAAGAGAGGAAAGCATCGACTTAAGCAAGTTCACAGTTAAATCACTATAAAAAATGCTGTGGTCCAGAGCCTGCAGATGCATGGGGCATGTGCTGGACCGCACTTATCTCTGCTCCTCTAGTGGACCAGGAACTAGAAGATATGCTTTCTTTGGAGCTATGAAAACATGTCACAAAATCTGTTCCTTTTGTATTCCAAGTAATTTTACTTCGTAAGGAAAAAACACCCTAAGCTCTTGAAAAACAACCACCACCACCACAACAACAAAAGAAAGGAAAAAAAAATAACACCCAAACGAGTTTAGATTCTCACATCCCTGCTAGGATGTTCCAAATATAACCACAAAACACGGTTCTTAAGCCCATATTTATTACTATACAAATCTAGTTTAAAAACAGCTCTACAGGGGTTTGTGTTTAGCTGTAGCACTAGATCAGACTAAAAAGGACATCTTGTTCCAGGCAGAACTGTAATGCTGCACTGACCTCCAGTGGAATTTGAAGAAATACTCCAATGGCAGAGGCTTCTTCACAGCCCTCTGGAGCCAAAACTTGCCTTGTTTCGGAGCTTTATGGGGGCATCAAATTCTTATGGGGATCAGGGAATGTGTTGGAGATTACTGTATACTTAGGATAAATATGTTAAAATACTATAAGGGGATTTGTCTGGAATAAAGTTTCTAGTGTAAGTCTAGCCTCATCAAATTTAAACCTAAATATGCAGGTATTAAATAGAGCTTTTTAAAAATCAATCAGCTTGAGAGGTTTTTAATTGATGGAGGTGCAATTTTCCACCACTTTTCCATTGCAGAGAATTTTCAAAGATGGTTAATTTCGGTTTTCCCATCAGAAAACCTCCTCTTTTGGTTTGGTCACCTAACCAAGAAACTCTAATGATAGTCACAACGTGACACTTCCTCTCAGCACTTAGTAGGAGATTTTCAAGGTCGGACAAAGGTGATCAAATAAGAGAGTGGCACTTCTCAATCTTTATGTGCATGATTATTGCCCCCATCAGACATTAGAGCAGCACCACTTGACATTGTGTCCTTTGATGTCCTGATCAAAGAAAAAGAAGTACATAGCAAGCCCAAGATATTCTCCAGAGTGCCCTAATTTAACAATCCCAAGGTCAGCTGAAGGAAAATGTGGCATCTTTTTTTCTGGCAATCTCTAGTCGCAGTGGCTCCGTGTCTATTGTGCTAGGAGCTGTACGTACACAGAATAAAAAGGCTGTCACTGGCACAAATAGCTCACAGTCTGAGTATTAGAAGAAAGTTCAGCTTCAGTTTTAAAAGACAACCTTTTCTGAAAAAAAAAAAGTCCTTTTCCCCTGAAACAGCTAGAGGGCCCTTCCAGGTTGTTCACGAGTTTTCTCTGAAGAGCAATTAGAGAACTATTGTTCAAAGTGTGCTCAACAAGGAGGCAATGAGGACTTCAAAGAAAAGAGGCAGAGATTGATAAAGCCACTCTAGAAACAAGCAGGGGGGAGTCAGACAGGCAAGGGGACCTGAAAGGAGAAGGAGAACAAGAGAAAGGAAGGCAGTGCTCTGGGGGGTTTTTTGTTGTTGCTTTTTTTTTTAAGCAAGATAAAAATATTTCCAACCAAAATATTCAAATGAAGTGAAACAAAATGGTTTGGCTTTGGGTTGTTTAACCTTATTTAACCTTTTTCTAAGGCCTTCATTCCAATCATCCTTTTAACTTAGTCCAAATTTTAAATTAAAATTGCAGTTGGACAAGTTGAAGAGTTTGATTTCCTAAATAGCCTCCCAGGTCCTTCATGGTATTTGCTCTGCACTCGTCCACATACGCTATGTGTGATGAGAAGTAAGAAGCAGGCATGCAAGAGGCAGAGAGGCAGCGTATCATTCACCGACTTACACCCACCCCACCATGCCAGCAAGATCTTGTTTTGACTCAGAAACATGTAACTTAGCACTTGGGCTCCCAGGACACAAGCATTTAAAAATCCCACTCACTTTGCATGCCCTGCTTAGACTATAATTCATCTGAAGCAAGTGTTGTTGTGTTACATATTTATATGCTGCCTATTACAGTTGGATCCTGCTCCATGACTTGGGTTCTTGGTTACTGCCCTACCATTAACATCCAGATCCTCAGGGTGTACGTACACATGGTCACACAGGTCCACACACACAAGGAAAACCCAGAATTTCCTTGCTGTGGTGGCAGAAGTGGAGGTATATTTCCTTGGTTTAGATTTTGGACATGTATTTTCTGCTATTTTAAAGCAAAGCAATCAGATACAAACCTGTCTCAGGAAAACTGACAGCAAGGGAAATTTCAGCCCAAATTTTGCTGAAGTTTGGCAAAATTATAGTCAACTGACAACAGTGTTTTTATAGTGAGAGGTGTCAGGCAATTTCAATGAGTACAAATGCCACTCCTCTGTATAATTTATTGTGAATGCAATTTAAGATACATGCCAAACTATTTAAATATGTAGTGATTTGGTTTTGCCAAAGACTCTGATTCACCTCTGACAGACTCTTCAAGGGATTTCCCACACACACACACTGGTATTACACAAGCAATAAAAAATTTCATATGAGATTTCTTGATATTAGTAATATCACAGAGCAGAAGAGTACTGCACAGCAGGTGGAGAGACGCTGCGTTTGTAATATACTGCATGCTTACTGGGATTTTTTTGTTCAACAGGCAGGTTTTGTTATTGCAATAGGGTCAGTCCAGCTGTGACTTTTCACAGAAATTCTCTCCATATGGCTAGAGCAGCCTGAAACACCTTCTCTTTCACTCTGGATATAAAACCAGCTGCACTAGAAAGGCCCCGTCGCTGGGTGAAGTCCCATTGAATACTGTAAAAGGGAGGCACTTGTGAATGTCTTTGGAAGCTGCCAAGTTTTAATGCCTGTGGTGTATTATTTCCTTGGGAATGCATGAAAAATGTCAGTTAGCGAAGCAAAGAAATGGGATCTTTAAAAAAGAAAAGACAAAAAAAAAAGGAAGAAAAAGATCCAATTTACCTTCTAATGCTGATTCTTTATGAAGCTCAGGGAACCCCAATTTCTAATTGAAGTTAGAAATGCATAAACAGCGTCATTTGGGGTAAAATTTACCTCCACGCAGCGCTGTGGTGTAAGGTAGAGGCAGCCTTTCTGTTTTGAGCACCAGCATAGGTTTTAGGAGACCCAAGTGCGGTGGGTCCGTAGTAGGACTTTGTTCCGGGCGCTGCTTCTCCCACCTGCTGCATGTCCAGCCCCTGACACACCGGGGCTGCTTGTCTCGGGAGGGAGCTCGATTCAAAGTCATTGCCTCGACTTCTACTCATTTTTCAGAAAGGAAAACATTTCTGGTTTTAATCTGTTGCCACTCTTTTAGCTTCTACTTGCACGCTTATTGTAATGCAGTAAGTGTAGCAGGTTTATATAATCTATCATATCTTAATTAAAAGGTCTGCAGCTTTCGCTTGGACTTTGTTCATTTTGGTTTAGTATTACCAAAGCGATTGGACATTATTGAAAAAACATGTCTTGATGGCACTGAACCAAGACTCCCGACAAAAATGTTGGCAGAAAACTTCACAAGTGTGACTGTTCATCATGCTTTGCAATAGTTATTTATTTCAAAATGTCAGAATTTTCCACAGCCCAGAAATTCCCATTCCTTTCTGTCTCTATTACAAAGTACCTCAGCCTACACTTCCCTACACCCAAATGCTCAGGCGCTGAGTCTGTAGGAATGCATAGATCAGCAAGACGTGCCAAGAGCTACTGAAAGGATAAACAAAGTTACTCAAATTATTCTTACAAAGCAGAAAAATATGGATGTAATTTTATAAAATTATTTGCTGAGTGTTGAACAATGAGACGAGCCCTCCAGCCCAAGTATATATCATCTCAATTATGCAAACCCTGGATTCATTATTCCCACTTTGATGTCATACTGCATACAAGTATATTGCTGTAATTCCTCCTATCACGTGGCATTACTTTTTAATTCGTTATGAAAAACAGTATTTTGGGGGTAGAAATTTAACCTGTCAATTAGTAGGACGTGTATGTTGTGAAAATGTGGCAGAAGACTAAGTTAGAGAAATACTTTCTCCTTCTCAAAAGGCACGTGAATTTTTTATTTAAATATTTCTCCATCTGCTTTAGTACTTTAAAATCCAAGCTATGTTTATTTCCAGAGCCCTAGTTATCACTATCAGATTGGGTAACAGAATATATTGTGCTCTCCACCAGTTCACAGTCTTAAAATCCAAGGGTGGACTTTTAAGAAATCTCTTGTTAACGTTTCAGTGTTGATGCAGAGCTAGCTGAATGGTATTCCTATGGTCTGCGTTACGTGGTCAGACTGGACTATCAAGACAGCCCCTTGCAGTCTTAAGAGCAGTTCTGGGAACTGGCAGAAGTGTTCACAGCTGCAGTGACCTATAAGCAAACAGCGAAGACTATTTGCAGGAAACAAATTTCACTTGCATCCCCATCAGAAATCTAATTCAAAGGATTAGATCGTCCCATCAGAGAGCTAAAACAATATCCTGCCACGTATGCCCAATCAAGAGCAATCAACACGGCTCTGAATTTTGTGACTGCTTATAACAAGCTGCCCATAAACAAGCTGCAGACCTAGGCAGGAACTTCAGATAACAAATGAATTTGAGCAAATCTCAGCAACAGCTCCTGGACAACTTGTGAACAGAGAGGAAAGTAAATTAATCAGATAAATGATTTGCTCAGCTCTGGTAGAAAATGTCAAACACTTCAAAACTAACCTTTTGGCAGCAGGATTGCTCTTCCCGGATCTATTTAAGATTTCTGCCTTTTGCATTTGTCAACAGAGCTAGGAAGCAAGTGTATTTCAATAAGGGTAATGTGCCATTCTTAACACGTAGGCACAGACCCTCTGACTACCTGCAGTAAGCGTGCGAAGTCCACCGCACAGACGGCACTGGCTAGAAAACCAAATGCTGTTTCCTGGGGTAAGGGGAAACACTTTGAGCAGCTTGTAGCTAAGCCTGAGCAGAATATTTCTATCGGAACTGATTTTTCTCCAAAAAGCTTTGATTGCTGTTATTCTAAGGGATATTTCAATGAGATTTATCTGTTCGATGGAAATACTAATTTTGTATTTAGAAATTAGGCACAAAATTAATTTTTCTTGCTGGCAGTTAGAGTATTTTTATTCTGAAAGGTTGTTGCCGTGCCAAGAAGAGCGATAGCCCTGCTGGCTCGTGTTACCTTTCCCTTCAGTAGCAGGGCTCCCCAGCTAAGCCTCAGTTTCTGCGCTGGTGTATGCTGGACCCCGGGTGCCCTCCCCTCCCTGGCACACAGCACGGGGTTGTCCTGTAGGGCTGGTTGCCCATTTAGAAAGTTTTTCTGTTGGTGGTTGCTCTTTTCCTCCAGAGCCAAAACACACTTGCTGTAAACTAGCACTACACCGCTTTCACCTGGAACGATTGCAGCTTTCAGCCAAAACAAAAAAAAAAAACAGAAAACTTCTCTGTATTGACACAGACACTCTAAAAAAAAAAAATAATTAAAAAAAGCCGTTTTGGAAAAGGAGAAGCAGCATTTATTGGTACAGCATAGTTGCATATCTTGCTTCATTCCAAACCTCCTAATCGCCAGGAGCAGAGGATCAGCATAAGGTCCTGGCAGCAGCCAAGCAAAGGAAGGGAGCACGTGCTGTCTTTTACACACATGTTTAAGTTGCATTGAAGCGAGTGCTTTGCTGAATCGCAGCATCAATTCTCGCCCACATGGTATGTAGACTTTTACTGCTCCAGGTGGATTCACCGTGACCACAGGTGAGGAGACCTCGTTACACACCGAACGCTGCCAGGTCTGCGGCATATTGATTAGTCACGGTGTCATGGTTTGGAGTGGAGTTGTCTCTTTACTAGGTTGAAGTACAGGGTGTTCAATGTTTATTGTGTTCTTAACAAAGTCTGTTATCAGCAAGTTTGAAGTTTGTTGCTATCTTCTAGCGTCTTAGACTAATCACAGTAATGAAGGCATTGAACAGAGCCCTTCTCAGGTGGCATTTACCATTGTTTGCTGCAGATAACATAAAGCTTTCTGATTACAGTCAGCTTTTATCACTTCAGAGCAAATCTACTCCACTGAAATGTGCTAATAAAACCCACGGAAGCAACAAACTGGAAAGAAGTGTTACAGCAATAAAGGAACATGAGGGAAAATGTACAGCTTTTGCCACTGTTATCATTTTCAATTTATTAAGATCTAACCATTTTTGTAATATGGAGCTATTGCTGGGGGTTAATTTAATCTTCTCTAATACCAGGCTCAGGTCAGTTTTCAGTGTCAATTTAGACGTAATGTATATTTCGGCGTTAGAATCAGAGAAACACCCTCCGTGGCCCCATGACCATATGCTTTCAACAATCCAAGTGTAAATGTCCAGCACTTTACACGTCCATTTTATGAGATTAGCTCCAGCCTTTAAACATGCAAGTTCAATAAAAACGTTTGGCGTTGTGGCTCCAAGGACAGAGTGGGCTACTTGCTGCAATAGAGAAGTACTGAGTTATGACCTGTAGCAACCCATTCGCCTGCCGCCTGTGCTCCACTCAGCCAACCATCCCATATTTATCTACTGCTTTTCACTGTAAAGGGTCCCAGAAGCAGATTAGAAAACTGCTGGGCTAAATCCTGAGATCTTCATTCAGTCTTTGCTGAAGATAGCAGTTGTTTTGCGTGTATAAGGGTAATGTAAAATCCAGTAAAGATTTTATGCTGCTACTGGGGAGGCTAAAGACAGCAGCCAGGGCAGCAACCTACAGAAAACAAACAGAGGGGAAAAGCGGATCCAAATATTTGGGCCAACGCAGGAGAAGGACAATCAGTGTCTTCCATATCTGCACATAGGAGACAGGATATATAGAGATCTCGTCTCCATAATCACACAAAATAAATAGTATCAAACTTTAAGTCTGCTTTGTATGAGATACACTGAACTGGCTAAGATTTCAATACGTGTCTTTGTGTTCAAGTTCTCTCTTGCAAATCAAGGACATCAAACCTCTTCCATACCTCACCTCCCTGATGGATACCTGGTTCAATTCAGTCCTGCTGTCCTATGATCTCTTTTGTTGTTGTCTTTTCTGAAAGATTCAGCTCCTGCTTTTTCTCTTTTGATGTGCTTCCATGCAGTTAATGCATTCATCTCACAATAGGAGCTGGAGTGGAAAAGCCAGTTACTAGAATACTCTTCCCTTCTTTGGAGCCTTGTAGGCCTCTAGATTTCACTGAACGTTGTTCAGCCTCTGTGGTTAGAGACTGCACGTGCTTGGACCCGTTAACATCTACACGCCCATCGTGGGGGACACGTTTCACAGCCTACCTCCTGATTCATAATAGCCTCCTGGCTGTTTTTCCAGCCTTCGTTTTGTTCATTTAGAGGGGATGCTTTTAAGAAGGGAGATGAAATTCAGGATTAAAGAGAAGGCAACAGATCTTGCACAGGCATGGGACCACCTGAGAGACCAAGTCTCTTGAGACATAGGAGGCTTAAGAGGACTGAGCAAGAAGCACCATGTAGTAGGAAACACCAAGCCCAGAGACTTGATCTGTCACAGTGCTGCCCTGTGTGCCTGCAGACATTCAAAGGACAGAGTGGTCACACTGTCCCAGTCCTTATTCAATCCCCACCCTGCCTGTGTCCGAGTAGCTCATAAGCTCCAGTATGCTCAGCCGGACATAACTGGCTCCCTTTCTCCTAATGGAGCAGATGGAGAAATTGAATCTACAAAAGATCAAGTGATTTAACAAGGTCACGTAAGACAGAAGGGGCAGAGATTAAGTCTAAAGAACTCACGTTCTTCTTCTCCTCTCTCTGGACTCTAATGAGAGCCACAAATGTGGAGCCAGGGATGTCAGAGGTACTAAATGGAAAGGCAACGTATCTGCAGTATTTTGTCAAAACCCTTGCACAGAGATCACACGTAGTTCTGGTACCTCTGAGAGAGGCCATGCAAGATCTAGCAGGCAATTAACGAGACTTTCAAGCCAGTGGGTAAATTAGGTGCTAGCAGAGAGGCTTCAAGCTTCATAGAGGACTTGGGGTGAATGAGAAGGGTGGATTCAGAATTGCAACCTGGCAGGGAGGGTTGAAAGGTGTGCTACCCCCTCCCTCACCACCACGGCTCCTGGCACACGCATCTAAGTCCCTCTGCTATTTAATCCCAGGAAATGCTGCAAGATGCTGTTTGTGTGGCTGGTGTGATAACGAATGATGTACTGTGCAGGGCTGAACTGAGTTACATTGGATTGTATTACACTGAAGTAGAGTGAGGAAAATACCAATCATCTATGAATCTCAATGATTGAGGCTGGGAGAGAGCATGGAATGGCAGAGCCTTTGAATGCTCTGCCTGCAAGGTTATGTGTCTTGTTTAGAGCATGCTAAAAGGCATTGCTTGTTGCTGAATCAAGATTTCCTCTTAAACTCACTCCAGCAGCTTTCCTGTGCAAGTGCCTCGATACTGCGGATGAGGCTGCGTGGGCTGGGAAGGGCAGCCCAGCGGGTCTGAAAATGGTCAAGCAGTCCCACAAGAGGAACCCCAGGCACAGACCAAGTGCAGGCAAAGAGCCAGAGATGGACTTAATTAACTCATCCTCAGCTCCGTGTTATGAAACGCAAAGCCCAGGAAGGTGCGTGGGGACCAGGCACAGAGGGCAGAGCAGCTGCGGCAGATGTGTCCCTTCGCTTCTGCACTCTCCCCGTTCCCCAGCAAGAAGCAGTTCAGGAGTTGCATTGTGAGCAACTAATGAGATTAA
Source organism: Haliaeetus leucocephalus (assembly GCF_000737465.1). NCBI lineage: Eukaryota > Metazoa > Chordata > Aves > Accipitriformes > Accipitridae > Haliaeetus > Haliaeetus leucocephalus. Next base: position 6,742,134 of record NW_010972742.1, on the reverse strand, counting down.
TGCAAATGGGTATACTAAGTTATACAACATATATATGCCCTTCACACAATGACGGACACCTTCTGCTACAGTTTATTTTTCCAGCAATCATCAGTAGCACTAATAATAATTAAATCTCAGAAGCTGTAATGAATAATACATAGCAGCATTCTGTTAGCAAAACAAAAACACTTTAAAAGATTTTCTCCTAAGCTAACATCAGTGCTTATTTCTTGCAATGATTTATTTTTTGTGATGTATTAAGCACCTTTAAAGTTTGCACTATTGAAACATAGATAGTACTGAGTCACTGATGCACAGAAAAATCCTGGAAACGATTTTAAAAAAGCAGGCACCGCTAAGCTGATCATTTTTATTTGCCTGTAACCAGCAGAGACGAGCAGCAGGCACAGCTCAAGCTGGACCAATGGACAGGAATGTAGGGGCCTGGGGGGGAGACTGAGTGTAGCAGGGTTTGAATCCTTCTGTCTGACCTTGGACATATCGATTAGGGATGAAATTCATCTCTTCCTGAAGTTAGGCATCCAGCTGAGGCTAACCAGAGAGGCTTCTCAAAGCCAAGGAGAGGACAGAACCACAGAGAGCAAGCAGTGCCTTCCAGGGGAGTTTCGGTGGCTGAGGTTAGATGAAGTGATTTGGGCCAGTGTTATCCCTGTAGGTATCTAAAGGCATCAGTCCAGCCCAAATAACTGCTGCTCGGCACAAGCCCTACTGCAGTTGCAGTCCCGCAAGCAAATAAATGTCCTTTTGCCAAGAGAGAATCCCCTGTTCCTGGAACTGCAAACGACAGCGTGTTCCCTCTTACTGCTGCGTTTGCAGAGCTGGAGGAGAAAAATGACCATGTCAAAAGCCCCTACTTACACCAGCGTGTAACGATTTGGTCACTCTCAGAGAGGCTTCCAAAGGATCATCCCTTACAAAGTGGGCCTGTAACACAGTCATTACTCAAGGAGTAGAGTGTCTGAAGGCTGAGAATATGGTAGATCTGGCCCTAAAAGGGTATGAGCATCTGTCCCCCAGCTGCATTGGACACTCAGGCACTGCAAATTCATGTGACAATGTACATGTTACAGCTAGACTCACTCAGATTTAAATATCTCATCTCTAGTATGCAATATAAGTAGGCACTATAGGATGTAAGACATCTGGTAAATGAATGGGTGAAAAGTCCTGGCCATATTTTCTTTTCAAGTACTGAAGGGGTTAATGCATTGCATACCTCAGTTGCATGTGGATGTCCTGCTGCTTTCTACATTGAAATTACCCCAATTCTAAGCAAACATTGGATTCAAGTCCTACAAGGGCAACAAGTCTGGTTCTGTTCTATGCACCGTACCAGTCACCAAAAGGCTAACCAGCAAGGTCCAGGAGTGGTTGGTTTACTCATTGGACTCTACCAAATGAGTAAGCCAACTGCAGAAGACAGCAATGCTATTCAGATCAATAGGGATGGATTAGAAGCTGGCAGCAAATGAGTTCCGAAAATAGATGACCTTACACAGTCTATTCAGAAATTTCTAAGAAGAGAATGGCTTGCAGGAGTCAGGATGCCAAAGAACAGCAGAACAAAGGCAAATCTGATGCAGGACTCAAGAAAACGATCTAAGCTCTTTGCCCAGATATCTGTGAGACCAAGCTGGTAACCTCCATCATGCCGCTATAGAAATGCCAATTCAGAGATAGAGCTGGTACAAGAGAGGGGAACCTTGACAACACTAACATGTCTTCGCCACTTGTGCAACCACTTAGAGACTCTACATCCAAGTTCTCTGGTGGAGTTACACTGCCAGGAGGTTTCGTAGAGAGTCAGCCAAAAGAAAACATTAATGTGAACCTGATCTGAAGAGCAGAGAAGGGATGATTTTCCTCTCTGATACTAGATCAGACAATGGAATAGCCTACCAAAAGGAGCAACTGGTTTAATCAGTATAATCAGATATCACAGGGATAAGCACAAGATAAATAACCCGATACCTCAGCTACGAGCACAGCATAACACAATACCCTAGCAATGAGCTCAACATAAATAACCCAGTACCACAGCAGTGAGCTCAGTATAAATAATCCAATACCATGGTGATTAGCTTAGCATGAACACTGCGATACCACAGCAATTAGCCTGGCATAAATAACCCCAAATCCCGGCAATCAGCATGGCATGAATAATCGTATCCCATACCAACAACCACAGCATAACGAAGGCAGAAAGAAGACAGGTAGAAGAGCACTGATATGTGTTTATTATTACAGTTAGAGATTTATATAGCAGTATCACCTTTGGAGTGCTCCCAGCTCTTCCCCATGCAGCCAGCAAAGTTAACCCCTGCAGCCACCCACAAAATCAGATTTGTGGGCTGTGCACGCAGTATTTCTGGAGAGGACAAAAACCAGTGGAGGAAATGAGGTGGGCTTGGGGTATTTTTAAGCAGGTGGGATGAACCCAGGCCTGCAGACAGTGTTCTCAAAAGCACTCACTAGTTCCCTAATTCTGCTCCCAACAAAGTCAGTGCGACTGAAAAACTCCCGCGAGAGCAACCCCACCAGAGCCGAGCATCCTCCAGATATTCCCAGCAGCCCACAAGCATCAGCGCCGCTCCCCAAAGCACTGAGCGTGCGGCAGCCAGCGGCCCGCGCGCGGGATGCGGGCGGAGGGGAAGGATGGGTGCAGTGGGGCTGAAGCTCAGTTCTTCCTTCTGGGGGTCCCTACGGCGATACCGCCGTGAATCCCGCTCCCCGGCCCTGCCGGCGCTCCTAAGCCCTCCTCCGATTAGGAATTTCGCAGTGTTATCACCCGGAGTCCACTTAATATATGAATGCCTGAGTTTATATGTGAGTCACAAATACATCTTTTTATGCACTCTTAAAAACCAGAAGCGTAATTACCAAGGTCAATATATAATGTTTATTTCCTTTATAATACACATTATAATTTCACTTTAGGGAAAAGAAACTGTATGCATAAAAATAATGACAAATATTAAAGTCGCCAAAATAATGGAACCAGATCACTCTACTAATCCTAAATTTAAATGCATTAACGATCCCTGTAACATTAAAGGTCTGATAAGCCAAATTAGGTTTCTTGTAAGCATAATTAATCTTCTTTTTCAATGAAGATATTACAAGGGAGTTAATTTGAATCCCAAAGGCATTTCTAAAATTGAATTATATAGATAAAGCAAATATTTGACCTTTTACTAATAATTACTATAAAAAATCAACATGCAAATGAATCTTATGAAAACCTCTCCTGAAAATTGTATTATTGGGAGAATAAAATCCTCTATAACCAAAACCCAATAATTTAATGACTTCAAAGACAGGTAGCCCCTACCTTCATCTATAATTTGGGAGTATTAAATTACAATAGTGGGGCCTGTGTTTATTAACAAATAATTGAATTCAGTAAAGCATAGATGATTATGTCAAATGCACAGATTATCTGGTTTCATTCATAGGTCATTAAATTGAGAAGACTGCTAGTTTTGGTTCACCTTCTCTTCTGAAATGATTTTTTAGTGTTCTTAAATGATGGTAATATTTATTGATTTAAACTGCTCTCTGATTGGAAGGTGCTTTTTCATGGTACTGAATCAGGATATCTTTAAAGAAAATTTCCATTCAATTCAATGGAAACAGCATCCACTCCTTTATCACAAACAAAAGCTAAACTAAAACCTCGCATAGCTGGAGACTCATTGCTGGGTGAGTTTAGGAAGGATTCAGGCTCTTCCAAGGCACCAAAGGGTCTCTGATGGTGAGTGTGGTACCCACAGGCTGGTGGGATTTGCAGAATAAGACGGGCTGGTGAGGATCTGCGGGATTAAACCGCAGGTCATCAAGCAAGTAACGAGATCACCCAGGGAAAGCCTTTGTTGCCAAGGTTTTGAGTTAAAATGGAGGTTGCTAATGACCAGGACAGCATTTCCATGTGTTTACATGTCACCTTAAGTGGGGGACTGGCTGCCAGGTGTTGGTCTATCCATGACTGTTGCTTAAAATCATGCATGCCTGCATGGAGTCTGTAGTGCAATAGGATAAATCTGGGGCAGTTTCTCTGAAATCTCTGACATTAGTCAAAATTCTTGTCCACTTTTGTCAATTTTAGAGTCTAGTTGTTACTTGCCAAAAGGAGCATTCTCGTGCAAGGACCAAGTTCTCATCACATAAGCCATCTAAACACTTCAACTTGACCGTCATCACACAGGCATGATGGCTTCATCCTTTTGTCCTTGCAGTTTTCTGAGCAGGACGATCTTCTCTGCTGAGGTTCCCCAGCCTTGGTGCTTGGTGAGCAAGCTGCCAAGAGCAAGGCTAGACCAAGAGAAACAGTAAGTAGGGTTTGTTTTGTAGCAGAGAAAAAGCACTTGACTTCTCACAGCTGGGTGACTGTTGCTGGCCAGGTTTTTTTATTAGCTGGAAAAAGAAAGTACAAGAATAGATCCTTGTCACTAGAGCCTCAGCTGATAAAACAACTAGGTTGAAATCAAACCTCAGTGTCACCTATAAAAACAACAAGGTTCCTATTAGCCAACCTTTTGGCATGTGGATAGGCCAGGAAGTAAAGGAAAATTTTTCTCATACTTAGCGTTGGTCCATTCAGCCCAAATTTGAGGCCCAACAAAATGCTGGAACAGAACTAAAGCTCATATTGTAACCATTCTGCCCCTGTTTTCCTGCTAAATTAAGGACTTCAGTCTCCAGACCTGTCAATCAAGAACCTCTCACAAGCAGAAAATTCACTTTAAAAATGTATAAAGAAAAAGAAATGCTCTGCTGACCCTGGCGGCACACCAGCTCAAGACAATGCATATTGTTATGAGCGTAGAAGTATTCCCAGTTGATGCCGAGGTGTATTGTGATGAGAGCACTCTGAAGCAATGCTGGCCCATTTGGGCTGAATGTGCAGTGAGTAAATGAGCTGCTGTTTCTGAGGCCAGCAAAAGGAATTTTACAGCTCTAAGAGTAAGCGGTGTCACATCAAGGAAAGAGCGGTTGTACAGCCGAGACTCCTAGAATGTATTTCCAGCTGTGCCACTGATTCATCAGCCAACTCTGAGTCACTTAAATGTTGAGTTTCTCAAACATGATCTTGTAATTTGGCCCCTCCTTGATTTTTATTGTTGTTGAGTCAAGCACAAGTACCCAGTGAGACACTCCAACAGTTCTCAACAGATGCTGCTCTGCTGACATGGCGCTTGGTGGGAATTTCTTTCCAGGAGAGCAGCTAGACCAAACGGGTTGCTTTTGTGAAATTTTACCTCCATATTTATCTTTCTTATGCTTGCGTTGCTCCAAGAGCCCTGATCCCTGCTCAGAAACTGCAGGCATTACTGTAATACCAACAGTAACATTTCCAAAAAGCTCAGTATGCTTTGAATGTCCATCTTCAAACTTCTTGAACTGCTCAGCGTTAGGACTGAGTTATCAAGGAAGTCAAAGGAGCAAGTGAGGCTTACGTAGATAGACCTAAGCTCATTTGAAACTACCTAGCTCAGGTGTCTGCAGCAGTCTAGCAGCACAGCTTGGGTCTCAATTCAGGGTATAAAAGCGACCTGTGATAGAGTCAGTGCCAAGCAGGCTAGCCAACAGCAAGCCAAGAGGTGGTGCAGTCGCTCTGGGGCTGCTGGTTGACCATGCTGTCAAGCACTTCAGAGCCTGGGAGCCAACAAGGCTTCTCAGTCCTATAGGCTCCTTTGAAATATCTGCTTAGGAATACATAATAACCTGCTTTTGTTCAGATCTGGTTTTGACTTAAATAGTGCTGATGGAAGATGCTCTCCACTACCAATTTTAATCTGTTCAAGGTCATCAGAAGCCTGCAGAGAAGCATCATTCCTTTATCAAGAGACTTTTCCGAGACAACATTAGCCAGTCTATTCTATCTCAAGCCCCTAGCCTTTAGATATAATTGCTTTATTAAATGTCACAAATGCTCATTTGACTTAGATGGTGTCTCTCTCCCTCTCTCAAAAAGAGAGAATGTTAATTTAGACACAGAAAATGGCCCATTTGCTGTTGAATTCAAAGCAAATACCCTGTCTCTGACTCTAAACACAGCCTCTTCTGTTGGAGTGTTTGCAGTAAGGGACATTTAAATGGCCTGAAACAAAGTCATTTTCTTTGTCATTATTACAGTGGAGTTTTCTATCTCTCTGATTAGATTAGAATTGAATCTGGTTGAAAGAAATTGAATTTGTACATTTCCCTAATCATACAATCTTCAAACACTGAACTTTCTAGTACCAATTAGTCTGTCTTGATCGGAACGAACCTTCAGAGATGTCCCTATTGATGGGAACAAGGAATGAAAAGCTGTTGATGAAAGTGATGATCGATTGATAAACTGCCACCTGCATAAACACTCGCGTGCTCTTTTCAGGCGCTTGCATTCGTGGCATCTTCAGAGCTTCTCTGAAGCTGGTGACTGCTGAAAAACATTCTGTTCTGCTCTGTATTTGTAGAAAATTCACATAGTTCATTCTCATGGTCATGATCAGGGTGGACTTGCTGTGTCATGATGTCCCTGACTTGCAGTTGGTTGAATTCTGGTATTTTCACCTGGCCATGCTCGGCAGTAGGAAGCTGGTTTAGCATGCTGGTTCTTGTAAATCCCTTCTGCAAGCAGCTAACTGTCCTTGTGCCTTGTGTGCCTCTAGAAACTTCATCCAGGATTCTCTTGGACACTCATATCTAAGCACTGCAATCCACATTTGTTGTAACACTTTACTTTCTGGACGTAGAACACCATTTCCATCTGTCCCTGTTTCCAAACTGAGAAAACTAACATTTTGTACCCCCATGTATGCCAATTGCCTGTCTTTTTGCAATAGGAACCATCGCTAACTTCAGACTTAAACAACCCAGCTAAAGATGGCAAAGGGCAACTCAGTGACATATCCTCCAGCAAGAAGCAGTGGTTATGTATGTGCGCACGTATGAGCGTGTCAGCAGCACACATGATAAAAAAAATTATCTTGAAAGATCAGTGCCACTTGTCAGTCCGTAGCCCCTGTCAGCTGTGACCCCACTACATTGGGCATCACCAAGAGCAGGAGAAGGGACCAGGGAGGGCTGATGAAAGGAGCAGGGGGAAAGCGCAGGATTGTTACAGATTAGGGAGTTATCAATGGGAAGTTAATGGCAAGTATTCAAGGCAAAGGAGATGGTTTCTGACAGCCAACCAGAGTCAAATGATTGCTGAAGTGACATTAAAATAAGCTGGTTTTGACACAGATGTATTTACCTCTGTAAGCAGAGAATCACCTTGCTGGGGTTGGGGTTTTTCTTCAAGTGAAGAGCAGAGACATTAAGACAGTTTTAGTGACTTCTCAAATTGAATGTGTTTTTATATTGAGAAGGGTTGTTTCAAGGAAACATCTATCAAAAGGGAAAACAAGATTTCAGCAAGCAGAAGCACTGTTAGATCAGAACCCGAGAGATGAAGTGCAGGATCATTGTTAGTGGAAGAGTGAAAATAAAATAGGAGAACTCCAACTTTGAAAGATTTGGCTTCATTACTCTTCACTTCTCAAACAATCAGAAGTGCCTCAGGTCATCTTCACACAGGTTTTCTTTCCCCTGTTTTGAACATTATTCCACAGGGGCACTCTCTGTGCTAGCTCACGCTTGTGCTGCCTTGTAAACCAACATACTGTGGGAAAGGCTCTCCTTTCCCTAGAGACGAGACGTATCCCTGTCTGGCCTGGTTCTTTGGCAGCGTATAGCACAGCAGCAGTATTTTTAAAAAAATAAATCAACTGTCCCACATAAAATGAGCAGTTAGGCTCCATCTATAATCAACAGAGAGAGGGAAAGGTATTTTAAGGGGGTGACTCACCATGAGATATGTCTAAGATAAGAGTGCTCAGCGGACCTGTCCTCATCTCCACAGACTATAGAGGAGCATACATGAGTGGCATAGTGGTAGATGGCAATAATCAGATAAAACGAATCCGTTCAAAGTGGCTAATCCTTTCCAGATGGCTTAGGGATGAACAGAAGTCCACAAAATTGCAGTTTGAGCAAGAAATCAGTGAGACTGCTGAACACCCTTTAGCTTTACAGATCATGGAGGAACCGGGCACTTCTAGCAATGCAATGTGATGTGGTTTTTGCAGTCCCTCAGAGGGCAGGGTGCTTCTCTGACTTCCCGGGAAGCCCGAGCACAGACTGGGACAGCTCAGGTCTCACAGGAGACTGCTAAAGCAAGCAGCACCACAGCAAAGGTCCTGGTTTCCATTCGTATATCCAGGCTCACCACCGCCCCAAGAGTTCATCCCATGGACTCCACACAGACGATCGAAGTTTGCAGCCTATGCTCTGCCTGATGCAGCAACCCAATTTTTTGCAGGCATCAAGAGGGAATTCAGCTCAGCTTTCTACATAGTGACTTCTAGTGCTCCTGCTCCATCTGGTCCTTCTTGGAGGGATGGCAACAGTGCCCTTTCAGATGGAAGTCGAGGACGGCTTGTCCCACCTTGTACCTCAGTGACATGTATCAGATGATCCTCATGAGCAGTGACTCCCCCACGTGAGACAATTACAGTGACACTCGTTTTTAGCATCAAACAGTGGCTTTGCAGAGGCTCCAGCTCAGAAGTTAATGAATGGTTGTTCAAGGAAGTTATTTTTTGCCAGCTGTTGGCAGTAGTTATTTTGCCTTTAATTGTGCTTTCACATGCCTGGGTCTGATAACAGTGGCTGCTGTGGAAAAAGGCAGTTTCATGAATAATAAACGGTCCCTTAAAAAAAATCCACTCTGTTTTAGATACCATGAACACCCTGATCCACTGTTGTCAGCTTTGCAAAGTCTGGTATTCACCAACACATTCAGCATCCTCCTGAATAATGATAATTCATCTGTGTTCACTTCACTAAACTATCATATTTTATGGAAGAAGTTAATTAAATGGTGATTTGCACTTCCGCTGAACATTAAACATTTAATGCAGATGCTCCAGTCATTGCCTGAGCTCTAAAGTGGGAAATGGCTTCAAAACTTCATATTTCCTTAAGAGGTTTAATGATGCTAGATCAGGCTATTTGCATACATACATATACGGGCATATTTTATACCAGCATTTATTGCAAACAAACCCAGCTTTCTTCTTAACATGTTCTCAAGAATATGAGGCGGGACTTACAGATTGCAACTGAAGGGTTCTCTCTGGATGATTTGCCCCTGCCACCATCAAATTAATGGGCTCATTAATGAAAGATTTTCTAGGAAGGCATTAGAAAGGAACAGTTATTTACAGCAGGTCGCCTCTCCTATAATTTAGAAGAAATTAATTGGTAATAAATTAAAAATTCTAAAAATTAATTCTTGTACAGCAGGAGTGGGGCTTATACACATTGCCTTCAGCTGAAGTGTCGCAGTAAATCCTTTGCAAAGTAAATAATTGTTGGGATGGAGGAGGAAGAAGAAATTAATATTAATGTGCATTGGAGGGGATGCCACAGAGGTGAAATGTAAGGCAGCCTTTGGATGGTGTGCAATGAGTGTTCTAGCTTTCTGAAATATGAATCTTCGTAAGAGGTAGTAACATAAAACACGAGATACTGCTGGGTGTCTTCCATCCTTCATGCTCTGGGTGGCCCTGATAAATTACACCGCTCTTGTCCAAACGGTCCTGTCTGCGTAGCAGGTCACATTGAGGGTCAGGCTTTCACTTGCTAAGCAAATGCACGACTGTCATACCTTATCTGGGTTTATTTTTGCAGGACTGCAGTGATCGTTTTTGTGCAGAAGGGGTGTAGAAGAGGGCCCTCACTTTTACAGAACTTAGTACTTTTTTTCCCTATTACCCCGCCAAAAAAAAAAAAAAAAAATTAATTACTTCAGTTTTGGAATGCAATGCATGAAAGTGGAATAATTTTTTTTTTTTTTTTTGAAGGCACATGCTTTCAAGGAAGGTAGAGATGAGGAGTGGAGATGTTTCAACACATCTTCAAAAGCAAAGAAGTTTCATTCTGTCTACTCCCAGTAACCATTTAAAAAAGAAAAAGGCAAACATTTTCTTTAAGTTGTTCCATTAATAACACTGCATCTTCTGAGTGCCAAATTGCTTGGGTCTTTTCCTCCTCCCAAATTTGTACAACCTCAATTTGAAATATAAGAAGCTCTGATTTGTCATTCTACCCCAGGATTTTCAGATCTAAACTTCTTTTGGCTATTACACAATAATCTCTTTCTTAAAAAAAGGGCTTAAAGCAGTTATTGTTACATATAGCAAATGCACTTAGAGTACCAGTTATGCTTTAATGTACATTAATTTTAGATTTGCTGGCCCTTTTCCAGCTAAGCCTGTGCCTAGAATTTTTTTAGACTATGAAAAATTATTCACAGATATGCCATGCATTAAGTTAGTAAATGAATATAGGTTTGAATTCAATTTGTTTTAGCAAACTACTGTTATAAAGAGTCTAGTGTAGCGTGAATTATTATCCAGATTTATGCTTAGCATCTGACAAAATGTTAAGCTACTTTTTCAAGTATCCACTAATTCTAAATAAAGGCGGAACCATGCCATTCCTGCATGGCAGTTCCCAACACCAGCTTCAAACTCCATCACATTTTTAACTTGATGCTGTTCCTGCCATTGGTATCTTCCATTTCCAGGTGCTTCAGCAGAGGTAGGATTTATTCAGAGCCTGATCCATGCTGGCTAGCCTGTCTGGACAGAGGTATGTGACTTTTCAGTATTAAATCAACGCAAAGGAATAGAGCAGTTCCTGCAAGGCGATGGCCCACAGCAATCATATCAGACTGGACCGAGAGAGACATTTCCCCCAAAAGACACACGGAGAAGCAAAGGAACTGGTGGGTGTTCCCAGGCGTTTAGGGAAGGAAGGAGAGGGGCATGTATCAGCTACCTCCCCTTCAGGGATGTTATCCACTGTAAGAAGCATTTTGTCTTACCAGACCCTTCCTCCTCAGCCGGCAACGAAAGGAAAATGTGGGAGGATGGTCCCTTCTCAGCGAGGGAGGATGCTTTTGCCTCCTAGGCTCAGTCTGGTACCAGTCTAAATCCAGGGGGGGCTTAGGTGAGCTTTGTTTTGAATGTAGATTTTTTTACCCCAACACATGGTGTGTCTGCACTATCTATTTACACACTATCAATGAATGTGAGCTTTAAGCTTGCCAAAATTGGGACGGGATGTGTCAGATGCAGGGCTAGGGGATGGGGACAGAGTTGCTGTCCATCACAGGCTTTGGGAGGAGTGACAAGACTCTAACGCTTCATTGCCACATGAAGAGCACGCAGTTGACGGGAGGTGTCCCAAGGACTTCAAAAAATGTTGGCTGAGCTCCACATCCTCTTCCAGAGGTCAAGTTATACGAGCAAAGCTGGCTTATTCTCCTACCAGTCGTGGCAGCTCAGGTGGTAGAAGACAGTCCCCATGGTTAGCAGCTTCAGGCCCTGCTTGAGACCTATAAGGAGAAAAATGGTGGATTTACAATAGAGTTGTACTCAGGCCCTATGCACAGGACCGTATCTTCATCTCCAGAAGGGAGCCAGGCAGCAGCATAACACAACCCACGCACCGTTCACACCATTAAACTGCTCTTCTAGTGGGCCTGAATATCTGATTAAACATTCACCAGACTGAGCTCCAGCCTCACCCTGGAAAGAAGCCACCAGCACATCACACCGGCATTGCAAGATTTACAAGGAGCAGATGAAGTCGAGTCCTACAATAGTTCATTATAATTAACAAAGCTGGAATTGCACTGGGCTTTGAGCTGTATATCAATGCTAAATATCTCATTACCAGCGTAAAATATTTATGTCTCATGGTCTTTATCACAAATGCAGGCTCGCAGTTAGTGTGTCCTGGTCCAGAAGATGAATTCCAAGGAGAAAATGAACTGCTTGGATTAAAAGGCTGGCAGCCCCGCAGGATAAAATTCCTTATTGCACATGACCCCAGTGATGGAGGGAGAAAAGACAGCAACGAATGCACAGCCTGGGGCTGTAGAATTATGGTCCGTGTAGGCCAGCGCTCTCCACTTTTCCCCTTTGCTGTCTCCTTAGGGCCTGATCAATCCCTAGACTGTCACAGCTAACGGCAATTTGTGCTTTTACTTCATGAAGGGCTGACAGGCGCTGGGTCCAGCCTGAGTGGTGGTGGCAATTGCTGATGCACAAGTGTCCACGAGTCTGAAGACTTTCTCGGTAGTACAGCCTGCTCATCCTCCAACCTGAGCGTCTTGGGGGATTTCCAGGTATTGACAGTGGGAGATAGGACTGATTGACTTTCCCCGATCAGAGGGGTGGGGGTCTGCATTGCCCAGGAGCTTTGGTGAGCTCCCCTAGGGTCTCCTTTTCTCTCTCCCCTGGGAAGGATGCACCTCCACAAGCACAGCCTGCCTCTGGTGACATCTGCGCCCCGCGCACCCATCCCCAGCTAGGGCAAGGCTTCAGAGCCACTGCGGCCGTACGGAAAGGAGAAGTAAAAGTTAATCTTTGTTACTCCTTTTAATCTTTTCTCTGGAGAACAAGGGTCAAGTCCTGGGCAAAGGCTGCAACTCATTTTTGTTGGCTCAGCACTGCTTCACTGAGGACTTGAATAATTTGGAGGTGTGAATACTGTGCTGGGACTTGGAAGAGCTGCTTCCCTCCCTGCCATAGCACATCTAGGCAAGTCTCACAGGCTTGACTCCCTTCCCCTTCTGCAAATGGAGTCAAATGAAAATCCTTGTTCCTTGCCTTTGCCTGGCCTGTTGGTGTGGGGCTGAGCAGGTACTGCCTTGTACTCTACATTTATTCAGCGACAGGAGCAGGTGAGCCCGGATCTTCACCGGGACCTCTGGGCTCCACTCTAGTATGAATAAACAATTTTCCCCTCTACTGCCTGTTACTCCAAATTTGTAAATAATTCCTAGACTCACTGCAAAGCTCAGGCATGAAGGCTGAGCAACCCGAGAGACCCAGCAGAAGTGCAGCACGCTGGCGAGGGTCTTAATGCAGGGAATGAGCAGAGGAGCCCCTGTTCCTCCTGTTGCCCATCCACCAAAGAGGCAGAGACCTGCCAGGCTAGTGTCACACTGTCCCTGGTCCCCTCCAGCCTGCAGGTCCCCCTGCACCCTCCCCAGTTCCCTGGCCTTGCAGGGAACTAATGTGCTGGCTGGGAGAGGGTGCACACTGGGCGTCAGCCAAGGAGGGGTGAAACAGGATTGCCAGCATTTTTTAGCCATATCGATTCCCATTAGTGGGAGTATTGGTGCGATGGATCCCAACCTGGCTGGAGGAGGGAAAGGTGGATGGATTGCTTTGCTCACACCAGCTTTCGCAACTGAGGTGCTAAACTGTTCGACTCAGCAGCATTTAGTTTCCAAAAGCTGGTATAGCTATTGCCAACATACTCCAAAAAATGGGGCAATTTTTTAAATTCCAATTAGCGGGTGAACAGTTTTTGACAGGGGGAAGTTGGGAGCGTGGAGGCACATTTTGTATCCTTAGGACATTTATTTGGGAGATTAGCACCTCCTAGTAAATAGGTATTAACTAAAATCTGGCTGAATTATGCTTCTAATTACTATTTCATTTGCAGTGGTGTTGTATTTATTACAATAAGCTTCTTGTGTATTTATTGTATTATGTATTGGAGTGAGACTCTGGATGCTGAATGTATGCGCTAAATGCAAGGGCTCATAAGCATTACAGTGAGTATAACTGCAAAACCCTTGATAGGAGTCAAGTAATTTTATTCAAACCTTGGAACCATTCTCTTGTATTCAATGCAAGAAATATTCCAGGTGGCCACCTTCATTCCCATCCTTATGCATATTGCTCAGTCATCTTCCTTTATTATTTCTCTCTCTCATTTTTAGCCTGTTGCCCAAAATGTCAACCTTAACTTTTTTTCCCAGTAATCTCTCTCTGTTGGAGGTATGATTAGTAGTTAGGTCACCCTGTGCTTTTGCTGGAGGTCCTGGAGGTATTGCTTTGCTGCTATTTTTTGAGGTGGATTTTCCCCTCCATTTTCTGCAGGCTCAGGTAGGCTGCACCAATCCACGCTTCTGGGCTTGGTTGCTGGTTTTATGGTGACGGCAACCTCCAAAGTGACCTAAGAAACAGCTGTGGATGGAGATCTAGCTCTAAGGAGCCCATTCCAGATTTCATACTATAATATACTGAGTCTTTACGCAAACTCCACAGAGCCAGGACGGCTATAAATCGTAGTTAGACGATTGTGCATTTAATGTTTCTCATAAACGTATAAAGTTTGTCTCCAGAAAGCTATAATGAAGGAAAGCAGATTGAAGCCAGGAAGTGTCTCGTTAGCATGTGATGGAAATGTTAATCAGGAGTCTTTAAGGAGGGTGTAATTAATTCCCCACACACTGCTGTGTGAGGTTCTTGGGGCCAATCAGGAAGAAAAGGGTAAACCAGGTGGAGGGGGATGTGGGGAAAGGTTATTTTGCTGTGGGAGAGGGGCTGCTTAGGGGTTGTTCTGGGTGCTCTCCCCCATTTTATGGGTATTGTGGTTGGCCTGGAGCAAGGACCTGTCTGAAACCTGGCCTCGGTTCATTAGAACAGATAAGTCATGTCATTGCTTTCTGCTTCTTCGTTAGAGTTGAAGGTATTCATATGCACTCAGTTGGTAAAACTGTGCAACAGATACTGATAAAACAAGTAAATAATTTGAAAGCTCTTACAAAGCCAAGTTCTCCTGAATACCTGGTTCCCCCTCTTCTCTTTTCTTCTGAGTCCCTCTCCCTACTGGTTTTACACCTGTGTTTTGTTTTACTTGGGCGCTCTCCCCTATATTGTCTAGAGTCTCTGGGTCAGACAGTCTCCGCTCTTGTTTGCGAAACGTAAACTAAACTCATGGTGCTATAGAAATGTCTTGTAATAATTGTCTGTGGCATTGACTCCTATTTTTACGGTGCATTCTCTAAGCTTTGATCACGACTGCCAAGCTCCCTGTGCTAGAGGCAGTGTGGTATCTCTGATGCATAGCGGTGGCTAAGAGCTGTGCGTGCATGCGTATCTCTGCAGGGATACCTGTAACTTCCTCTGGAAAGCAGCTCTGCTACACGCACAGAAAGTGGAATGAGGATTTCGGTCCTCCTTGGGGGAGTGGGTAGGCTAGCGCTGTCTGGTTTCAGCGTGATCCTGGAGGAAAGCTGCAAACGCACGCAGCTGCTCCAGAGATGTCAGCTAGAGCTTATCTTGGTCTGGGTAGCCTTTTTCAGAGCCTGAGCTAGACGGTTGCTGTGTTTTTTCTCTAAAGGACTTCATTTGCTTCTGTTTCTAGTCGAATCAAAGCAGAGCTTCAAGTTTTATGCTGAAAACAGTCGCTATGTTTTAAACATCCCTCTGTATGGAACCCCTTGCATTTTTTCAGTGCAGAGGGCTTTCCATCTGAATGGAAATAAAAGTTTGAGTTTACTCCCTTGGACTTAAGCACTTCTGTTAGTTATCACTTCTGGTTTGGATCCAAATTTCATCCTTGTTATTGCACTTGTCGCACTCTGCCTGAGGCCTCAGCATTATAACAGAACAAAAATTCCCAGTCCCTGGGGATGTCTATTGACTATGACTTCCAACATCTGGGACTCTCCCACCCCAACAGATTTGCAAGTACAGAGAGACTTAATTTTACTGGCTAATATTGCAGAAGAGAATAAAACGTTCAAACCAGTGAGACTGTAAACCAAACCCATTAAACCTGATTATTGTCAATTTGTGCCTAGTACCTGCAGCTCACAGAAAGTTCTCGCCTGTGGTTAACTAGCAATTGTTGTTGCTTATGTGTTTATTAGCTTGTACCCAACATATGTTTAATGGCTTTTCTGCTCATTTTTTTTAGCTGTGGTTTTAATCTCTGTTTTTGTGGCCACAGCAGTCACAAACTGTCTCTTCCCTGTAAGGTCTGCTGACCTTTTTGTAAGACGTCCCTTTTGTGACAGGCTTTGAACTTTTGTCCTCATCTCTAGCACTGCTTTTGGCTGATGAACTGCAAGGAAGAATACAATAGCGAGGAAAATGGCTACGACAAGAAGTCCTGGCTCAGGGCTGGTCAAGGTGGGATCAAGACCAGACCCATTAGAGAGGGCTGCTAGATCCAAGCATGACCTGAGCAACAGGAGCAAATATTCCCACTACTCCAGAGCCAGCTGAGAGGTTACTCCTCTCCCCATGGGAGAAGACAAATTTGGGTTTGGTTTTAAACTGTATCTTCTAGCACCTGAAATGATTTGTATGATGACTCTGGATGTAGGACCCCAAATAGGAAGACATGTCCTTCAAGGATGATTTGGGAGGACTTCAGATCCCGTTTCCTCAAGGTGATTGCCTGAAACCTCTGTTCAGCTGCCACCTATGCCTAGGGGTGCCTGAGCCCCTTGGTTTGGGGCCCTGGTGTTTCCAGAGATCTCTTTCAGTAGAGAAATACTTCTGTGCTTACTCTGTCTCTACACCCAATTGTATCCAGAAATCTAGCCTTTATTTAAGTCTCTGAAGAGGCTGGCATTTTTATTGCATGCATGATGAGACTGGGAAAATTGGTATTCCCACAAAATGCTGTCTCTGTAGTCAGAGGAAAAAGTTCATGGTGTGGCTCTCCTGGGAGAATTGGCGTCCTAGTGCAATGAAGGAGTCCAGAATTTGTTCTGCAAAGAGAGCAAAGAACCTGGTGGCGCACAGACCAGACCTGGGCACTCAGGCCTAAGGGTTTGCCATAGCTGTCTGATTTCTGACAATTCTGATATTGGGAATACCCTAATTTCAGCACGTGGGGCTGTCTCTCAACTCTGCTCTTAAGTTAGGGATCAGCGGTCCTCCCCTGGCCTGCCCAGCCAAACCTGGGAGGTGCCGAATCTCTCCCGTAGCAAGCCTTTCATGGTAATTGCAGTAGCTGCTCTCTTCTTAACTAGAAAACCAGTGTTTCTGCTCACGTTTTAAACTGAGCCAGTAAGAAATGCAAACTATTACTTCAGCGCCTGCCTTTCTCTTACGGGGCTGGAGGAGTGTTACCTTTACTTAGCTGGTAGAATAGATATATTCTGTAACTCTTCAGGGAATTAATATTCATGTTATTAAGTTTAACATATTGCTCTTGGTTCCACATCTTTTTGGTTTAACAAGCAATTGCAGACTCAAAATGATGAGCTTGGTTGAAAATGCTGCACCTCTCTTTGGGGTCTGGGGACTGAGTTTTACCAATTAAAGTGGAAATATGTTTGAACTGCACAGTGGAAAATCAACATCCAAATTAGTAGCGTGTAAGATTAAAAATACTACAGTAGGAGGACCTCACTAGAGACCAGTGTAACCCCCACCTCAACGAGGCTGTCTGGGGGAGTTGGGTTTTTTTTCCCTCTGCATAACGTTTGTCCTCGGGGAAGCTCACGGCTCTGATGGGGCCAGAACATCGTTCCTGGACAGTGCTGCAGCTAACGCGACTCTGGAGGAGAAACTCTTCCATGGGATCACTGCAATGGGACCACAGTGGGTCTCTGCAGAGGGTCAGGTGCTGGTGGACAGAAATAGCAAACCTCCAGCACCTCTTGCCAACATCTGCAGCCAATCCTGATTTGGGGGGGGTTGCTTGATAATTTTTTCCAAGCAAGAATGTCTTGGGAGAGATGTCCCACAGACGTGAGGTCCAGAGGTCCAGCTACTCACTTTGTTCTGGGGTAGTTGAAGGTTTCTGCCAGAGGCATTCCCCAAACAGACACTTCTGGGCTTTCTTTCTAGCCTTCCAATTTAATAGGTATCTTTGTGCCTCCTATCCACTGCTGAAATACTATGTGTGATGTGCTGGGAATAGTCTTTAAACCAATGAAGTGGTGATTAGAAAAATCTCTCCCACACTTATGTTGGAAGATACAAAGGTTCGGGTGCTCCTTTACTGCCAGGTCAATCAGGAACAACTGCCTCTTTGGAAGGCTCTTCTACCCAGCAGGATAGAAAAATATACCTCTATTGCCTTCCTTGTCTGAGGTTATTTTCTAATGTGTTTACATTTTTCAGCCTTCTGTCCCTGTATGGAGTTCTTTTCAAGAATGCAGTACAAAGTTAAGCTCATCAGGGAAAGCTGCAGTAACGTCAGGTTATTTATTAGAATGGGCAGCAATAATCAATAATAGATGATTTGGAAGAAGTTTAAAGGTTTTTAATGAGCAATTTATCAGCAACCTGCTTCTGGAACTTATTTGTTGGGATTTTCTACCTTAATCCCAAGCAGTGGGCTTTTTTTTTTTCTAATGTCTGGAAAGTACTCAGAATGATTTGAACGTGATATGAACACCTGAGAGAATATTTTATATTTCAATTTTAAAAAAAAACACCAAAACCTTTGAATGAAGCACCCTGTAAGTCTTTGTAGTAAAGGTGGGTTTACTTTGCCCTGGGTTATTGTGTGGCACTGAATTTCACAGCTAAAGTCCATGTTGCATTTGTAAAATGTTTTCCCATCTGTGAGTATGGAGTTGTTATTCTTTCAGTGTCCGGGTGTCAGTGCTGCTGTGAGCTCTTCCATCCTGTTTTTGCTAACCTTGAACGACTTTCACTTCTGAAGCTGATATACTCGATGCCTTCCATCTCACCACCCATATGTATGCAATTGCATAAATAAAGAAATAATAAGCCTCCACACCATTAAATTCAGGGAACTGGTGCATTTCAAATGCAGAAAACAGAAGCAACTGAAAGTCTTGCTAATTTTTACACTAATTTACACCAGAGGGAATAAGAAGTCTCTTAAATCAGATGCTAATTTTGTTTACTTAACTTCCTAGTCAGCACACTGACCTTTCATCCACGAGTAGGAACAAATTAGTGCAGAAGTTTTTTGTGAGCCAGGAGAACTTGCCTCAACCTTATACTGAATAATACCCAATTAAAGGTACTTCTAAACAACCCTGCCTTCCCTCCTAGAAGGAAGTTTCAGATAAAAGAACAAAATGATATGCCTTTTATTTGCCACTTTACAAAATCTCTTCATGTAATGCAAACAACTCTAACCCTAGTGTGTCTGATAGAGGATTTGCAATGCTCTCCGTTATTGGTAAGAGGATAAGAAGCTTATTACCGTTTATCGGGGGGAGGATAAAAGATCCCCTGTTCCCCTTGCTAGTGGGGAATGGGTTTCCATGTTTATCGACAATCGGGGAAAGGTGGGTGGGAGGGAGATACTGGGGTAAAATAAAGCTGTTAAAACACACGCAAAAAAAAAATCTTTCTGGTAGGTGGAAGAATGGGAGTTCTTCATATTTGGTAATGGGATAAGAGACATTGAGCCCACTCTTTGGTGAGATAAGGAGCTTACACTGAAGTGGAAATGCTGTTTGGTATCACTGCAGAGATCCAGAGGCCGCCTGATGATTAGGAGGCAGCTAAGCAGCTACCTGGGGATTTGTGAAGGGAACAGGGGGACCTTCCACGTGGCAGCGGCTCTGGAGTGTACGTGGCCATAGCGGAGAGTGACCGGCCACCTGCAGCTCCTCGTGCTTGGACAGATGTTTCCCCCCAGGCTGGGGATGGGGGACCAGCCAGGGAGTCACGGCTGTAGGAAAGCAAATGAGATGGCAGATGCCAGCTGTGCCTTTGGTCACCGCGGTTGTGGTGTGGTGCTGGCCAGGAGATGGTGCCTTCTATCTCAGGGCTTACAGGGCTTGAAAGATATTTGACATAGAGGCATCTCCAGCATCATCCCTTCCGCCACATCCTGCTCTGTCCAGACCACAAGGTCTCTCCTCCAAGGAAAACCAAGGTGTTTCTGCTCAGCCTGGGAGATGGTGATGAGGCAGGAGGAAAAGCAGAAATCCAGACCCGCACCACGTGTTCAAAGGGATGCCTGTCCCTTCCTCGCTCTGGAGGTAACGTTTCATTTCCCTAGCCATGCTCTCATCGTCGGGTTGATGTAAATTTAATATCTTTGGGTTATAATGACAGAAAACCAAACAATTTCCAGACATTTGTCACACAGTAAATGAACGAGACAATGCAGCAGCGGGCAGAACATTTGATTCACTGAGCTGTAGAGGCAGCTGCCTGCAACACCACATTCAAGTTCTTGTTGTGAAGAAAATTGAGCGAAGCAGCTGGCGGGAAGAGGAGAGTGTCACGGTGGGCCCCAACGCTGCTCGGTGCATCAGGTGCTGAGACGCTGCAGGGGCTGGGTGGGCGTCAGAGGTGGTTAAAAGTCAAATGGATCTAAATGTTAAATTTGTGGCACAAGTCTTGTTTAAAATAGGCTCCTTCTACAGCCGGAGGCTGGTGGCATATTTTAGATATAAATGGCTTTCTGCTGCAGCTGGAGTGGCGGAGGGGTGACCTCTAAGCCAGCACCTGCGCTGTGTCGGTGGCACGCGATGTTTTGAACGTTTCTGGCACCCATTCTGCTGCAGCCGCTGTTTCCCACATAAGTTTTGGTATGCGCCTGGTTTGCAAAGAGTCCTGAAACAGCGATGGGGCAAGCCTGCCTGCTGCGCTGGGGTCATTGGGAAGTCTTTGGTTTTACTTCCCCAAATGCAGTTTGGGGTGTGCTGCTCAGGCTGGGCCAGATGCGGGGTCAGCAGGATCTCCTCTGCTCGGCTGTGGCTCATGCTTCTGTGTCAAGGCACAGCTGGAGCAAAACCCCATCAAACCTCCTTTCGCAGGCTTAGGGTGGCAAACTGCTCTCCCCTCCTATCTTGCATGTGGCAGTGAAATAGGAACTGCTGGCACTGGCTAGAAGCAATAATTTAGATTACACACACACACACACACACACACCCCAGAAACTGAGGATATTAGCTACACAGTCCTAGGGACACTTAATGATAGCAGATATCTAATTCCTCTCAGAGCTTTTTTGTAAATCTCCGCCAAGGAGTCACAGCCACTGTTGCATCCACCCCTGCCAACTGAAGCATCTTCTGTGGTTCTCCTCTTCTCCTGGGAGCCGTGAGAGGACCCAGGTCACAGCAGCAGCAGCCCAGGCTTGTGAGATCCCCAGGCACAGATCTGATGGTCAGGCCAGCTCCTTTCTTCCTTTCAGAGTGAGTTTACCCATAAGCACGTGTATCATTATAGCAGTACAATTCCTGTAGCTGTGGTTCTCTAAAGGCAGAAATAAGACAAGACTTATGAGGAAGTTAATATGACTTTTTTAACCTGCTAATGGCACTGAAGGAATGGAAAAGATGCTATCCACCATACAAACCTTTCTTCAAACATGTAGTGCTATGCAGATGAG
Source organism: Haliaeetus leucocephalus (assembly GCF_000737465.1). Lineage (NCBI taxonomy): Eukaryota > Metazoa > Chordata > Aves > Accipitriformes > Accipitridae > Haliaeetus > Haliaeetus leucocephalus. Next base: position 6,720,936 of record NW_010972742.1, on the reverse strand, counting down.
ACTGTACCACCTGTCCCCAAAACTTCCTTGTTTTAGTGCTTTGTATCAATCTTACACCCTTACCAGTCTGGGCCAATGTGACTGCTTCCAGCTAAAACATCCTAGGAAACTTCAGAGAAAAACAGTGAGAGAAAAGAGATCCTTTCTTTACTTTCCTTTTTAATCAGCTGTTTAACCTAGTAACTTTTATTTTATTTTATTTTGTTTTGTTTTGTTTGAGCAAGGACTTTCAAGGTAGCAATGGCTCCCTGTGAAAGGAAAAAAGAAAAATAGAAAGACCGCTATATTTTTTTTAAAGTCAGTTTTCACATGCTTGTTAGTTTTTGGCAGCTTCACAGTCTGCCACTTAAATTAATTTTTCAGAGGTAGCCACTAATTGTCTTTATTTTCTGGAGACCCTGGGGTGCAATGCTCAGAGCTGAGTGTTCTGCAACAGGGAACAACTTGTGTTTTCCAACAAAAGTAGGTTTAGGCTGACTTGTGACTTAGGAAAAAGAAACTGCAGACACAAGTGCAGCATGGGAGCCCATCTCAGCTTTTGGGTAGCCCCCTCAGTCCCTGCAAACCAAAACTGGCCTTAAATGAACCATGGTGAGGAGAGGCGAACTCGCCCTTAAGCTCGTGGCAGAGAAGTGTGAGCAAAATGTGGGATCTCGTACTAAGCGTATTTTGCTATATATGTCATTCAGTGTGGCTCCTTTTTGGTCCCAGATGGTGAACTCCCACTGCCAGGTGAGCCGTCCTCCTGTCTGGAAGCTGCTGCTCCCATTAGGACCTGGGGACCATGAGTTAAGGTACAGAAGGAGATTATTTTGCAGCCAGCTCTAGCTAATCCTACTGTATTTCTCCCTCCTTTCTCCAGTGTCTGGAGACGAGCTTGGGAGCCGTCTGGCCGTGCACCGCACAGGTCACTAGGTTTCTTCCCTGGAGAAATGTCCACTTAATCCTCTCTGTTGCAGTAGGGCCAAGAAGCCAGCACAGCGCAGGACCGCCGCTGCGGCGCGGTGTGCAGCAGTCCTCAGCCCAAAGGGCTCAGACTGGAGGGTTAAATCCATATTCATGGCTCTCCCTCCCACCATGCCGCAGATCTGGGATTTGCGCTGCCTCCCTCGCAGATGGGAAGGCCAGCAGGATGCTCCTCGGATCCAGATCCAGAGCTCAGGTCTTTTCAGATAAGGATTTAGGTTTGGGCTTCTCTCCAGTTGGGTACAGGCAGCAGATTCATGCCTTGCTTATCCTCCCCTTGACAAACCCTCCAGCTCTGAGGATAAGCTCCAAGCCTAACTAGTTATCAAAGGGATCCAGATGCCAGCTAGCTGAGTGCACTTTCTGGCGAGGACCGGCGTTGGGCTTTGGCCTCTCCAAAGGATTGCCGAGTGGAGCGGCAGTCGTGAAACGGCTCCGGGGGGGCCGGCAGCGGACCGGGCTGCCAGTGTGTGCATCTATTTATCGGCGGTGGAAACTCGCACGCTATGTCCGCCGAGGTGCTCGAGCTATTTTCTTTGTGGATGTCGCTCTGTGAATCGGGTGGAGCTGTTTACTTTTAGAGCAGCAAAGTGTGTCCGTTGGCTTTAGGTAGGAGCAGAGAAAGAGGATGGAAGCTTGTCCGCTCTGAGCTCAGTTCCCTGTTGCTGCGTGACAAACTTGCATGGTAAAACTCCCCCAAATCTCGAGGGTTTTGGTCTCTGCGCTAGGGCCTGAGGACCCGCGGTGGGATCTGTGCTGGTCTGTCAGGAGCTCAGCGAAGGCGCAACAAGATGGGGAGACCTGCTGCCCCAGCCAAGAGTGGGAGAGGGGAAGCACGTTCTATTGCTTTTTTCTATTGTCTTGTGTTTTATTTATTTTCCCCCACCCACAAACGCTTGCGAGGGCCACGGTTCAGCCCAGCCTCCGTGCTTGCAGCCTTTACACCACCCCACCAGGAGCGTGACCAGCTGCGGGTCCAGACCCTGCTCACCCGGGGGACCCGGGCACGCGCTGCCCACCCAAAATAAATCACCGAGACCCCCCCTTAGCCAGCTGCTGCCCCCACCACGTGCCCCACGGCGAGAGGATGCTGGTGGGGCTCTCCCTGCCCTCATGCCCACGGATGGCAGGGGAGTTCTCGTATCCCCTTTCCAGATGAAACTTTCTCTCCGGAGCTTAACGCCAGCAAAGGAATGATTTGCTCTTACAGCCTGTTAATGAATTTCTGAAATAAGGAATTAATTACCGTCTGTCTAAATTAGAGTTGTCCTATCCTTTGAGATCCATCTTTTTGATTCTAATTAATTTTAAAAATTACTTTTAGAGTCTTCAGTAGAGATTCTAATTTATTTTACTCTAATATTATTTCTCTGATAAGCAATTTAATTTTTAGATCGGAATCCGCCTAATCTCGAATTTGTCACACAAACTCTGCTCTCTAAGATACTGTTTACAGCTTTTTGGAGATGATAGATCATGATGCACAAATCATTCTTTCTTCTTTTTCCTTTTTAAACACCTGAATGTGTGTGTTCAAAGGAGATTAATTGAAACCATTCACTGTGCTATGTTTAGGAAAGATCCTTAATATTTTAGAACCAAAAACAAATATTAGTTATAAAGCTTTTCTAATTGCACTTTTTCATGGAGGAAAATGCATGTCTAATTTGCTTTTTTAAAAGAACATTTGCTTTATGGGTATTTGCTAGAGTTTGACAGTTATTTAACTGGCTGTTTTTATTAACTCGTGTTCTCAGCATCAAGTGCGATGGCAGCTGGGGAAAATTCAAATATCAATTTTATCTTCTTATCAAAGCTGCCATCCCACAGGCTGCAATAAACTTTGTAGCAAGCTTCATTCTGACTACTGAATTTGTCCTGCTTGAGTTTTGGACTTCAGATCATTATTTTTGTTTATTGTGGGGATTGCAACACCTCAGCGGATGCTGCAGCTCCTGAAGTACCAAATGCTTCCTCGCCCGGGTCTTCAGGCCAAACAGAAAGGGCTGTGAAGGGCGAGTGCTCAGCCGGCCGGTGTTTCCCATCCTCTGTGGGGTGGCAGTGCCGACACGGGGCCACGGCGAGGACAAGGATGGGTGTATTTGTGAGACTTGGAGATCAGGGAAGGGCAGCTTGTATAAAAGGCTGGGTCTCTATCGTGAAGGATGGTGTGTAGGCACACAGCCCTCTCCTCAGCAGAGGAAAGGACCGACCTGAGTAAAGGGTTGAGGAGACACTGCAGCATCTCCCTCGCTATGAACATTTTTTTTTTTTTTTCTTTTTTTTTTTTTCCTGTCTAAAATGCTTAAAATTTGGTAGAAGGTTTAAAAATATATTAGCAGGGCGCAGAGACATAACCTGAAGTCTTACAATGTCTACCAAAATTCTTGCAAGCAAAGCCCTAGAGAGTCCTGGAAGTCTTTCTGGTGATCTCGAGGGAATTTGGATTCTCCTAGTAGGTCTCATTTGTGGAGGAGACCGCTGCTGCCAAGTACCCTGCTCGGCTGCTGCTCTGCAGTCCCTCCGTGCCCCACCTTGGGGTACACTACAGACCATTTTTTGGCCCTGGCATGTGTTGAGGAGCTCTAGTGCATGAAGCCCATGCAGTTGCTTGGCTGTGCATCTGCTTGGTGTGTAAGGCATCCTGTAAGAACCTAACTCCCTATATTTGTATGCAAGCTAGGAAAGAAACTCCTTAGTCATTTTGGACAATTTTACATTATAGTTTGTTTGGGTTCTTAAGCTCCTTCTATTTGTATTTTTTAATTCCCACCTGTGTGTGGTATGGATCTTGGATTCTAAGAATCCCAGATGCTTAGCAGATGGTTAGCTTGAAAAAATAATCAGAGAGGCAGCAAAATTCTGTGTTCATGAGCTCCTATTTATTTCAATCTGGTGTTTTGCCTCACAACAAGACTAATAAGCAATTACTCTAGCATCTCAAATGCTTATGCAGTGTAAATGCATCTGTCAACCAGATTCAACATCATCAATAAAGCTGCCAAAGCTGTTCATAATTCAATGATATATGCTTTGAGCATCTTTTTTGAATATAATTTAAAGATTGCAGTCCTATGATTCCGACATTATTTTCTATGTGTTTAAAATACCTCCAGCTGGAAAGATCCATGCATGCATCACATAATCACCTCTGCCTGTGTGGACCACTAGAAACTGTGCCATTTGGCTTGCGTGCTGGTCTTTCTGGCTCGTCTCTGACACGGCTCCCACAAGGGCTGCTGGGTCTGCAAGAGTCTTTCTGGGATTTGCAGTATTTCTTTGCTCCTTTCTGGTGAAATTCACCCCTGCGCAGAACTTTATCGAAGTGCTGTAAGCCTTATGTGCTGTGCATGAAGGGAACTTGTTAACAGGGAAGGTGTACTCTGCAATACCCGGGGGGAATATTTTTGTTTTTAAATATCTTTCACAGCCAGATGTCATTAGGAAACAGTCTCTACATGTATGTATACACATCTTAACTGCTTTTCTGGATTTCAACCCAATTTGACAGAGGTGTCCCAAATACATTTTCATTAATGCATATGAACAAATCATGGTGTACTTCTGCGAACTGGTACCTTACCTTAGCTTTAAAATTACTGAAGACTAGAATCCACCACAGGCATTGAGGGTCCCCTGTGCTGCTCTCCCACCACGTTTATACCTCCTTCTTCTCCCCTCTCCCTACCACCGCAACCTCCTTCCTTCTCTCTGCACCTTGCTGTGTGCCCGTAAACACCGTGTATGGTTATATCCCATCAATGCTTGTGGAAACAGCCATGCTGCAGAAAGCTGTAGTATTCATGCCTCAGCTGAAGAAAGAGCAGCCCCACAAGCTCCGCCATTCATTAGATCCCAACATGTCCCTGTGGGAAAGGCATTTATGAATCTCCCAGCTGTGGGAAAAGCTTCAGTCAGATCTTGCAGTTTGCCTTAAGACACAAATCCATGGGAGACAGTCCTTCATTAGTGTCAGTGCTGGTGGGGCAATGCTTCCAACCTAGGGCATCACGTTGAGAAAATATGGAGTATTTTGTATGGCAAATGCCAGGTGGTCCGGTTGGTCCCCACAGGTTGCTGGTCTGGTGTGGGGGGACCAAGACCTGCCTGGGGTCCCAGCTTTAACTCCCGTCTGCTGCCACAGCAGGGGGACTTGTAATTATCCATTGGCCATGCCCAGAGACCTCGGTGATGCTGAGCTCCTGTTGTGCCAAGCACCGCGCGGACCCACGCTAAGATAAGCATCGTCCTCCTCTGCGCTAATGCTTGTACCAAGATGAACTAACAGGTGGAGGAATGCAGGGGGTGGAGGGGGGCCCTTCGCTACCGGCAGGCTTTCGGGCAGGCTGGCTGCGAGCACAACTGGTAGCTGTACGCGGCCAAATCATTAGCAATTGTCCTGGTTTGCCACCTGCCTACCCATTATTTTCTGATCGCGCTCATCCAGTTGGGGAGTTTCAGCATCCCGAGGGCGGTAAGCTCTCGTTCCTGGCTGAAACAAGGAGGGGGCATCGATTTAGCTTTGCCAAAAGGCCTCCCTGGGAAGCGCCACGTTCCGCTCGCTGCGTGAAGGATTTCGCCCGCTGCTCGTGCCATGTCCGGAGGAGCTGGAGAGCTGCAGTTTAACTCCCCCGTCCCAGCAGTGCTGCGTGCCCGCTGCTGGGCGCGATGCCCAGCAGCTCTCGGGGGCCAGTGCCAGCGAGGCCGGTAATTACTGCTGAGCGGGGTTCGTTACGCTCGTGTCTTGGTGCTGCTCCTGCAGCCCCTCCTGGTGCTGAGCTTTCCAGCCCCCGTAACCGGAGCCTGGGAGCCGCTGTCTCACCAGGTCTGGATGGACCCTGCTCTGCTTTCTGCCTTCCCTCGGAGGGACAGAACCAAACTTTTTGTCACTGTATAATGGGATTATTGTCACTTTCTTGTTTACCAGCCTTCCTTCAGATGTCTGTGCGTGGTGGTTGTCTGTCAGGGTGCTCTCGACTCTTATTTTTCCAAGTGTGGTGCACATGTTTTCCAGCTTCAAGTAGAGCAGCTAATCAATTGCAAGAAAGTGATGCTCACTGGGGTTTGGCTCCGTCTTATCTCTGCTACCAAATTCACACAGACCCTCTTGGCCATAGGCTTTTATTGCAGCTCCAAGGAGGGATTGACTGTTCCTCTCATCAGGATCATTTTGCATGAGTCTAAGTCCTCTGTTCGCTTTGCACACTGAGTATGCTAATTTACTCTGCCTCTGTTTTCTAGCTACCCACTGGTGTGAGTTTCTCTTTCTTTTGCTTTGCATTGTGCCTTATGCCAGACTTAATGGAATACAGATTTCTGAGCAAAGAGAGATCCCAATGATTTTTTAACTTTTTTTTTTTTTTTAAATCTCTGTGTGAATAAGAATCTGTGTCTATCAATGCAGGAGGCAATCCTGCACAGTTTAATTTCTCTGCTCTCTCAACTGTGTCAGTTCCTGAAGGGACAAAAAAAAAAAAAAAAAAGCGCAAAGGTAGTTAAAGCAACATGCTAGGAGCAGTAGTCCGAGGTTAGAAAAAGGAAGTGTTTTGAAATTGGTTCTTTGGAAAAGATACGTCTCAACTTCAGGCAAGACGGGCCAGGTGGGGTGTGAAGGTCTGAAGGGGGAAGCTCGGTGCAGGACGCCTGCATCGCTCCCACCCACAGGCGATGTCGTGCTGCACATGCGCTGCAGGGCGCGATAGGTGTCCGTGCGTCTGTCCTCCTCACCAGAAACCTCAGTCAAGGGCTGAGCCTGTTTGACTCTGGTCCCTGACCTGTGCACTCAAAAGCTTTCTGGGGAGGACCGCGGCTCTCCTTGGCCCTCTGCCGCATCAGAAGCCTACAGGCAAAGAAGGGGAGGAGGTCAGGGCAGGTTTGAATGTCGCCACCGCTGCAGAGGTGGTTGTGGGGTTTACCTGGGAATAATAGGGGCTGGCTAACGCACAGCTGCATTATACTGATTGCCAGCCCTGTAAAGTTTCCCTTTTTGAGAGATTTTGGAGTGACCACGTGCTAATCTTTTCCCATGTCAAGAGAAAAACATCCTGGCTGAGGTTTATGCTAAAGTGAGCGTATTTTGTCCTAATGTTAATTCCTTCATTGGCCCTCGGGAGCAAGCCAGATTGCTTTGACTGGCCTTAAGTTGGGTTTGGGGTTTTTCATTCCTAGATCTTCCAAAAATTAAGTGCTCATCTGATGAATGCTGGGAAGAGGTCAGCTGGACTGTGTGCATTTCAGCACTGGGCTGCTTTTGGGGGGGTGTTTTTGGTTTGTTTCCCTGACATTTTGTAAATAGTTCCCATCGCGGCTGGAGATGAGTCCTCCTGTTTCTACATGCACATGTGTTCGAATCGGTCCTTTGGAGTCTTCAGTAAAAATATACTTAAAATCCAAGTTTGCCAGAGGCATCCTCTGCCTTGCTCTGTGAAACCAGTGAAGTTGAAAGCTCACCAAAGCAGCAGCCATAAAGAGCGAATCTAGACTTTTACCATCAGGCTCATGAGGAATTACAGGATCACTTTGGATTGCATATTTTTACACAGGAGATCACATTGCATAATTTTACTCCATTTCATGCTTTTGCAGCTAAGAATTTTTTTAAGATCATGGAATAAGTGAAAAAGCGAAGGTGGCTTCCCCCTCCCAGGGAGCTCTGTTCAGCCAAGCTCTCAGTTGTTAAACCCAGCCTGGTTTTATAGCCAAGAGGTACAAGGAAAAAAGACGACAGAAAAATTTAAAACACTTTATGAAGTATTTTACAGAAGAGTGATGTGGCATATATAGGCTGGTTAATAGTGTGGTATAAGTATTTTACTGGCACTTGTGAGCGATGCAATTGCCACACAAGCTCATGCTAATAAAACCTTTAATCGATACCGTATTACTATGGTGTCTTGAGCCAAATCCTGTTGCCATCACTCACGGGACTGATCCCTGGGGAGCTGGTCAGGCTTGCTGGGGAGGGAGCCAAGCCAAGGTCCCAAGAAGCCTCCACAGCCACGCGCTAGCACTGTGCAAGCTAATGGGCACGGGGGGGCTGAGCAGGTCCCCCATCCCATAACTGGTGCAGCTAAAAAGCTTTGGTTTTTCCCCAGGATGGAATATGCTCTTGCTCTCCTTTACAAGAGGGTGGTTCTTTGCTCTTTGCATTGAGGCAAAGTGCACGGTTTCCGTAGAAATATCAAGTTCAGTGGGCTTGGAGGCTGCAGTCTTTGGTGGAGGAGCTGCGGCCAGGGCGATGGCCATGCAATGCCTAGGGTGGCCACTGGCTCCAGAGTAGGATGGCCCAGGCCTCTGAAGGGCAGAGGGTGTCTTGAGACTAGAGAAGCTCCAGGGTTCACCTCTCCATGCAGGAGAGCGTGGAGGTGGCTGGCAAGACTCCACTCTTGGTCCCGCGGAGGTTGCTGCTGGGGACACGTCAACAGGTAGAGCATCGCTGACAAACTCCGGCAGAAGCTCCAAAATTGCTCTGGAAAAGTGGAGCCCGGAGGGAAAACCAGGACAATGCAAGAGACCTCGAGGATCCACGGAGGGCGGATCATTACAAAGCTTCTCTGGCTGCATAAAATTTTCATGATGTTTCTCGGTTTCTCTGTGTCAAGTCTCAGTGTAAATTCTGCACTGTTTGTGGAGGTTACCAGGCCAACTCACTTCATATTGATCTTTCTCTCTGCATTATCATCAGATGTAACTAAAAACAATCAAGGAGCAGGTACATGCAAGCCTGCATTCAAGCGGACATAAATACAAATATCCTTCCTGTTCTGCAGGCTGAATTCCATCAAACAAATTGGCTTTGGTGTGGAAGTTAGCCCTGTTTCTGCTTAAAGTCACATTTTTCCAGCAGAAAAGGTAGAAATGTCAGGTTTCAGCACCATATGCATCTCTGCCTTTACACCAACAAAAAACAATCAGGCTCCAATCAAAACTTGTCCCCTGTTATCTTGACAGTTGCTGACGATGATGGATGGAGACAGGTTTAGAAGATCAAATGCGAGACAATCTGTACTGCATTTCAAACCACCTTAGGCTTTTAAGTGCCAATATGACATCTGGTGGACTCAGTAACATGAACTGCACTTCAAAACACCTCCGCTGTCCCCATCAACCCTTATTTACCATTGTTGTAAATTAATAGCTTTCGCCAAGAAATTTTAACTTCTTATTCCACATGTGCATTTTGTGTGTTGCTCTGTTAGGGATAGACCATTGAGTGAAATTATAACCGCATGGTTCTTTTTTTTCCTTAACCACCAGTGGCTTGCTATTTTTTATTATCTTTTCTGCCTGGAGGAGTTTTAGAACAAAGTAACTTTTAAAATCACAGTATTTCTTTAATGCAATGTCTGGAGATAAGTTTATTGTGCTTTTATGGGATATAAGTAAACACATTTCTTAAATATATTCCCATCTACAAAAAAAAAATCCTGCTGTAGCTTTAGGCAAGCAGAATACTGGTGGAGACTGTCAGAGCACCAGTGCGTACCACAGGCAAGACTGGTATGGGTTGATGGGATGGCACAATCTCTTTCTCCTTTTTTTTTTTTTTTTTCCATGCCTTGAGGGCAGGAGAATATGGGGAGGGCTGCGGGACCTGTGAGTTTAACACTGAGCTGCAAGGGGATGCTGTTGTATCTGTTTGGCAAATAGTACCTGAGGATCACAATGTGGATTTCACAGCAAGTGACACTGGAGGGAAATCATGAGCAAATGGGCTCAAATTATGCTCAGGGGAAGCAGAGAACTTGCCTCTCCCATTCGCAGCAAGATCGGCGCACAATGGAGTTATTTAATTTCATATTACAAGACTGCTGGAGAATGCATAATTTGCTCTGATGACTTGAGGCAAAGCAGGTTGGTTTTTCACATCTTTGACATCATTTTTCAAGGCTGCCAACATCACTTGCTGCCTTGAGGGCTAGCATGGTTCGGAGCTGAGCGCTCCCATACCTGCCCGTGCCCCGGCTGGATCTCGCGGGAGCCGCGGGATGCTCGCCCCGGGTCAAACTGCAGCCGGGGTAGGAGGAGAGGGGCAGAGGATGGACATGGCACCCCTAAGACTGGTGCAGAGCCAGGCGAAGTGTCAGGGTGTGATTTCTCTGAGTCACGCCAGCCCTGCGCAGCACAGATAACGGAGCCTTAACGAACTGCTGCTTCTGTGCGCTTCTCCCTGCTGAACCACAAATGGATGGAGGAGGGCTGCAGGGAGGGGGCGGCTCCTGCAGTTCTCAGTATCTGTAACGAACCACCTTGCCTCTTCTAGCCCCTCGAAAGTTTCTTTCTATATATACACCATCTTTATATAGCGTAAAGATTTTTCCCTGTCAACCAAGATGCGCTGTGGAGGTGTGATGAAAGGCTCAGCCTCACCTAGTTAGTTTATACAGCTGATCTCCACCCCAGAAATCATGGCTGAAGCTCTCGTATCCCCAACTTCCCTGTCACCTGGGGGGGGAACACGACAGATACCAGGGGTTTGGGGGGTTTTTTTGTTGTTGTTGTTGTTTTTTTATATCTCTATATGTGCCCCAGTGGGTGCCTGAGGGGCTGGGCACAACCCCAGCACCAGTGGTTAGGGGCAGGGGGAGAGGAAAATGTGGCTTTGCAGCCTGAGCCTGGCTCAGGGGTGGGATGTTAAGGTAAGGAAACCGGACCCTGTGCCTTTCCACAAAACCCTTCTGCCCCCACATGAAGCCCCATGGCTCTGGGAAAGTGCCACATTTCTTCGTGCTGAGCAGAAGGGGAGACCGTAAAGAGTGAGACATGGTCTGTAGGCAGTTAAAATTTTCCACTTTTCTGAGCATTAATATCATGATTATGCTGTCTAAATAACGTCCAGGCTCTGGCTGCCGTATTTCCTATCCTAAGTGTGATTTACCGCTGTAATAAATTAGCCCTTAAGCCAAAGAATCAAAAATAATTGTCCTTCTGTCTTGGTCCCCATTTTATCCTGTTCCTTTTTCCTTTCCATGTGTCCTCTTTCTCTTCCTCTTATTCATTCTTTGATGGTTTTTTTCCCCTTTGTTTCTTCTCAGGGGCCACTTTCTGATTCTTTTCCACTCCTCATGTTCTTCTTGGGATTAACAGACCTGGTTTCTTGTCCTTTGTTTTCTCCTCCAGCCGTTTCAAGCCGCTATGCCTGCGAGCGGTGCCGCGGCCGGCAGAGCAGGAGGGTTTGCCCTCCTCCCGGAGCAGTGGGAGGCCACGGCCCATCTCGGGGGGGTTGGAGGAGAAACCCCCTGCCCACGGTGGTCCTCTGCACGGGAGGTGCTGGAGGTGCTGAGGGCTGCACTGCAGCGGAGGTTGAGGAGGACATCAGTGTCACTGCTGGATTTTAAATTGATTTTAAAATGAGCTACATATCTTATTTCTCTAAAATAATAGTAGATGACCTCCAAGCATGCAATACAGCAGGGTGGGGGCTAGGGTAGTTTTAGTGGCCTTTGAATTTTCTACATCTTTGTTGTGCGGTTCTGCTTTATGTATTTAACCCAAAGGCTTTTGACACAACACTTAGCAGCATGTATCCTTTGTCATTTGACCTTCCAGTGTCACCAGCTCCTACCATAACCCCACTGCATAGCAAACTATCTGCTCCCAGTGTAACCGGCCAAGGAATCGGGCAGGAGAAGGTAAAGGGGTGTGTGTTGGGGGGAGAGGTGGATTAATAAGGGAGATCTGGCAAAAAAGGCTCAAAGCCTTGTCAAATGTGACCTTCGGGGTTTTACTCAAAAGGTTTGGCCCCATGATGTGCTCTGAAAGCTGTTGCAGCACGAAACATGTGAAGAGGAGTAGCTAATACAGGCTTTGTTTATCTCTAGCAGAGAGAAAGAATGGGCTCAGAAACACAAGTGTACATGCATATATCTGTGTCTATATATGTATAGATACCAGGAGGGATGGAGAGAGTGAGCATCCTCATAGGAGAGGGTATGTGCTACCTGAGCCCCATCTCTGCGGGTGCGTTTGGTGATGTTGCTCAGTGACCTCCTTTGGGCTCGCCATCAACACCGTCTGTGTGTGTCGCACTGAACACAGCAGCTCTGAGCCAGTTTATTCAACAGCAGAGTATAAGTGGGAACAACTTGACTGCTCTTGCTGTTTAGCTGCTCTAAGCAATCCAAGCTAGAACAGCTTGAAAGAATGGAGGGGTGTTTTTTTGCTTTCCTTTAAATAAATGGGCATTTTCTTTTTTCTTTTTTTTTGTGAGCTGCTAATGTTCATTTTGCGTGCGGGCACGCGATGCCATTCCTGTTTCAGAATGCACACAGTGGAGTGCAAAAATAAAGATTGCATCTCATGCATAATGCATGCCCCAGCAACCCGCTTCAACAAATTACCCAAGTAGATTCCTCTGACGGGGCTGGGGGAAGGAGGGGAAAAAAATATTGTAACAAGTATCTTTCTAAACAAATGACAAGATAAACACATAAAAAAAAATAGGCATGCAGAGCTTTTCTCAAGAGGGGTCAATTCAAAAATTAAAGATAAAGATTATGTGGTTGCCAAGTGTGGAGCAGCAGGTCTGAACGCAGGATGGGGCAGGGGCAGCAGCGGGTCCCGTAGCCCCTGGATGGACGGGGAGAGCCCAGAGGTGCCTGCGGAGGTGTCCGAGGGCTTCATTTTGTGTTGTTGGGAACTTATTAGAGGAGTGACTTCCTGGGCAGATAGGTAGGAAAAGGGGTTCCTTGTTGGCTGATTTATCACTTTCGATTTGCAGGTTTGCAAAGGCACGTTGCAACTCTGCGCTGATGCTTGAAGCTGGATTTTGTGCTGCTTCTCTGGAGACAGGAGCGAGCTGTGCAAAATACAGATTTTTATGTGTGGGAGGGTGGTGAGAAGGGGGCCAGAAAGGTGGTAATGAGCCACTAAAGCGACTTGAAATCTTTCTTGTTTCCTTGGCGTCACCAGCCCAGGAGCAGCCTTGGCTTCCCCTACTGTTGCCAGTCGCTGCTTTGCAGCCTGGAGAAGCCGGAGGATGCAGCCTCTCCTCCTCGCAAGGGGTATTTTCTGCAAACAGATGCTACAGCCTTTCCCTCTGCAAAAAGGTATAAAAGAAGTGACCAAGCTCCTTCCCTGTGCACGCTTGCTTTGCCCCCTGCTAAATCAGAATTATTCACTGCAGGATGGCAGGAGAGGCAGCAGCCCACCGCCCTTCTCCGAGAGCGCTTCCCTCCGTGGTCGGTGCGTAGTGTGAAACCCAGATGCTGAGCTGTGGGTTCAGTGTCAAACTTTGTGATGGAGAAAAATGGCATTTTAGGAGCAGGAGGGGTTTGTTTTGCTTTTGCTTCCCTCTGGAGGGTGAGGGGGTTGGCCCCTCAATTCAGCGGGGTTGCTGTTGCGAGCAGAGGTGAGTGGTTTGGTGCTGGGCTGCCTGCAGCACCCTGCTGAGGATGGGGCACCCTTGGGTGCTTTCTCCTCTGGAAACCAAAGACTGTTGAAAGGGATCCTGGGGGGGGGAATTGCCTTGAGAGGAGCGGTACTGCAGGGAAAGGGCAGCACCAAAACTTCGGCAAGCACTAAACGTGCTGATAATTGCACCTTGAGGATAACACCAGTGGCTTCTGGATCATCGTGATTCAATGTAGGGCACATTTTAAGACTGTTTGGGATTGGGTTTTGGGTTTTTTTGTGTTTTTTTTTCATTTGAGTAACAAAAAGTCAGTAAGCCCTGGCTCCAAATCTCATCTTTTTAATGTCATTCACGCTACTGAGCCCAGACCCGATCCCGCAAGTTGCGTTTGGGTTTATTTCAGCTTCCTGCGAGCAGGAGATGTGCAAGACGGGCAGGGGCACAAAGGCAGAGCAGCAGCTTTGTGCTGGAGGGTTGGCGGCCGCAGGGATGTGCTGGGCTCTCTCTGCACAGGTTCTTCCGACACCATCTCCCAAAGCTACAGCCCTTTTCTCCGGCAGCGCAACTTGCTTTTGCCATCTAGTGGCTGTCCCAAAAAGGCTCAAAAATGGACCAAGGAGCCAACGTGGAGATGGACGAGGTCAGGAAGGGAAAGCGGGGAGATGAAATGTGTGTGGGGGGGTATCTGTGCTATTTAAGCAGCATTTTTCCAGGTTGTTACAGACACGAAAATGAGACCAGCGTGCCAGGCTTTGCAGAATGCAGTGCCGATACGTGAAGGTTAGTGCTGGAGTTTATCACCTGCGAGGCCCCTGCGTGACACCGCCTGCGACGCGGCTGTGCTCGGCTGCGTTTGCAACATCCAGCGCCCGAACGCGCTCCGCCAGCAGCAGGACCCGTGTCGAGAGGTGCAAATCACTGCACAGCCACCTGGAAGGGGTGGCCGGCGCGCGTCGAAGGGCTTGAATAGGAGTAGCGGCACGGGCTCGACGGCGCTGGAGCGGTTTGACGTCGCGGGCGGTCTTGCTGACAGCAAAGCCACACGTCTGCTTCCAGGTTCGTGCTTTAACCCACAGCCCACACCTGCGCGGGGTGGAAAAGCTCTGGGCACCCACGGCTTCACGCAACTTGTGTCCGTGGGTGACTGGGGTCAGGCTTTGGCTGCTTGTAAATCAGGATTTTGGCGTCAGCAGAATTTTGAAGCGTTGCCGCTTTCTTTTTATACTTTTCTTTCCATATTGTCATTTCTGTTGAATTTGGAAGTGGTGACAGGATTTGCTTTCCGTCTACTTTGGGAGTGTTTAAATTAAACCCAAAATGTGAAGAGGGCACGTTCCCCTCTGCTCGGCTTTTCGGGACAGAGCTGGTGGCGAGCGCTCTGTCCCATCCCCACAATAACTCTGTCCCCTCCCAGGACCCCGGGGAGGACCCATCCCTCTCCGCCCCGGCAGACGGCATCCTGCAAAGCCTCACCGACTCCCTCGCAAAAAAGGAACTGGCAGCTTTCGTCGAGATTAAAATACCACACAGAGCTGCTGCGCTTTTGTTTTTAAACGCTTGAATGCATTAGCATTGATTTATTTTTAATACAACCAACCACCTGTGATTTTTGAATATTATTTCTATTTGTTCTCTTCGGCAGAGGTAATTACAACGTTGTTCTTAAGCTGCGACTGCAGCCTCCTGGCCACACTGCCCTGTAGGGATGGCTCAGGGCTGGCCGGCAGCACCAGGTACTTGGGTATATCTATAATGCGCTGCTCTGCCCTAATGGCACTAAATATTTCCTTTATTCAGTGCTCCTGTGTAGCTGCACATGTTGTAGGGGGCCTAAAGAGAAGGAAAAACTCTCCCCCCCCCCCCCCCCCCCCCCCCCCCCCCCCACC